>NC_091298.1:33416368-33463868 GCF_038502225.1 Cherax quadricarinatus
ATTGTGTCGACCGCATGCTAGCCTAGTAGCCAGATACGCCGAACAAGCGTCCATCAGACTGTTTGCTTCCTGCTTACTGGCCAGTCTTTGTGTTTTATTTGCTTATTTGCATTACTTCCAAGGGGTTGACCCAGGTTTCCCAATTAAGCCAAGCCGCCAAGCCAGTCTGGGGGGAGTCAAGCCCTACACCATCCAGCCTCACTTAAGTACCAGCCTTGCCTGCTAGCCAGCTTTCCACCCCTGCTGTGCTCATCATTACAAGTTCTCAAACCAGTCTGTGTGACGGGTTAAGCCAAGCAAGCCAGCCAACTAACCCAGGTGACTAACCCAGTACTCAAGCAAGCCACGTGAATTCCAGCCTTCATCTTCGCTTTGTGCTTCCATTTCTAAGCTATTCTGAGTGCTTTATCATCCCTGTGGTGTTGTGGTATTTTGTGGGTTTTTAAGCCAGCCTCGCTTAGAATATTTTCGTGCCTAGTGTGGGTGTAACCAGAGCACGTGGGTTACGCCGCTTATCCAGTAGGCCTAGCCACCACGCAGTGTCCCAGCGTGCTGCCTCACTCATCCACACCTTCCACCACTAGCACTGTTTTTTTTTGTACCCTTATATCGGGTCCTAGCACCTTATTTTCCGGCTCACATAGCGGGTCAAGATACAAGATTGTTTCATTGTACCTGTGCGCCAACGAGAAAAGCCTTGCTATGCGAGTTCCTTGAGTTGAAGCACAAATTCTTCGTGACTTCCACGTGTTTGAGAGTAGTAGAGCTCCACGACAGCAACAACCACCTTTCTCCACCACCATCACCCTCAATTCTCCTCTAACTTTGCTCCAGTGATAATAAGCTTTTTACACAGACATTTGCGAGTGTTGAGACTTTTTTTTTTTGTTCTCAGTGATTTCTTTGTGACATTCAGTGACTCTTGATTACATCCTGTTTGCAATATTTTTTTTTCTTTCTTCAGTGTTTAATTTTCGTGCTTTATTTTTATGTCTGTGTTGTATTCCTTATATATATATATATATATATATATATATATATATATATATATATATATATATATATATATATATATATATATATATATATACTTGAAGTAAGTACTTTTCCGTTTTTCCCTGTTGTATGCACTATATAAGCAGTATAAACTTGTGTTTACACTTCACAGTTATCGTGTGTTCACAGTACTGTGTTCCTTGCCCAGTAAGTTATGAAGTAAAGTAATTCAATAACTGTTATCTGATATTCTGCATCACAACTCAGTGTTGTCTCAGTTATTTTTTTTTTCTCAGCATTTGTGTATTCTTGTTGATTTTTTTTTATTAATTCATTTCCCATTTTACTGTGTGAACATTATTTTGTGTTAATTCTTTTTATTTAGCCAGTGTCTAATTTGTTCTATCTCCACAGACAATAGTGCCATTATTTTGTTTGAAACAAGACAATTATTTCCAACTTTTGTCAACACAATACCTTATTGCAAGAAAATTATCATAGTATTGTGCACATTTTGATGTGTTGTGTTCCTGCCTCATTGTAAGTGTTAACCTTTCTCTGTTTTGTATTCTTTGCCTTCTGTTATTCTTCATATTTTATTGAACAAATTCACTCTTAGTGCAGTTTTTAACTTCTTTTTTAAAGTAAAGCATTATTTTTCTTAGTGTTTGCTTAGCTGCAATTAAGAGTTAAAGTGTTCAATCAGTTAATTCCTTGATAATTTTTTGTGTAAACTGCATTTCTTATGTGCAATTTTTTTTTATTTTTGCAGTATTGCCTTATTCTGCAATGACGTGTGCAAGTATTGTGCTGCCATTAATTTTTCTTTCAGAATTTTTTATGTAGTGTTGTGTTGTACAGTAATTTTTTATTAGTAATTGTTATTTGCATTAGTGCTACAGTTTATTTCAGTGCAATATTCTGTGATTTCAGTTTTACATTTCTTGTGTTCTGGGCATAATATTTTATTCTTTGTGTCTTTTTTTTTTTTTTTTTTTTTTTTTTTTTTTTTTTTTTTTTAGAGAATTGCTTTCCCAGTCCATTTTAATTTTGCACAAGATTTCTTGAATACATTTTATCGTTTTTGGTTGATTTATCATTTATTGTTGAATTTATTTATTGAATTGAGAGTAAAGACAACTCACTGTGCCATTAATTAAAATTAAAGTAAGTTTGAGGAAGTTAAATGCAAAAACTATTCCAGATAGCTTCCCACTTCCTGTACTGGGTGATCTTTTACGTAACATTGGAGATAGCAAAGTCTTTTCGACCCTGGACTTGTTACAAGGGTTTTGGCAAGTCCCTCTTCACGAGAACGGTCAAGAGCTAACCGCATTCTTCACTCTTACAGGTCATTATCACTTCATCTGCATGGCCTTTGGGTTGCGATCTCCCCCTATCACATTCTCAAGGCTCATGACTAATATCTTTAGAGGTCTCATAGGTAATGCACTTATGGTGTACTTAGATGACATAATCGTTATGTCTGAAGACGTGGATACACATTTGAAAAGACTTGATGTAGTACTTGGTAAACTTGAAGCCAATTTAAAGATCAAACTGTCTAAATATCAATTTTTCAGATCAGAAATTAAGTTTCTGGGTCACACAGTCACTCCTAGAGGGGTTACGACCGACCAAAGGAACTGCAGTACTAAATTTTCCATCTCCCGAAACTGCTGATGCCGTAAGATCCTTTGTGGGCTTAGCAGGTTTTTGTAGATGTTTCATTGCCAATTTTTCTTCCATAGCAGCTCCTCTAAGTTGCTTAAGAAAGATGCTCCTTTCGTTTGGACCTTCCATCAAGAAAGAACATTTCAAACTCTAAAAGAAAAGCTAACATCTGCTCCAATTTTGAAATTTCCAGATTTTTCTAAGCCCTTCGATCTGACAACTGATGCTAGTTCAATTGGCATAGGTGCCATACTAGCTCAGAAGACTGATGGCAAGTACAATGCAGTTGCATTTGCTAGCCGAGTCCTTACGAAGGCTGAACGTAATTATACAGTAACTGAGCAAGAAGCTTTAGCAATACTATGGTCTTTAAAGCACTTCTGAGACATTTATCAGTACCCTGTTCATGTCTTGACAGACCATGCTCCACTGATACCTTTATCCCAGAACAAACCTACTGGAAGGTTAGCCAGATGGACCTTGACTATCCAAGAGTTCAATCCTACCTTTGAACATTTACCTGGCAAGTCAAATGTAGTCGCAGATGCCTTATCGTGACATGTTAGTATAGTAACTGCAGACTCTCCATTTACTGCCGAGGACGTAAAGAATGCTCAAAGAACAGATCCCTTGAGGTTTGGTGTGATTCGATTCCTGCTCTAGGAAAATCTTGTTTTGACTGTGAAGCCACCAGCACCCATTCGTGACTTTGTCACGAGTCAAGAATTACTGTATCGAACAGCCGAGTTGGGTACTCCAAGCAGAAGGGTATACCAATTAGTAATTCCACAGTCGCTAGTGAATGTAGTTCTACAGCTAGTTCACATTTCACCAGGTGTTGCACACCCTGGTACGGATCGTTCAGTAAAACAAGCCAGAATGAAATACTTTTGGCCACGTATGGCAACTGATATTTCCGAGTATGTTAAGAAATGTAGTGTCTGTATGCAACATAAAGGAAATGTCAATGGTCCAAATCCTATCTAGGTGTATCCCACCACGAGTGAACCATGGGAAAGCGTTTCCATATATTTGTTAACCAATTTCCAATGTTCCATCCAAGGTAACAAACATCTGTGATTTATGGTAGACCATTTCACCAGATATTGTGAGTTAGTTCCTATTGCAGATAAGACTGCAGAGACAGTAGCTAAAGCATTAAAGAACGCATTATCTGCAGGCATACCACCCCTAAGTCCCTAGTAACAGATAATGGAGGTTAATTCTGTAATGAGATTTTTCAAAATTTGTGTACCTTGTACAAGATCTCTAAATCCACCATTGTTCCTCATCATCCTGTCAGCAATGGGTTAGCAGAACGAACCAATAAGAAAGTACTTGATGTCTTGAGAGCCACTATCAATCCCAATAGCTAAACCTGGGATGAAGTTAGACCTGATGTTCAATGTACCATAAATTCTGCTTACAATGCTTCGACATGTGATACTCCACATTACGTGTTGTATGGTGTAGACAAGCGTTTGCCTTATGAGTTATATTCTGCACCGATGCCCAATTACAACTCCGATGATTTCATAGCAACTCGTACCAGCTTAGCTCAAAGTGTTTTTAGAAGAATCCGTGAGACACTTCGCAAGTCAAGAGCAGAATTTACAAGAGTAACTAATAGCCGTGCTAAGCCAACCAAAGTTATAGTGGGTTTGAGAGTAATACTGACTAACTTCACCATAACATCCGCAATGCCTAAGCTCGATCAAAAGTTTGTTGGTCCTTATCGAGTAGTTGAACATATCAATGGCAATAAGTATAAGGTTAGAGAAATTAGTACTGGTCAGTATAAAGAATCGCATTTAGATCATATGAAGTTAGTATGCGATGTTGAGGATATTTCAACCCAGACTAATGTGATAGACGCTGACAATCCTCCTGACTCTGTACCCTCTACCTCTAACACTCAGTCAGATGATCAACCTGAATGTCGTTATTCTTTGCATACAAGACAAGTAATTAGAAACCCCCAAGTATCTTTTGTAGATACTTGTTCAGATCTCCCTCTGCCAAGGCATGTGTTAGCCATTGCAAAGGAATTCGATCCTCCCAAAGACGATAACCATTCTGCATATGTAAATCTTACCCTCGCAGAGTTGGGCTTAAATTTACATAGTCTGTATAATTAGATGTCCAAGATGAATGAAGTTGTCAACTGTGTGTTTTGTTATTAGCTGATCAGTTTTCAGATTTTTCTTTTTGTGCTCACGTTCCCTCTGAATTCTGAGAATTTAGCAGTATGACCTGAGCATGCCTGATCTGTCTTTGCTGTTAATTACTTTCACCTTTGTAAATATATATTCTTCCTCAGAATCCGTAGAGTGCATGAATACAGATCGATAGATCAATTCCATTCTTTATTATACTAAGATTTGTTCATATAATTCGTAATGTATTTTGATACCACCCATTACGATCCCATCCATTAGTTTTAAGTTACATATGTCTTTGCTATTGTATAGAATCAGCCCAGAGTCACCTGCCTGTTCAGCCTATAGCATAATATTGTATGTCGAGACGACATACATAACATGACCGAGCTGTCAGCATAGTTGCTGATCCTCTGTATATGTATATGTTATCTGAGTATCATAGTACCATCCATATGTTCAACATAGTTGACCCCTTGCTAGGCTCAGAGACTAGCATGTGTGACATCACGTGATGCCTGATGCCGCATGTAAGTGCTGCGCTCCCAGCTTCCTCCTCACTTAGGTAAACGACAAGGCGTGTTACGGCAAGGCTGGGCTCCCCTTTCACACACTGCCAATATAAGTGTTACTATCCAACAAGTGTGTTTAACTCCAACCATCATATCTCCACGAGCCCTCCCAACATGTTCTCTACTCTGTCAAGCAGTCACAGATGAGAGGGGGGGAGGCAAACCAAGAAAGTGGAGCATACTCAAGGTGTGAGCTTACTTGTGCCTCGTACAAAATCTTGCAACCCCTACTGTCAAGCAGATGCGAGATATGGCGAAGTGCTGTAAGCTTCCTAACTGCCTTGTTTGCAAGATTCACAACGTGAATCTTGCAAACAATGATATCAACTTCTTCCCCAGGTGCCAACACCCTTCCATTTATCTTTACTATTGCACCAGCATTACCATCATGGTGCCTAGAGACCATCATCATTTGTGTTTTCTCAGGTGCAAATATTACTTGCCATCTATTTCCCCAAGCTGATATAGCTCTTAGCTGGTGATGGAGGCAGCTTAGAGCAGCTGGCATTTTTTTCTTGGTTAAATGAATGTCAGTGTACAGTCGTCTGCATATGCATGGGATTCTGGGATGAGATGAAGGTGGTCATTGAACTAGACATTCCATAACAATGGTCCCAGCAAGCTTCCTTGTGGAGCACTTGTCCCAATAGAATGTCTTGCTGAATCTGTTCCACTGAGAACTATCCTTAGAGATCTACCATGAAGGTAATCACTGAGGAGACAATAGGTAGGCATTGTACTTTACCCTCCCAGGGCTCAAATCCGGCTTGCCGGTTGCCCTGAATCCCTTCACAAATGTTACCTTCCTCACACTCCAACAGCACGTCAAGTCATAAAAACCGTTTGTCTCCACTCGCTCCTATCTAACAAATACGCTCATGCACGCCTGCTGAAAATCTAAGCCCCTCACACAAAAACCTCCTTTACTGCCTCCCTCCATCCTTTTCTAGGCCGACCCCTACCACACCATCCTTTCACTATAGACTTTTTACTCTCAAAGTTATTTTATTTTGTTCCAACCTCTCAAAAGACCCTAACCACCTCAACAACCCCTCCTCAGCCTTCTGGATAATACTTTTAGTAACTCTGCACCTCTCCTAATTTCCAAACTGCGGACTCTCTGCATTATATTCACACCACACATTGCCCTCAGACACGACATCACTGCTTCCAGCCTTCTTCTTGTAGCAACTTTCACCACCCATGGTTCACACCGACGTAAGAGCGTTGGTATAAGTATTTTCCCATACATTGCTCTCTTTGCTTCCACGGGTAACGTTCTTTTATCTCCACAGATTTCTCAATGCATCACTCACCTTTTTCCCCTCATCAATTCTATGATTCATCTCGTCTTTCATGGACCCATCTGCTGACAAGTCCACTCACAAATATCTGAATACATTCACTTCTTCCATATTCCCTCCAATTTGATATTCAGTTTATTACTTAATTTATTATCCTCATCACCTTACTCATTCCTATGTACACTTCTAATTTCCGTCTTTTACATACCCTTCCAAACTCGGTCACCAACCTCACCAACTTCTCTTCAGAATCTGCCAAAAACACAGTGTCATCAGCAAAAAGCAACTGTGACAGCTCTCACTTTCTGTTAGATTTAACTTTTAACTCCACGCTTTTTGCCAACACCCAAGCATTCACTTGTCCTACAACCCCATCTGTAAATATACTGAACAACCTTGGAGACATCTCGCATCACTGCCTAAGGCCTACTTTTACTGGGAAATAATCTCCTTCTCTCCTACATACTTTAATCTGAGCTTCACTATCCTTGTAAAATCTCTTTATTACTTCCAGTAACCTACCTACTATTCCATACATTTGCAACATCTGCCACACTGTCACTTTCTGCGGTATAATACGCCTTCTACAAATCCATAAATGCAACGAAAACATGTTTACCCTTATCTAAATACTATTCACCTATATGTGTCATTGTAAACACGTGGTTTACACACCCCTGACCCTTCCAAAAGCCTCCTGTTCATCTGCGGTCCTGCGCTGCATCTTGCTCTTAATTCTTTTAATGATAACTACCAAACACTTAACCAGGTATACTCAACAGGCTCATTCTCTTATAATTATTGCACTCTCATTTGTCCCCTTTGCCTTTATACAAAGGAACAATGCACGCTCTCGGCCAATCCCTAGGTACCTTACCCTCTTCCATGCATTTATTAAAAAGCACCAACCACTCCAAAACTATATCCCAACCTGCTTTATACAAAGGGACTATGCACGCACTCTGCCAATCCCTAGGTACCTTACCTTCTTCCAAACAGTTAAATAAATAAAAGCACCAACCACTCCAAAACTACGCCATCTACTTTAAAAGTATGGCTTTATCCCATCAATCCCAACTGCTTTACCTGCTTTCCTTCTACCCACTGCCTCACGCATCTCCCCCCCCACACTCACAACTGGCTCTTCTTCACTCCTAGAAGATGCTATACCTCCCTGGCCAGTACGCGAAATCACAGCATCCCTATCTTCATGAACATTCAACAGTTCAAAATATTCCTTCCATCTTCCCAATACCTCCTGCTATCTATTAATTCTCCTCTCCTATTTTTATCTGTCATATCCATTCGTTCCTTAGGCTTTCTCAACTTATTAATATCACTCTAAAAATTTTCTAAAATTTGCTGATAGCATCTCACCCACTCTTTTGTTTGCTTACCTTTTACAGTTCTTCACCACACTCTTAACCTTTCTTTTTCTCTATCTGTACTCCTTCCACCTTGTATTACCTCCACTTAGTAAAAACCTCATATGTTGACTTTTTTCTATCTTATTACTCGTTTTTCCTCCTCTTTCCACTACTTACTCTTCTTCCCTTCTTTCTAAAACTACATTTGTAAATCTACCCCATACCTCTTCAACCTCACTGCAAATACTCTCATTAGCCCATTTTTCTTCCAATAATTATTTATATCTTACCCTAACTGCCTCCTCCTTTAGTTTATAAACCGTCTCCTCTCTCTCACCTGCTGATTCCATTCTCCTTGTATCCCATCTTCCTTTTATTCTCACTGTAGCTTCAACTAAAAAAAATGATCTGAAATATCAGTGGCCCCTCTATAAACATGCACATCTTGAAGTCTACCCAACAGTCTTTTATCTACCAATACATAATCTAACAAACTACTATTATTACGTCCGATATCATATCTTGTATACTTATCTTCTTTTTCTTAAATATGTATTACCTATTACCAAATCCCTTTCTATACAAAGTTCAATCGAAGGCTCCCCATTATTTCCACCTGGCACCCTCAAACTTAAATACCACACCCTCTCTAACCGTTTCTCCCACTTCAGCATTTAGGTCCTCTACCACAATTATCCTCTCACTTGTAAAAAGTTCCTAAATACTCGCTCAACATCTCCCAAAATCAATCTCTCTCTCCTCTACACTCCTCTTTTCTTCGAATACACCCTTACTATGACCCACTTTTTGCATCCGACCTTTATTTTAATCCATATAATCCTTGACTTTTTACATTTATATTCCCTCTTCTCCTTCCATAACTGATCATTCAACATTATTGCTACCCCTTCTTAAGCTCAAACTCTCTCAGATACTTCTGACTCAATCCCATTTGTTTCTCTCCACCGAAAATCCCTATTACGAACACAGGTAAAGAATGGCCTGTGAGACCTGGTTGTAATGGTAATGTGGAGCAAACAAAACTGAACAGTAAACTATAATTAATATTTGCCTTCACCAGATGATACATACAGGTATGTACACTATGTATAATATGTACAGATAGAAAAGTAAGTGTACGCTATGTTGAAAGATGGCAAACCAGAAGCCAGAGTGTGTGTACTGTCCTCAACCAGCAGTTGGGCAAGTCTGTCAATGCTTACCACAAGTAAATCATGTTGTTTCAGTTTTGACGGGCTTGCCTGTGCTTGACGAATGAATCCTTAGCACCCGGTTTCGCTGGCTGGGAGACGACCTATATGGGAGTGTGGCACAAGCCGAATAAATTGTAACATACTCTTTGCATGCCACCTCCCCCCCCTCTTTCCCTTCAAAGGTCTCTAATAACTGGGACTAGGCTTCCACCTCCATTGGTAGCGTGCTGCCATAACACAGAACAATAAAGGAACCGCCTTTCCTCTGAACCATCTAGTTCATTAGATAGGGGTCAACTTTTTCTCGAGACTCAAGCCAAGCTCTATCCTAGAGGGACACAGCAGCCAGTAGGGCTAACATTGGTTCAAGACACATGCGAACGGCAGCAGAATGTCGCCTCACTAAAAAACATTTAAAAAAAAAATTATAAAATAGGGAAAAAATAGCTAAACTGCAAATATGGTCCCTGACACATCCTAAATTATACACGGGAAAGTGTCTACACCAGCATGTTTTCCTTGCCTGCACATGTAGATTCTGATGTTATGGGGTTGCAGCCTGAGACTCCATCTCATCAGACGTGTGTTGTGGTTTTTCATGGAGTTGACATAGACAATCGGATTGTGATCGCTGTAGACTGTGACCACCTTGGACGACTGCCCCAAGTAGACCTCGAAATGTTCCAATGCAAGTATCAGAGCGAGGGCTTCTTTCTCTATGGTGGTGTGAGCCCTTTGGTGAGCTAACTTGGCAGAGAAGTAAGCGAGAGGCTGCAACCTCTCTTCCCCAGATTTTTGTGGGAGTACTGTCCCTACCCCTGATTCACATGCATTAACCTGTAACCCAAAAGGTTTTGAAAAATCGGGAGATAGGAGAATGGGTGCAGTACAAAGTAGCCGTTTGGCTTTGTTAAATGCTTCTCGACATTCTGGGGTCCAATTAAATGGCTTTTTCTGACTTTTAAGTGAGGTTAGGGGGCTACAAAACAATTTACTGATTATTTGCATTGGTCCCATAAATCATGTTTTTAAGGTATGGCCAGGTACAGGTTCCTGTACCAACACCTTGTCTCCTGGACTGATGGAGCGAAACTTTGCCTTTTTGTCATACCTCTGTTTCATAGTCCTATGAACAGATTTTAGGTTGGGCCACCTGCAACCTTGAAGAAGGGTTGTAGAGTGCTAGGCAGGCGTCTTCTCCTATCCATCCTACCTTGAGCACTCGCAAAGGACCTCGTACATTGTGCCCAAAACATAGCTCAAATGGACTATACTGTGTTGATTCCTGCACCATTTCTTTCAGTGTGAGCAGCAACAGAGGAAGTGATTCATCCCAGTCTTAAGGCGAGTGCATGCAAAAGGTTCTCATCTTGATTTTTAACGTCTGATGAAATATTTCCAAGGAGCATTTGGATTGAGGATGATAGGCAGTGGATAAGTTATGAATTATACCTCGCCTAGTTAAAGCTTTTCTAAAAGCTCTGGCTATAAGTTCGTACCCTGGTCACTCTGGATAGATTCTGGAATGCCAAAGAAAGATATAAATTTAGTTATGGCTTTAAGAATCGCTTTAGTGTTTTTAGTGCGCATTGGGACTGCTTCCGGATACCTAGTAGCTTTGCCAGTGATAGTGAATAGGTATTGGTTCCCCAAATTTGATTTTGGTAAGGTCCCACACAATCAATGATTAGCCCTCAAAAGGTTCTCCATATGCAGGTATGGGATGATGTGGTGTGGGTTTAATGGGGAATCCAGGTTTACCTACTTGTTGACATTTTTGGCCAGTAAAAACTCTTTCAGTATTCTCTACATAGTTTTTTAATTCCCAAATGACCTCGTAAAGAGGAATTGTGAACTATGTTCAAAACTTGTGACCTAAATTTCTTAGGAACTATCAGTCTAATTTCGGGCTTCTCCCTACCTCCTCACTAGACTCTGTGCATAGTAGTAGGTTGTGCTTAATTTCATATTTAACTGGGTGATCTGAGTGGGATTCATCCATGATTGCCTGAAAAGCAAAACCTAAGGTAGGATCTCTTCTTCGTTCTTCCCGAAAGGACAGTCCCTGGGCCATAGAAACAGAGATATCTGGCAATCCTGTAACCCTGGTGTAGGAAGGCTTGGCCTGAGACTTTTCACTAAATTACATAGCCCTAGATCTGAGTCGTCCAAGGATGGGTCAGCATTCTCGACAGACATCCCTTGGGATTTTACCCGAATTATGGCCAACATCGCAGGAGAATTAGTCACTACTGGTTCTGGATATTTTATCGAATTAAAATATTAATACACAGCAATAACACGGCTTCTTTACAGTCAAATATCCTGTACAATACTTATTCTGCACATGTATCTTATATAAAGGGACAAAATACAGCCCCTCCGAATACTTGTAAGAGAACGGAGGAATGCAGTGACGTCTTTTCAGAAAGTGGGAGTACTCCCACTGCTGTGAATGTGTTGTTGTAATATTGAGACATGTGAAAGTTGTGATTAGAATTTATAACTTTTGTGACTTGTGTAGTGATGGAGCTGGATGGGGGGTTGTGATAATTGTATTATGTGTTGTGGGTATTATAACTGAAAAGCTGAGAAAGAAAACTGCGACCTGTTAGGGGTTGTTGGGGATTATGAGTGAAAAAAAATGGATAGTTCATATTAGTTTAAAACGATAAGTGGAAAGTTTTGGGTTATCCAGGGTTAAGCGTCACTGGAGGGTAGTACGTGTGGGTAGAGTGAAGGAGAGATGGCGTGGGTGGTGGGGACTGAGAGTGAGATGAAAGGGAGAGTGAAGTGCTGGGTAGGGATGGGGTAATGGAATGGAGTGCAGGGGAGATGGGGGGAGATGGGGAGTGGGGGTGTAAGAGAATGTGTGGAATAGAGAAAAATGTATCTTTTTGTTGCATTACCGACAAAAGAGGAAAATATTGTGTAATAAGAGTAAAACTATGAAAACACGAGTGTGTAATGATTCGCCATTTTATACTTCTCTTACTTGAATGATTTCGCCACTGTAATTATTTACATGTTGTATGTTTACCACTTACTTGCATTACCACTTAAATTACTTCTTATTTGCATTACCGATTGAAATATGCACACCTTCGTGACTCTAATGACAACTGTTTACCAAAAAAAAAAAAACTGAGTTATCCTAGCAGCAATGGGTTTACCAACTGAGAACAAACCACTTGGAGGTAAAGTACTGATCTGCCAGTTGCATTCTCACCTCTGTATTGATTGATTTCCCCTATGTATTGAAGGATTTCACCTTTGTATTGAAGAATTTCACCTCTGTATTGAAAAATTTCACCTCTGTATTGAAAAATTTCACCTCTGTATTGAAAAATTTCACCTCTGTATTGAAAAATTTCACCTCTGTATTGAAAAATTTCACCTCTGTATTGAAAAATTTCACCTCTGTATTGAAAAATTTCACCTCTGTATTGAAAAATTTCACCTCTGTATTGAAAAATTTCACCTCTGTATTGAAAAATTTCACCTCTGTATTGAAAAATTTCACCTCTGTATTGAAAAATTTCACCTCTGTATTGAAAAATTTCACCTCTGTATTGAAAAATTTCACCTCTGCATTGAAAAATTTCACCTCTGTATTGAAAAATTTCACCTCTGTATTGAAAAATTTCACCTCTGTATTGAAAAATTTCACCTCTGCATTGAAAAATTTCACCTCTGTATTGAAAAATTTCACCTCTGTATTGAAAAATTTCACCTCTGTATTGAATTACCATTTGAATCTTATAATGGCACATAGGTGTTTACCGAATGAGAGAAACATGTAATTCAATGGCACATAAGTGTTTACAGTTTGAGTTATCCTAGGTAAATATACAATTCTTAATAAATAAAAATGTGTGACCCATGAGCTCGACCCTACGTAACCTCCAAAAAATCGAAAAAAAAATAGAAAATCGTTGTAAAACTTCAACCAGGAGCTGGAGTCCCCCGAAAACGAAATATTTGGAAATATCCCCCCCCCCCCAAAAAAAAAAATTGGAAGAGACTCAAAAAGTGGTAAAATATGACCCAAGGATTTCTAGGGCAACCCAAAAAAATCGAAAATTTCTAGGAGAAAAAGGTGGTGGTTCAGGAGGGGAGTTAAAACTTATTCCAAGGAGATGGAGTAAGGATGGAACTGAAGTAAGGGGTAGATGGGGGTAACTTCGCTTAATCACATATGAATGGTAAAACTTGATCCGAGGAATTGGAGACCCCCCAAAAACTGAAAAATCTGGTAAAGTTGGTAACACTTCCGGAAAAAATGGATAAATTTGGCAACACTGAAGAAACAATCTAAATTTTGCAATATTCTCGAAAAATAAAAACATGAAAAAAAGATGTCAACACCTCTGGAAAAATAAATGGAAAAAATGATGGGAACACTCCTGGAGATTCTGGCAACCCCCGATAAAACATGCCCCTAGGGGGTAGGGGGCAGGGTTAGGAGGCAGAGCCCAAAAAATAAAAATATATATGAAAAAGGGGGCTTCCAACGAAATGAAGGCCGAGCCCTCATTAAAAAAATGGGGGCGGAACTCCCACTCAAAGTTTTGGAGAGAGAGGAGCCCCACTCAAATACGTCATGTTAAAGAAGAGCCTATTAATTGTGGGTTACAAACTGGTACTGCATACTCCAATATGCAAGTGACATACACGGTGTTCAGGGTCCTGAACGATTCCTTACTGAGATGTCGGAATGCTATTCTTAGGTTTGCCAGCCACCCACACTCCAGCAGTTATTTTGGTTGATGTGCTCCTCAGGAGATGTGATCGGTCTTATACTCTCCCCAAGATCCTTTTCCTTGAGTGAAGTTTGTAGTCTCTGTCCCCTATAGACTGTACTCGGTCTGCAGTCTTCTTTGCCCTTCCTTAATCTTCATGACTTTGCACTTGGTTGGGTTGAATTCCAGGAGCCAGTTTCCGGACCAGGCCTGCAGCCTATCCAAAACCCTTTGTAGTCCTGCCTGGTCCTCCTCCGATTTAATTCTACCCATTAATTTCACATGATATGCAAACAGGGACACTTCTGAGTCTATTCCTTCCGTAATATCGTTCACATATACCAGAAACAGCACAGTCCTAGGATTAACCCCTGTGGAACTCCGCTCATCATATGCGCCAACTCTGATACCTCGTCACATACCATGACTCGTTGATGTCTTCCCATCAGGTATTCCCTGATCCATGGCAGCGCCTTCCTTGTTATACCTGCCTGGTTCTCCAGCTTTTGCACTAACCTCGTGTGGAACTGTGCCAAAAGCCTTCCTACAGTCCAAAAATATGTAATCTACCCATCTCTTTCTCCTTGTCTTACTGCTGTCACCCGTTGATAAGCTCATTCCTTTCTAGGTGCTCCACCATTCTTCTGATAATCTCCATGACATTGCATATTGTACACGTCAGTAACACATAGTATGACTTGTATGCAATCGTGTCATTACCATTTCGTGAATCATGATGACGGCTTTGAGGGTATTTGAGCTAGACCTAGTCACGGTCACACTGGCGAGAGATTTGTCTAGATAAACTTGCATTTGTGGTCATAGTGGTGCCTATGCTAACCTTCCTATGGTGTATAAATATACTTAGACGAATCATATTGTAGCCAGCTGGCCCAGCAGCTAGTGCGTCAGTCTGGAGTTTTATGATTCTCTGATCGAGGGTTTTATCCCCACCCGTGGTATGGTTTGTTTGCTCGCGTGTCATGATTGCCTGAGTCAGTTCTGTAGTTAAATGCTTCTTGTCTGTCTCGTTTTTTAAAATTTGGGAGCATTAGACAGAGAGAGTACTTCCCAGGAGCTAGTGGTGTTCAGAGACAACAGGATAGAAAACATTATATCAGGTAATTGGAACAAGCCTATCATCTGTCTTAGTGCTGGTGGAAATGATATCAAGAAGGACAGGAGACAAGAGCTGCTAGATAAGTACGAGTCAGCCATAGACTTAAGTAAGTCTAAAGGAGGGGTCCCAATCATTTGTAGCATCTTGCCTAGAAGAAGAGTAGGCAATGAATGAATGTCTAGGACAATTGGTGTAAATTGCTGGTTAGACAGGTACTACAAGGAATTTGCTATCCCATTCATTGATAACTGGGACAAATTTTATGGCAAACGTGGTATGAATGCAAGGGATGGGGTACATCTCTCTGGGGCTGGAGTGGATGCATTAGCCAACTCGATTCAGGGGGCAATTGCTGACTTGTCCAGAACTTTAAACTTATAGATTATGGAGGTTTGGGTGTGTGGGGGAAGCAATCGCGCTGCAGTACTATTACAAAAAAAGTAATTTTTAAAAGACGATGGTATTAAGATTTACTCCTTTTGTAATAAAGAGTTCGGGATACATAAATACACACATTAATATAAATTAATCTTTAATATATAAAAATCAACTATCTTTGGTCTAGAGGTATTTGAACTATGATATAATAATAATATGTACATGTTACTATAATAAATTATAATCAGCATTTTACTAAAATATAATTAATAACCCTACACAGGGTACAACTCTTGACACTACTGTCACTATATATATATATCTCTATGCTAAAACAATAAATTATAAATAACATTTTTATAATAATAAATTACAATCAACTGCCTCTCACGACACGAAGTCAGTCACACGACACTGTTCAGTGTACACTACAACCAGGCCATCTTCAGTGTCCCACGACACCCTTTTCATCTCAGTGTTCCACTACGGTCCTGTGCATATCTCAGTGTTCCACTCCATCGTACGTCCCTCAGTGTCACACTACGGTCCTGGCCCAGTTCAGTGTAACACTCCAACCTTTTCTTCATGTAATGTCCCACTAAACAGCATCTGACGACTCCGGCCCACAGTTGATCAACGTAGACGGTGAGTCCACAGACATCACCGGTAGTCCAGTAAATCCTCTCCAAAGGCGGTTGACACACCGCTAGCCGAACACCATGCTGCAAGCTCACTGAATGCGGCCGTCAAGTAACTGAGGCCAACAGACTCAGTGAGCTGCGGTGAGCGGTTCTTCTAACGCCAGTAGATAGGTACGATTCGGTGGTCAGGTACCTACTGCATAGACGTGTACCCTGAGGAGTTCAGGTACTTAATGTTGAAGCCAGTAGACGTGTACCCTTCGGTGGTCAGGTACCTACTGCTTAGGTGTGTACAGCGAGGCGCTCAGGTACATAATATTTCTAAAGCCAGTAGACGTGTACCCTTCGGTGGTCAGGTACCTACTGCTTAGGTGTGTACAGCGAGGCGCTCAGGTACATAATATTTCTAAAGCCAGTAGACGTGTACCCTTCGGTGGTCAGGTACCTACTGCTTAGGTGTGTACAGCGAGGCGCTCTGGTACATACTGTTACTAAAGCCAGTAGACGTGTACCCTTCGGTGGTCAGGTACCTACTGCTTAGGTGTGTACAGCAAGGCGCTCTGGTACATACTGTTACTAAAGCCAGTAGACGTGTACCCTTCGGTGGTCAGGTACCTACTGCTTAGGTGTGTACCGTGAGGCACTCAGGCTCTTACTGCTCTAAGGCCGGCTCAGCAGCCCCCACATTGGGTTTGATGACGCACCCAGTGGTACTGCCGGCCGGCAGGTTAACTATTTAACCGCTAGTTTGGCAGGGGCCGCAACACCCCCACCACAAAAGGACCGACACACAAAGATCAATGTAATATGTATCCCGAACCGTCATCCCGGATATGATCGTCCAGAAATCATTCTAGATAATCATTATCCTCCCGGACAGGCCCCCATATATTACAAAAAAAGTAATTTTTAAAAGACGATGGTATTAAGATTTACTCCTTTTGTAATAAAGAGTTCGGGATACATAAATACACACATTAATATAAATTAATCTTTAATATATAAAAATCAACTATCTTTGGTCTAGAGGTATTTGAACTATGATATAATAATAATATGTACATGTTACTATAATAAATTATAATCAGCATTTTACTAAAATATAATTAATAACCCTACACAGGGTACAACTCTTGACACTACTGTCACTATATATATATATCTCTATGCTAAAACAATAAATTATAAATAACATTTTTATAATAATAAATTACAATCAACTGCCTCTCACGACACGAAGTCAGTCACACGACACTGTTCAGTGTACACTACAACCAGGCCATCTTCAGTGTCCCACGACACCCTTTTCATCTCAGTGTTCCACTACGGTCCTGTGCATATCTCAGTGTTCCACTCCATCGTACGTCCCTCAGTGTCACACTACGGTCCTGGCCCAGTTCAGTGTAACACTCCAACCTTTTCTTCATGTAATGTCCCACTAAACAGCATCTGACGACTCCGGCCCACAGTTGATCAACGTAGACGGTGAGTCCACAGACATCACCGGTAGTCCAGTAAATCCTCTCCAAAGGCGGTTGACACACCGCTAGCCGAACACCATGCTGCAAGCTCACTGAATGCGGCCGTCAAGTAACTGAGGCCAACAGACTCAGTGAGCTGCGGTGAGCGGTTCTTCTAACGCCAGTAGATAGGTACGATTCGGTGGTCAGGTACCTACTGCATAGACGTGTACCCTGAGGAGTTCAGGTACTTAATGTTGAAGCCAGTAGACGTGTACCCTTCGGTGGTCAGGTACCTACTGCTTAGGTGTGTACAGCGAGGCGCTCAGGTACATAATATTTCTAAAGCCAGTAGACGTGTACCCTTCGGTGGTCAGGTACCTACTGCTTAGGTGTGTACAGCGAGGCGCTCAGGTACATAATATTTCTAAAGCCAGTAGACGTGTACCCTTCGGTGGTCAGGTACCTACTGCTTAGGTGTGTACAGCGAGGCGCTCTGGTACATACTGTTACTAAAGCCAGTAGACGTGTACCCTTCGGTGGTCAGGTACCTACTGCTTAGGAGTGTACAGAGAGGCGCTCTGGTACATACTGTTACTAAAGCCAGTAGACGTGTACCCTTCGGTGGTCAGGTACCTACTGCTTAGGTGTGTACCGTGAGGCACTCAGGCTCTTACTGCTCTAAGGCCGGCTCAGCAGCCCCCACATTGGGTTTGATGACGCACCCAGTGGTACTGCCGGCCGGCAGGTTAACTATTTAACCGCTAGTTTGGCAGGGGCCGCAACAAGTACAAAGGTTGAAAACAGCAGATATTACCAGGATACTTCATAGATATGTTTGATAGACAATATTCAAAATAAAGTTTCTAATAAAGGCAAAGCATTTGATCAACAAAGAGAGTAGAGGGAGTCTAAGAAATAAGATATTTTTGCTAGGATTACTTGCGTGTGTGGGCAATATACATATTATTGTTATAATGGAGACCTGATTCAACCTGATAGAGAAATGCCTTCTGAATGCCACATATATGGCTACAAACTATTCCACACAGACAGGGTCAACTGGAAGGATGGTGGAGTGGTGTTGTATGTCAGAGACAATTTAAATTATGTTAGACAAGATATAAGATGAGAAGCATCTGATACAGAATATGTTTGGCTACAGGTTCTCGAGGGTCGTGACATATTAATTTTTGATATGATTTATTGACCCTCCAAATCTCGATAGGGAGTGCAATAAGTTGCTATGGAATGAAATTCATAAGGCGTCTAGATATAAAATTGTCGTATTAAGGGGAGATTTAACTTTAGACAAATAGATTGGAACAATATGATTGTGACAGAACCAACCAGAGTAAACACTCTGCTTGACTTGGTGCTTGCCAGCAAGGAATCACTAATTAATAATCTTGAGGTTAATGATGAGCTTGGGGAAAGTGATCAGAATTCACTTAGTTTCAATATATCATGGAATTACCCAAGTAACTGCAATCAAGTATCTGTCCCAGACTTGTGCTTTGCCGATTTAATGGGATTGAGAAATTACTTGGGGTGGGGGCTAAATTGGAACGACCTGATAGGCCCACTCAAAAGTAACTCAGGTCAGATCACTGACAGTGATAAGGAAATGTGTGAAATTTTTAATTCTTGTTTCCTCTCACTTTTTATGCGAAATTCGAGAAATAATAAACTATGAAGAACAGGACATTAATAAACAATGCACGATTAGGGTACGGTAGAGGCATGGTTGACAGATAGGCAGAATAGAGTCTGCATCAATGGGGAGAAATCAGTGTAGGGACACGTCACGAGTGGTGTTCCACAGGGGTCAGTGTCGGGCACTTGGTTGTTCACAATTTATATAAACGTCATTGATGAGGGAATAAAAAGCGATATAAGCTGATGACACCAAAATAAATCTCCTAGTTCATTCTAATGAGGACATTAGAGCACTGCAGGAATATTTGAGTAGACTGATGCAGTGGTCGGAGAGGTGGCAGATGCGGTTTAATATAGACAAATGCAAAGTTTCAAACATTGGACATGAAAATAACCATACCACATATAAACCAAATAATGTATATGTTAATGCTACTGATTATAAAAAGGATTTCGGAGTTCTGGTTAGAAGTAATCTAATGCTGTGGCAACAGTGCATAAGTGTTCACAATAAAGTGAACAGAATCCTTGGCTTCATATCAAGGAGCATAAATAACAGGAATTCTCAGGTTGTTCAACTCTATATATCTTTGGTTAGGCTTCATTTAGATTTTGGTGTACAGTTCTGGTCACCATATTACATACATACAAAGGAGGATGACAAAGTTGATCCCATGTATTAGAAATCTTCCCTATGAGGATAGACTGAGGGTCCTGAATCTGCACTCTCTACAAATCTATAGAATTAGGGGGAATATGATTGAGGTGCATAACTGAAAACAGGAATAAGTAAAGGGGATGTAAATAGCGTGCTAAAAATATCTAGCCAAGACAGGACTCGCAGCAATGGCTTTAAATTGGAAAAATTCAGATTCTGGAAGGATATAGGAAAGCACTGGTTTGTTAATAGAGTTGTGGATGAGTGGAACACACTCTCGAGTGCCGTCATAGAAGCTAAGATGTTGTGTAGTTTTAAAAATAGGTTGGATGAATACATGAGTGGGTGTGGGTGGGTGTGAGTTAGGCTTGATTAGCTTGTGCTGATAGGTCTGATGCCGTCCTCCTTCCTTAAGTGGATGTGACCTAACCTGACTAGGTGGGTAATTGGTTTAAGCTTGGACCTTCCTCTTATGGGCCAGTAGGCCTGCTGCTATGTTCCTTCTTTCTTATGCTCTTACATTTGCTGTCTTCCATACCTCAGGTACTCGCCCTATTTCGATAGATATGTTGAAGATTGTTGTAGGCGGTTCACAGAGCACCTCTGCTCCCTCTCTCTTTCAGGACCCATGGGGAGTTGTTATCCTCCTCTATCACCTTTGAGGTATCTGACTGAGCAGCCTCTTCACCTCCTTCTCGGTTGTATATATTGTGTCCAGCACTTGATGGTGTACCCCACTTCTCCGTCTTTCTGGAGTCCCTTCTGTCTCTTCTGTGAACACTTTTTTGAATCTCATTTTGACTGTTGTCCTCCTGATTTGGCTTTACAACAGTTTTGGGTGAGATTTGGCTTTTACTGCTATGTCATTTTCGTATTGTGCATATTCATTTCTCTTTCTACGACTGCACTCCTTATTCTCATGGGTCCTTTGCCTTCTATACGTCTTACATTCTCTACCACACTTTGTTTTGGCCTCTCTACAGATTTCGGTGAACCAAGGACTCGTTCTACCCTTCTCGTTATTTCTCTTACCCTTGGGTATAAACCTCTTCTCTGCTTCCTTGCAGATTGTTTTCACATAATCCATCATCTTATGTACTGATCTCCCTTACAGTTTTCTGTCCGACTGAACTTCGTGCAAGTAATTCCTCATGCCTGTGTAGTCACCTCTCTTGTAGTTTGGCTTCATTCGTCCTGCCCTTCCTGCTTCCCTCTCCACTTGCAACTCTACCATGTATTTGAAGCTCAGAACCACGTGGTCACTGGCCTTGAGTGGTCTTTCATATGTGATGTCCTCAATATCTGGATTACTCAAGGTGAATGCTAGATCCGGTCTTGGTGGTTCTCCTCCTCCTTCTCTGGTAGTGTCGTAAGCTCCTCTCTTCTATGTGCGGGTTAGTGTAGTGTCCCTTACGTGTTGGTACATGAGGTTTTCCAGTGCGGCCTCCATCATCTTGGCCCTCCACGTTTCTGGGCCCCCACGTGGCTCCAGGTTTTCCCAGTCAATGTGTTTGTGATTAAAGTCACCCACAATTAGTAGCCTTGCCCTGCTCGCATGAACCCTCCTAGCCACTTCAGCTAGTGTGTCAACCATCGCTCTGTTACTCTCATCATATTCTTGCCTTCGTTTCCTGATATTCTGTGGTGGATTATACATCATGTATTATGTAGTCTCTTGCTTCTCCTCTGTTTCCTATCTCCAGCCCCTCAAAATCGCAATGGATTTTGATGAGCAGTGTGTGTGTGTGTGTGTGTGTGTGTGTGTGTGTGTGTGTGTGTGTGTGTGTGTGTGTGTGTGTGTGTGTGTGTGTGTGTGTGAGATTGTGTAATATAATCGGCAGTAATATTTCACTGCCTTTGTGTGTGGTTCCCGTGGAGTTGTGACACAAGAGAAACTTTAAGTGTTCTTGTGTTTCCGTCATGGAAACAAATCAACCGATCTTCATGAAACTTACACCAGACATGATGTTATATAAGGACATATAGTAAACTAAACCTACGTGCTAACCTGGAGGGAGTTCCAGGGGTCAACGCCCCCGCAGCCCAGTCCATGACATGGCCTCACATTTTTTATACAATTCTTTTCTAAATACCTTACTTTCTTAAATATTTTTTTTTACCTTTTCTGGAATATCCACTTAGGAAGTGATCCCCGGCGCCTGTGACCAGAGGCGAGAGTACAGTCATTCAATTACGTTGAACTAAAAAACTATGCTTGTTAACGCTTTAGGTTGGTAACAATGAATTATGACGAGGGAGATGTGAGTGTATGTACCCGGCTGTATGGCAGGGGTATAAAAATATGTCAAATTCTGTTTCATATATAATATTGGTATTAAGTTTAACGAAAAATGGTCAACAAAATAGCTAAATAGAAATATGTAAAAAAAGATCTACTTGACAGGTTTAAACTACTTTAAAAGTCTGTTTAATTCTTTATATAAATTGTCGTGTTTCTTAGTGGTCCAGAGTAGTCTGTGATATGCTACAAATATTTTCTTATTAACATTGGCTAAGTAAAGGCTTTCGTCCAACTAAAATATCAAATTTTCCTCTATGAGACTATCGTTGAAAGTTTGAAGCTGATCAGAAACGGCATTCTGCTGATGATACTGTGCTTTTGGGAAATTCTAAAGTTGCAGAGGTTAGTGGATAAGTTTGTGAGGGTGTGTAAAGGTAGAAAGCTGAAAGCGAACATATACAAGAGTAGGGTGATGAGGGTATCAAATGATTTAGAAGAAAAATTGGATATCACATTGGAGAGAGGGAGTATGGAAGAAGTGAATGTTTTCATATATTTGGGAATTGATTTGTCAGTGGATGGGTTTATGAAGGGCGAGGTTAACCATGGAACTGAAGAAGGAAAAAAGCTGAGTGGTGCTTTGAGGTATCTGTGGAGAATAAAAACGTTATCCATGGAGGTAAAGAAGGGAAAGTATGAAAGTACAGTGGTACCAGCACACTTATGTGAGTGTGAAGCTTGGGTTGTAAATGCTGCAGCGAAGAGGCGGCTGGAGGCAGTGCAGATGTCCTGTCCAGGGGCAATGCGCGGTGTAAATATTATGCAGAGATTTCGTACTGTGGAAATTAGGAAGAGGTTGTGGAGTTACTAAAAGTATTAGTCAGAGGGCTGAAGAGGGGTTGTTGAGGTGGTTTGGTCATTTAGAGAGATAGGAACAAAGTAGAATGACTTGGAGAACGTATAAATCTGTAGGGAAGGAAGGTGGGGTAGGGGCAGTCCTCGAAAAGGTTGGAGGGAGGGGGTAAAGGAGGTTCTGGGGGCGAAGGACTTTGATTTCCAGCAAGCATACGTGAGCGTGTTAAATAGGAGTGAATGGAGACGAATGGTTTTTGGGACCTGACAAGCTGTTGGAGTGTGAGCAGGGTAATATTTTGTGCAGGGATTCAGGGAAACCGGTTAGCCGGACTTGAGTCCTAGAAATGGGAAGTACAATGCCTGCACTTTAAAGGAGTGATTTGCGATACTGGCAGTTTGGAGGGAGTCGTCTGCAAAGACGGTGTTTATGTATGAGTGATTGTGAAGGTGTTGAATGATGAAAGGTTTTTCTTTCTTTTTGGGTAACCCTGTCTCCGTGGGAAACGGCCGACGTGTTGTAAAATATATATATATATATATATATATATATATATATATATATATATATATATATATATATATATATATAGAGACACACACACACACACACACACACACAAATAACCCGCACATAGAAGAGAGAAGCTTACGACGACGTTTCGGTCCAACTTGGACGTCGTCGTAAGCTTCTCTCTTCTATGTGCGGGTTATTTGTGTATCGTTCCAGTCACGGTATTGTACCCTTTTTTGTTAAAAAAATTATATCTTCGCAAACACCAAAGATAAGATCTGTGCTGATTTTTAATCCCGAGAGTTAGCCACCCAGAAAAAAACAAGAACAGTGTATATTAAGTGAGAACAGCTAGTTTGTTCTATGGTGGTCGGGACGCTGTGGTCGGGATATGGTGGTCGGGACACGGTCGTCGGGATATGGTGGTCAGGACACGGTGGTCGGGAAACGGTGGACCACTATATATATGCTCAAATGTTCGTATTTTTAACCCGGATGTTTAACCACCCAGGATAAGCCAAGGAATACCCAGCAAGTTTTTTCAAGTATTACAATCTGAAATGTTTAAGACAATACAAAAATAACCCGCAAATAGGAGAAAGGAGCTTACGACGACGTTTCGATCCGACTTGGACCATTTACAAAGTCACGCTAACCAGTGTGACTTTGTAAATTTTCCAAGTCGGATCGAATCGTTATCCTAAGTTCCTCTCTATGTACGGGCTATTTGTGTATTGTTCCAGTCATGGTATTGTGCTTTTTTTGTGATTTGAGACAATGGTTCACTAGAGACCATTCCTCACTGTTATGTAGGAAATTTATTGGTTCAGTCAAGAACAGATTAATACAAGACAAGGCAATATTTACAAGACTTGATAAAAATTATCAATAAAGCACACAGTGATTTTGCTTATAAAGTGTGTTTTTCTTCAGCAGTACAAAGGTATAAATCACAGAGATATAAAACACAAAGGTACAAAACACAAAGGTATAAAACACAAAGGTATACAATACCTTTTTACATAGTATAAAGATATACAATAAAAACCAGAAAAATACATCATACAACAAATTTGGGTCTCCTGCGTTAATTCTCGGAAAATAATGATATTAAGAATATTAATATTCGCACTCTCTACATACATTAACACTCTCTTCTCATTAATAATTAATCATAGATAACAATGACAAGAGAGGAAGAATTAAGCCTCCCTAAAATCAATAATTGCATCTCCAACATATTAATGACTCGACTGCAAAAACTTATCTATTGAAGAAATCTTTCCAAAATCTCTCTCTCTCTCTCTCTCTCTCTCTCTCTCTCTCTCTCTCTCTCTCTCTCTCTCTCTCTCTCCTCTCTCTCTCGCTCTCCCCCCTTTCTCTCGCTCTCCCCTCTTTCTCTCGCTCTCCCCTCTTTCTCTCGCTCTCCCCTCTTTCTCTCGCTCTCCCCTCTTTCTCTCGCTCTCCCTTCTTTCTCTCGCTCTCCCCTCTTTCTCTCGCTCTCCCCTCTTTCTCTCGCTCTCCCCTCTCTCTCTCGCTCTCCCCTCTCTCTCTCTCTCTCTCTCTCTCTCTCTCCCCCCCCCCCTCTTTCTCTCTCCCCCTGTCTCACTCCCCCCCTTTCTCTCTCTCTCTCTCCTCATTGCTAGGCAGAAAACTTGTTTCACGAGATCTTTTCTGAGGACAAGGATGCTGTCTACGAGTCTCCAGTGGTAATATTTCTCTTACATACATAACTATGTTTCTACGGACTTAGCATTGGTAAGTTTCTTCGTAAAACAAACTTGACCACGGAGGAGAAAATGCATATAGGAAGAAGGTGAATGTGAATGTTTCACTATCGAAGTGTGTTTCAACGAAAGTGTGTTTCACAATGAAAGTGTTTCACCATGAAAATGTTTTTCACCATCAAAGTGTTTTTCACCATCAAAGTGTTTTTCACCATGAAAATGTTTTTCCACTATGAAAATATTTCACCATCAAATGTGTTTCACCATTAAAATATTTCACCATCAAATGTATTTCACCATCAAAGTGCATTTCACAGTGAAAGTGTGTTTCATGATCATTGTGTGTTTTACCATCAAAGTGTATTTCACCAAGGTGTATTTCACCATCGAAGTGTATTTCACCATCAAAGTGTGTTTCATCATCAAAGTGTGTTTCACCATCAAAGTGTGTTTCACCATCAAAGTGTGTTTCATCATCAAAGTGTGTTTCATCATCAAAGTGTGTTTCATCATCAAAGTGTGTTTCATCATCAAAGTGTGTTTCATCATCAAAGTGTGTTTCACTATCAAAGTGTGTTTCACCATCAAAGTGTGTTTCACCATCAAAGTGTGTTTCACCATCAAAGTGTGTTTCACCATCAAAGTGTGTTTCACCATCAAAGTGTGTTTCACCATCAAAGTGTGTTTCACCATCAAAGTGTGTTTCATCATCAAAGTGTGTTTCATCATCAAATCATCAAAGTGTGTTTCACCATCAAAGTGTGTTTCATCATCAAAGTGTGTTTCATCATCAAAGTGTGTTTCACCATCAAAGTGTGTTTCACCATCAAAGTGTGTTTCATCATCAAAGTGTGTTTCATCATCAAAGTGTGTTTCACCATCAAAGTGTGTTTCACCATCAAAGTGTGTTTCACCATCAAAGTGTGTTTCATCATCAAAGTGTGTTTCATCATCAAAGTGTGTTTCATCATCAAAGTGTGTTTCATCGTCAAAGTGTGTTTCATCATCAAAGTGTATTTCATCAAAGTGCTTCACAATGAATTTGTGTTTCACCGTTAAAGAATGTTTCACCACCAAAGTGTTTCTCCATCAAAGTGTGTTTCACCGTGAAAATGTGTGACTCATTGTGACAGTGTTTTCCCCTGTAAGTGTTTCAACGTACAACAAATTTGTGCAAATTCTACGCCCGGGGTAACTGTAGACATGGAGCATCTGGAGAGCAGATAAGACGTGCAACTTTAACCATCTTAAAAGATGCCACGACCTGATGACCCAAGGAGTGTGTCGTTCATCTTCATGTAAACTTTTTCTCCCTGGAATGTGTTATTCCCTCAGTCCATGACAGTGAGTACAACACAAACTGCCCTGAGCACAATGTGAGAGTCACCAGTAGGTACAGATCCCACAAACCTTGGGAAACTAACCATGGTAATTACAACCACTAGAGAGAGAGAGAGAGAGAGAGAGAGAGAGAGAGAGAGAGAGAGAGAGAGAGAGAGAGAGAGAGAGAGAGAGAGAGAGAGAGAGAGAGAGAGAGAGAGAGAGAGAGAGAGAAATTTTAGTGCTAGGATGAAAAAATGGCATGAAATGACAAATACTCCACCTCGGAGCCTTGTTGGAGTGAAGACACAGTCAATGACCTACACTTCAGAATAAATGATATTAGTTGTGGAAATAAATGGTATAAAATACCGACACAATGGAAATATAAAAACACATGCAGTATAATGTGTTCCTTTATTGACAACATTTCGCTTTTTCAAGTCAGAAACATCTGTTTGTGACTTGAAAAAGCTCACTGTGTGAGCAAAACGTTGTCAATAAAGGATTACATTATACTGCAAATAAAGACCCCAACAGACACGCAATACATCATTTGTATTTGCAAATATACAGGGTCTAAAGCCATCAGCCAACAACAAAATATCTTTCATCAGTGGACTCATCACAGAGGCAAATGCAATGATTGCGGCTTTCAGAGACACCCACACAAAAGATCATTTTTGACAATGTAATATGGATCCCGATGTACAACTAATTTAAATGCGACAAAAAAACACGTACAGGTAACAATGGAGAGGGAAAGTTGTCTGTATGTCACATAGTCGCTCATTTGCTCAGAATTGTTAAACTCCACAAATGATGTAGTTGAAGTTTTAGCAGACAAGACTGAGAACCAAAACCTAATCATTACGGTTGTATATAAGCAAGGCGTAATTTCCCAACAATTCAACGAACAGTTATTGAAAATTTACAACTGTTTGTTCCAACCCCAGCCTCAAACACCTCGTCGTTTTGTTATTTTAATTTAAGATATTTAAAATGGAAGACTTTGGCAAATAATGCTATAACATAGATAACCCCAGAAGTCAGCTCAGATGGATATTCTCACACACATGAGCTATTGAATCTTTGCAACAAATTCACCTTAAACCTGCAAACAGTGGAACTAACAAAACTGGAAAATACACTTTATCGTATTTTCAGTAATAATGGCTATCTGGTACGAAATGTAACAGTGTCAAAGGCAATAAATTCGGATCACAATCTATTTAAAGTACAGACCATGTATGCACAGGACACCTGACCAACAAAATGAGATCAATTGAGAGGGTGCCTTCACCAAATTGAATTTCAATAACAGAAACTTCCAGTGGGATCAAATTAACCATGTCCTAAGCGAAACACGCTGGAAAGATATTCTAAACATGGATCCAAATCAGTGCCCAAATATGTTCAAGGCATATTTCACAAAAGAAAACGGGAGAGATGTAAACTAGATAGAGAGATGCTCCCTCTACAGGGGAAGGCGAGGAGTCACAGAATTTTTCCTATATGCAAGCCTTTCTGGAATATGTAAGGAGGTATTGGCTAGAGAAATTGAAAATATTGAACTTAAGTTAAAAGAATCATAGAGGATACAAGAAACACAAAAAGAAGTTAAAACAATAAATGAAATTGAAAGAAATAAAAAAAAAAATCTTTTCATGTGCCAAATCTAGGGCTAAAACCACATTTAGTATTGGTCCCTTGCTTAAATGAGATGGGAGTTACGCCCACAACAAAATGCATGGAATACTGATGTCTCAGACTAAGGGTCGGCAGTCTGAATGATTTTTATAGCCGAGACGCTAAATGTTGTTATTATTTTAGGAATTTCTCAAATAGTCCTAACACCACAGTACTTTGAAAAAAGTAATTTGCGACATTCCTATGCACTCTGCCCCAAGAGGAAACAAACTCTAAATAAGATTTTAAAACAAATTCAAACACAAAATAGAGCGGAAAACTATTATGAAGGACTTTGGAATGATAATGTTAAGGAATCTCAGTTTCAAAGACTGCAACACTGTCACTATCACATGTGCTAGGAAAATGAAAAACTGGATAATGAGAAACTTCAAAACAAGGGATGTCAAGCTAGTAATGATTCTATACACAAATAACCCGCACATAAAAGAGAGAAGCTTACGACGACGTTTCGGTCCGACTTGGACCATTGACAAAGTCACACTAACAGAGGTGGAGCAGGACGGCTATATATAGGCAGGAAGAGGTGGTGGTGGTAGTAGTGGTGGTGGTGGTAGTGGTGGTGGTGGTGGTAGTGGTGGTGGTTGTGGTAGTGGTGGTGGTGGTGGTAGTGGTGGTGGTGGTGGTGGTGGTGGTGGTGGTGGTGGTGGTGGTGGTGGTGGTGGTGGTGGTAGTGGTGGTAGTGGTGGTGGTAATGGTGGTAGTGGCGGTGGTAGTGGTGGTGGTAGTAGTAGTAGTAGTAGTAGTAGTAGTAGTAGTAGTAGTAGTAGTAGTAGTAGTACAAGAGTTGTATATAATACCGACAAGATGAAATTAAGTCACATGCACAACACCCGGGCATCCCCATCATAGACGTTTCGCCATCCAGCCAGCCACTGGATGGCGAAACGTCCACAACAAAGACAACCAGACGCCGCACATATGTCTTAATTTCAAGAAAAGTGTTCTTATCTCCCTCTTTCTCCGTGCCCTCCGCATCTGTGATCCTCAGTTCCTTCCAGCAGAAATTTCCACTCTTCATAATTCGTTCTCCCGTCTTGGCTACCCTTCCCATTTCATAGACTCTGCCCTCTCACGTGCTAAACGCAATTTCTTCTCTCCCAAACTCTCTACTCATGAGAACTCTTCTATCCTCTGCCTTCCCTACATTTCCGGTCTTTCTAATCTCAACAATTCTCTCCGTCCCTTAGACAACAAGCTTACCTTCCGTCAGACTAACACTCTTCGCACTAATCTCGTTCATACCTCTCCTCCCCATACAGATGTTCCTGGTGTCTACTCTATTTCTTGCTCCTCCTGTCCTCTTCAATACTTCGGAGAAACTTGTCGATCTCTTTCTGACAGACTTAGGGAGCACAAAAATAGTGTTAGGCTTGCCGACACTAACAATGCTCTTTTCTGTCAGGTCAGAGATCATAGCCATCCTATTGACTGGTCTTCTGCTAAAACTGTCTTCCCTACTTCCAACTCGAACAGTCGCCGTCTAGTTGAATCCTCTCTAATACACAACTTTCCTTGTATGAACCTTAGCCCTGGCTTCGTCTCTGTAGATGCCTTCCTCTCCCACTACATTGTAAAATGCTACAAACTTCAGAACACCCGTGACTTAACCTGAATCCTCATTTCTTTTTTCTTTTTCTGTTTCTTCTTCTTCCTCTTCCCCTTTCCTCTTTCCTTTGCTCCTCTGGGTTGTCTCTCTCTCTCATGTCTCGTGTTTCTGTTCCTTCTTCATTTATTTCACCACTTCCCTTTCACACACCTCTGTGCGCTTGCTCTCCCTCTGTGGGCATCTAGCTCTCTTGCAGTGCTCCCCTTCCTTTGTATTTGACTGGCTCATCCTTTTCCCACTTCTACCACTACCACTACCTCTTCTTCTACTACTACTACTACAACTACTGATGAAATTAAGACATATATGCGGCGTCTGATTGTCTTCGTTGTGGACGTTTCGCCATCCAGTGGCTGGCTGGATGGCGAAACGTCTATGATGGGGATGCCCGGGTGTTGTGCATGTGTCTTAATTTCATCTTGTCGGTATTATATACAACTCTTGTACTACTACTACTACTACTACTACCACCACCACCTCTTCCTGCCTATATATAGCCGTCCTGCTCCACCTCTGTTAGTGTGACTTTGTCAATGCTCCAAGTCGGACCGAAACGTCGTCGTAAGCTTCTCTCTTTTATGTGCGGGTTATTTGTGTATCGTTCCAGTCACGGTATTGTGCCTTTTTTGTTATTTAGTAATGGTTCTCTTTAAAGCACTTGTTCTCTCTGGGCTGGGATACTCCTGTACACTGCGGCACCTATAAAGGCAGACGAAATTGCAGATCTGAAAGCATACATAGAACTTCCACTGCACTTTCAAGTACAGTAAACGTTTGAGATCCCTTGACCTGTACTCCTTGGAACAAAGGCGAGAAAGATACATCATGATTTACACCTGGAAAATCCTAAAGAGACTGGTCCCAAATCAGCACACGAAAATCACTCCCTACCAAAGCAAAAGACTCGGCAGCCGGTGCAACATCTGCCAATGGAAAGCAGGGGTGCCATGAGTACACTATAATATAACACAATAAGTACCAGGAGCCCAAGACTGTTTAACTGCCTCCTAGCACAGATAAAGGGGATTACCAATAGACCCCTCATTTATACAGCCTATCATATTTACAAGATTTCATGTTAATTCACCAGAAAAATTGCCACTTCGCAAAAAATGCTATTTCACATTAAATCTGCCACTACACAAAAAATTGCATTTCACAAATTATTTCACACAGAGTTTTGTCATTTCATAAAAGAATTGTCAACATTTTCAAATTTCCATAAAATACACTTGCCTAATAAATTACCCATTTTCACCTTCACCTCATCAAGGTAACATTAAAGAAGGGATTCAGCAAAACTGGTTAGTTGCACCTGAGTCTTGGAGACAGGAGGTGTAGCGCCTGCACTCTTAATGAGAAATGGGGATATTGCAGTCTGAAGTGGCATCTGAACTATAGAACTGCATGCCCCTAGTAAGACAGAGACAGAGTGATGGTAAAAGTGTTTCCTCTTTTTTCGGGTCACCCTGAAATTATTTCATATCTAGCGATGAGAGCAGTGGCGACAATTCTGCTTCATCTGCTACTTCGTCTCGTGGATGAAACATCTGGGGTGTTGGCCAGTGTCAGAACACGTAGTGTTGGTACACATCCTCTTCATTTTTAGTTCCCGATGATTCAACAGATCGAATATATTTTGTGCCACACACATTACTCTCTTCCTCTTTCCACTGCCAAGGCTTTAGAAGTGAGTTGAAAGAAATGTCTTTAGGTACACCACAGGGAGGAGTTCTTAGTCCCATGCTATTTAATATTCTGATTAATGCTCTCTTAAATGCTCTACCTGCCTCACCTAAACATATAGCTATAAGCTATGCTGATGACATCATGATCCACACAACAGGGCATAAGAAGATGAGCACCATTCTTAATGAAGTTCAAGCAACTTGTAATCGACTAGGCCTCATAATATCTTTCTCTAAAACAAAGATATTAACAAGCAAACGACATTCCCCACCCATCTATTTGTAGGGTGAAAATATTAGCTACATTAAAACTTACAGATATCTTGGTGTAGATGTATCCTTTAACAAATCCATTATACCACAACTAAATAAGAAATGCAAAGATAGGCTAAATGCTCTCAAAGCTGTTGCTGGCTACAACCCTAACTATGGTGCCAATGTGAGAATCCTGAGAACAATGTACACAGCCTATGTTAGGTCCTTAATTGATTATGCTGCTCCCATGTTGATATTAGCTAGAGAAAGTTCTCTCCTACCTTTGGAGTTAATGCAAAATGAAGCTCTCAGAATTATTCTTAGGTGTCCCAAATCTACGAAGGTTCTTAATATGAGGAAGGAGCTTGGTATTTCTAGTATCAGTGATAGGATTGTTGAGATTAACGCTGTACTCGGTATTAGAATACTAAGAAATGAACCAGACACTGTCACAATGAATCTTACCAACTGTCTAGAGGTAAATACACACAGATCTAAATGGACTGTGAAAACGTGAAATTGCAATAGGTTTTATAACCTGCATGAACTGTATCAATGTAGGCAACAAGAGCATTTCACCACTCCATGGATGATGTGTTCATTTAATATCACATGCCTGCAAGTCCCTCCCAAGAAGCTCATTGCTAGTAATCCCTTCCTTAAATCACTTGTTAAAGCAACTGCTCAAGAATTTCTCGCCTAGCTGGTAGTAATAAGTTATCACAAGTTATATACACTGATGGATCTGAACAGGAGTCTTTTGGCAGGGCTGAATCTGCTCTTGTTGCCACCTCCCTAGTTAAGAACGATAACAAATTTGTTGAGTTAGGCATAAGAAATAACAACTGGGCGTCTACACTGCAAACTGAATTATTGGCAATCGTAACGGCGCTAAAGCTAACCTATGACACTGAGCGTGACTCTATCATCATTACTGATTCTATGTCATCATTGAAGGCTCTTGACTTATATGACTCCAACAATATGCTCATTGGAGAAGCCAGGTATAGATACTCAAAAATCACGGACAAAGGACTTAATGTACAATTGCTATGGATCCCATCACACATTGGAGTACTCCTTCATGATAAAGTTGATATGTTAGCCAAGAAGAGTACCCTGAAGGAGAATGTAGAATGTAACTTTGGTATAGCATTAGGAATAATATTAGGAGAGAAGTAAATAATGAAAATGATTGTTATAGGAATGCAGTTAGAAGCCTGAATAGATCTATAACCCACTATGATAACATGAACATAGTTAAGTATGTTTATGGAGCAACGTGCAATGTACACAGACTGACTAATGTTGTAGCGGCCAGGCTTAGGCTTGGTTACAAGTACTTTTGGTAGTTTGGGAGATACACAGATGATCAAACTAAATGCAAATTATGTGATCAGGCATATGGTCACTGTCTTGAACACTACGTGCTTAATTGTCCACTTACTGAGGAATACAGAGCAGACAGCATAATAACCTATGTGACATGTCAAGATATCTTATTAATGAAAATACGATGCTAGTTATACTAAGCAAATTTCCTAAATTTGCATGTAACAGATAAGTGAACTTTAGATATGTAGATAAATAAAAACCCATATGTACATTTGTTAACCCTTTTGGGGCCTAGTTCCTAGGCCTTTTGTGTATCCATATTGTCTTGCGCTACCGTCCACAGGATGGGTATGGGATGCACAATAAACTAGCCACTTCGGTGGCAAAATCTAATTAAAACGGTGAGCCAAATCACCTGCTCGTTGTTGTTAAGGTCTAGCAGAAGATTTTCCTTCTAAGCCTCCATAACCTCTAATCTCGAATGGATTCCTTTTTATTAGGACCAGTTTAGGCTTTTGTTTTTCACAGGTCAACCGGAAGTCGGTTTCGATAAAATGCAAGTCATCGTCAGGTTACTCACTCCTTTCCTGTCTATAACTGAAGATAATTTTGTGTTGAAAATATTCTTGGTGTGGCGTGTTAGTTTATATGTGGGAACAGTGGACTAAATAAGGTGTTAGAATAATGGCTATGATAGCATTAGATGTATCTGGCTGCATAGTTTTGTTGACAATGATTGTGTTGATTAGTGTGTTGAAAAGTGCTAGCTCAATGACTGTATTGATACCAGGAGTAGCAACGTGCTAGCTAAATGACTGTAGTTATACCAGAAGTAGCAATGTCCTAGCTAAATGACTGTAGTGATGCCAGAAGTAGCAATTTGCATGCTTAATGACTATGGTGAAAATTGAGGAAAGGGCAAGTTTAATGATTGCGTTGACAGTCGGTGCAAAAAGATGCAAGCTTAATGAATATGTGACACACAACGTAGCAAGGCGCTAGTTTAATAATTGTGTTCAAATGAAGTTGTCGTTATAGATGGCAGCTTGACGGCAGTGATGACACTGAACGTATAGAGGCTCTATTGATATTTTCCTACCATATCATAAATGTGGTAACTTACTTCAGTATCATCAGCAAATTATGAATATTTTTTTTAATACAACGACTGTCTCCCAAGGATGAAGGGTGACCCAGAACAGAGGCCAGACATTCATCGGCATTCAGTCTCTTGTTTTGCCAGAAACGAGCTAGTATCACAGTTCAGATGGCCCATCAAATCGCAACATCCTCGCTCCTCCTCCACAGTGCGCAGCCACCCTACTGTCTATATCATTCATCATATAAAAAAATTCTTTCTTTGCATCGTCATTCAAGCGAGTTTCTGTTAATTTGAACAGTGTGCATATTAATGATATGTTAAATGAAATACTTGCTTTAACACAGAGAAGCTAATTGGCAAGGAACTTTACGTAGAAATGCATCAGAAGTTTCGGAATCCAGAGAACTTCCAGGAACGTTGCTAAACAATTCCCTGACGATTATTTCTCTTACCAGGGATTGGTAAACTGCCCATTGTTCGGCAATATAGACAAAAACCAGTTGAGTTCACATTTAACACAAGAGAAAATAGATATTCAACTCTAAAGTTTGTGTTTTCATAGTATTACTGCTAAAAAATAAAAAAAAAACGTTTTTGGTTTCCACAAACGGTCTTTGACTTAGACGTTCCACTATTCTAGTGAGACCATAGGGAGAGAGAGAGAAAGAGAGACTACTCCAACATCTGGCAGCAGTACTTCGTCTACAAATACTGAAGAAGAATTTTCTTCAGAGATTGGGACTATCACTGCACCTGAACAGTTGCAGCGCCAAAGTACGAACAGTAGGGACATAGCTGTCAGAACTGTACAGGGGCGTGGTAGAGGACGTGGAAGAAGACGTGGAGGAGGAAGATATCTACAGCCGCCTCATCTTCCACCAACAGTGTTCCAGGATAACGTTCATCGGATACACAATCATCAGACTCACCAGCGGCAGAACCTGCGGATAAATCAGCAGCGAAACACAGGAGGTGCAACAAATAGGAGTCCACCCTCCCAGGCACCTAGGCAGTGCTCTTGCTGTCACTAGAGTGGGGACACCACTGACAATTGCCTGCGAGATACCATGTACAAATACTGCCACAAGAAGGACCAGTGTCGGAAGAAAAAGGAACCTGATAGACAAGACCACCTGTTTAGAAACCTGTTCTAGGAACAAACCAGCAGGATTTTTTAATTGGTCAGCACACACGTCACCCACTCACAGCTGCTCCCATCTCAGCCCAGCAGGTGGTTTTGTGCCTTACAGAAGACCACAGACCTACATCCCTGCAGCTGCCTCGGTGCCCTACCGTTCTCCAGGGCAGGCATCTAACACGCCTTACACACCCACTACCTCAAGTTGACCACATCATGAGAAGCCAGTCTATCAGCATCCTGTCAGCCAACATTCGAGGTTTCATTTCCAATTTTGGAGAGCTCTCACACAGTTTTGTAAACACTAGACGTCGCGACATGATAGCTGTTGTTGAAATACTTTTGAACGACAGGACTCTAGAAAATTTTGCAAGAATTGCTGGCTACACCTCATGGATGAGCAGAGACAGACAAGAGCAAGGTGGTGTTGCTGTATGCTTCTCTAAAAGCGTACATACCCAGCATATTAATGATGCCATCTCTACTCATCTTGAAATGATCTTAAAGCTATACATAAACAATACTACCACTGTACTAGAATGTGCAATGTACACACTTCAGTGGCAACATGCAGACTCCATCAACTTCTTAATGTGAACTCCCTTTTGTTCCAACACAAATGTCAACATATAATTGTTGGTAACCTCAACCAATATCTTATAAAGAGGGACTTTGATGACCTTCTTGCAGTGTTTGACAAGAGAAACTTTGTAGATTTCCATACTCACATCTCAGGCTCCTCTCTTGACCCAGTAGTGAGTGATCTGGCAGAAGGTACAGTCACTTGGCAACCCCTCGGCTATGTTGGATCGTCTGACCACAAGGCTGTTTTTACGGCACTTAAGATCTCAACAGAACGAGGTGAGGAGTCCACATCTACAACCTGGCTATAGGAATAACAGAAAAAGGCACAATACCGTGACTGGAACGATACACAAATAACCCGCACATAGAAGAGAGGAGCTTACATTTCGGTCAGACGATTTGGACCATTTACAAAGTCACACTAACGAGAAGTAGAGCAGGACGGGTATATATAGGCAGGAAGAGGTAGTAGTAGTAGTAGTAGTGGTGGCGGAGATGGAAGGAAGTAGTAATGAGGAATTAAGGAGGAGGAGCCAGTCAACTACAAAGAAAGGGGAGCACAGCAAGGGAGCTAGGTGCCCACAGAGGGAGAGCAAGTACACAGAGGTGGGGGGGGAGGGGAAATAATGAAATAAATAATGAAGGAACAGAAACACAAGACAGAAGAAAGATAACCCAGAAGAGAAAAAAGGAAAGAGGAAAGGGGTAGAGGGAGAAGAAGAAAAAAGGAGGAATCAGGTTAAGTCACGGGTGTTCTGAAGTTCGGAGCATTTTACAATGTAGTGGGAGAGGAAGGCATCTACAGAAACGAAGTCAGGACTAAGATTCATACAAGGAAAGTTGTGTATTAGGGAGGATTCAAAAAGACGGCGACTGTTAAAGTTGGAATTAGGGAAGACAGTTTTAGCAGAAGACCAGTCAGTAGGATGGCTGTGATCTCTGACGTGACAGAAAAGATCATTGTTAGTGTCGGCAAGCCTAACACTATTTTTGTGCTCCCTATGTCTGTCAGAAAGAGATCGACCAGTTTCTTCTAAGTATTGAAGAGGACAGGAGGAGCAAGAAATAGAGTAGACACAAGGAACATCTGTATAGGGAGGAGAGGTATGAAGGAGATTAGTGATTAGTACTGGCGGAAAGTAAGCTTGATGTCTAAGGGACGGAGAGAATTGTTGAGATTAGAAAGACCGGAAATGTAGGGAAGGCAGAGGACAGAAGAGTTCCCAGGAATAGAGTGTTTGGGAGAGAAGAAATTACGTTTAGCACGTGAGAGGGCAGAGTCTATGAAATGGGAAGGGTAGCCAAGACGGGAAAACGAATTATGTAGAGTGGAAATTTCTGCTGGAAGGAACTGAGGATAACAGATGCGGAGGGCATGGAGAAAGAGGGAGATAATAACACTTTTCTTGAGAGGGGAAGCATGATAGGAAAAGCAGTGAATGTACATGCCACTGTGCATAGGTTTTCGGTAAACGGAAACGGAAAAACCTGTATCTGAGCGGTGGACTAAGTCTCAGGTTGAAGATGCCTTCTTTACTTTCCGTCAGCGTCAACATGCTCTCTCTGCGGCTCTACCACAAGATCTCTGTAACCTTCTCTCTACCATTACCTTTGACACTGCTCGCCTGAATACACATATTCATTCTTCTAAACTACAGAATAAACTTCAACGTCTCATCTCAGCTAGCCCTTGGTCTAAATTCTCCCTCACTGTGTTACTAACTTGTCTTCTGTCTCACTCTCTCAATATGAGCTTGAAATTCTTGGTTTTGGCCTTTTCTTTGTCACTTCACCTGCCCCTCGTGCTGGTATTGCCCTGATTAGCTCTTTTGATTCCTTTCGTCAGTCTCGCTCCCGTAATCTTCCTGACTTGTCCACTTTTCGTGGCGCTCTCCTTCCTGCTCTTGATAGTCTGTTTTCTAAGAATCACCATCTTCCTCGCCGTTAGCAACTTGCCCTTTCTTCTCTTAAATCCAACACTAACATTGTCATACTATCTTCTGACAAAGGTAATTCGGTAGTTATCTTTGATTGCGAAGATAACCTCCGTAAAGCTGAAGTCTTGCTCTCTGACTCACGTACCTACACTCCTCTCGTTTCCACCCCTCTTGATCGCATCAAGAGAACTTTCAACAAGAAACTAAGGACTCTCTCCGACTTCTGTTCTCCTGACTTTGACCATGTTCAAATGTTTCGTGTCATCTGTCCCTCTCTGCCCTATTTCTATGGCTTTCCCAAAACTCATAAACCTGATATTCCTCTACGTCCTTTCATATCCTCTAGAGGTTCTCTCCCTTATTCTCTTGCTTCTTGGCTGGCCAAAACCCTCACTCCCTTTCTTGGTACTTTTTCTCCTGCCCACCTCCGTCACTCTCAAGACTTCATTGAACTGGTTCGCTCTCTCCCGACCTGTAAGATGCTTAGTCTTGACGTTGAGTCCCTCTTCAGTAATGTCCCTCTTGATGTTCTTGATTTTCTTAGAGAGGAGGCCCATGAAGGGTTTCTGCATCTCCCTATACCTATTGATGTCTTTCTTGATCCTATCCGCCTCTGTGTGGACTCTAATTAATTTTCCAAGGGAAATATTATTCTCAAACCTTCGGTGTGGCTATGGGCTCTCCTCTCTCTCCTGTCCTTTCTAATCTTTACATGGAATACTTCGACTGTTCTTCCTCCTACCATCGATGTACGCCTTTCACTCTGGCTCCGCTATGTGGATGACGTCTTTGCTCTGCGGCCTCATAACTCCAGTCTCTTCCAACCTTTTCTTGAAGCTCTTAATAATCTTGCCCCTTCCATTAAGTTTAAAGCTGAATGGAAATCCAATTCCTTGCTTCGTTCCCTTGATGTTCGTTTCCACCGCTCAGATATAGGTTTTGCCTTTTCCGTTTACCTCAAACCTATGCACAGTGGCATATACATTCACTGCTTTTCCTATCATGCTTCCCCTGTCAAGAAAAGTGTTCTTATCTCCCTCCTTCTCTGTGCCCTTCGCATCTGTGATCCTCAGTTCCTTCCAGCAGAAATTTCCACTCTTCATAATTCGTTCTCCCGTCTTGGCTACCCTTCCCATTTCATAGACTCTGCCCTCTCACGTGCTAAACGCAATTTCTTCTCTCCCAAACTCTCTACTCCTGGAAACTCTTCTGTCCTTTGCCTTCCCTACATTTCCGGTCTTTCTAATCTCAACAATTCTCTCCTTCCCTTAGACATAAACCTTACTTTCCGCCAGACTAACACACTGCACACTAATCTCGTTTATACCTCTCCTCCCTCTACAGATGTTCCTGGTATCTACTCTATTTCTTGCTCCTCCTGTCCTCTTCAATGCTTTGGAGAAACTGGTCAATCTCTTTCTGACAGACACTGGTCTTCTGCTAAAACTGTCTTCCCTACTTCCAACTTTAACAGTCGCCGTCTGGTTGAATCCTCCCTAATACACAACTTTCCTTGTATGAATCTTAGTCCTGGCTTCGCCTCTGTAGATGCCTTCCTCTCCCACTACATTGTAAAATACTCCAAACTTCAGAACATCCGTTACTTAACCTGATTCCTCCTTTTTTCTTCTTCTCCCTCTTCCCCTTTCCTCTTTCCTTTTTTCTCTTCTGGGTTGTCTTTCTTCTGTCTTGCGTTTCTGTTCCTTCATTATTTCCCCTCCCCCCCACCTCTGTGTACTTGCTCTCTCTCTGTGGGCACCTAGCTCCCTTGCAGTGCTCCCCTTTCTTTGTATTTGACTGGCTCTTCCTCCTTAATTCCCCATTACTACTTCCTTCCATCTCCCCCACTACTACTACCACTACCTCTTCCTGCCTATATATACCCGTCCTGCTCTACTTCTCGTTAGTGTGACTTTGTAAATGGTCCAAGTCGGACCGAAACGTCGTCGTAAGCTCCTCTCTTCTATGTGCGGGTCATTTGTGTATGGCTATAGGAAAGAGGTAATTGGCCAGCCGTTTGCTCTGAGCTCGCCACTACCGATTGGAATCCTTTTCTCCAAGGGGAATTTGGCAACTAAGTGAATGCCTTCACTGGACACATCCCTCACCGGCAGGAGGTGACGAAGCTTACAGATCAGCCTTGTACTTAGCTGTACTGCTAAGGACAAGGCATGACGAAGGAATAAGAGACATCCTAATACTCATAATAGGAACTTGCACAGGCAAGCCTGTAGGCATATGGGTGAAGTTCAAAAGTGGGCTGTCTATTAATAAGAAGTGGACACAAAAAGAAAGCTAGCATCAAAACCTGGTGATCCCTGGTCAAGGACAAAGTTATCTGCCTAATGAACTTATTCCACCTTTAAATCGACAGGATTGGACCAGCTCTACTTACAGTCAAGAGAAAGCGTACCTCTTTGCCGAATACTTTGCCACCAAAATGCAACTTCTTGATCCAGCAAGGGACCCTCATTGGCTAGCTGCAAGAAATGTGTCAAAACGGCAAGTGTTGGCAATAAGGCAGGAGGAGGTACATCATCTTAAATCGTTTGACCAAGAAAAGGTTGTGGGCCAGGACAAGTTGAGCCCAAGATTGCTTAGTAGATGTGCAGACCAGCTAGCGGCACCTCTAACTCGCATCTTTCAGCACTGCCTAGTACAGTTCAAATGGCTTTTTCTGTGGGTAGAGGCAAATGCAGTCCCTGTTCACAAAAAGAAGAGCAGAGCAGAAATCAGCAACTACAGACCAGTGTCACTCCTGTCAATCACTTTCTTTGCTCCTTGAGACAATAATCTCAAGACAAATGACAGAGTTTTTTGATTACCACTCACTACTTTGTGACCGTCAATATGGCTTCAGGAAAGGTTACTCTGCTGCTGATCTGTTGTTAAACATCTCCACTAAGTGGCACCAGTCACCGGATGAATCGAAAATCAGCAGTGTGGTTTCGACCAGGGCCTCATGGCAAAACTGCAAGCACTGGGAATTGCAGGCTCTAAACTATGTCTCCTCAGTGATTATCTTCATGGTAGATCTCTAAGGGTAGTTCTCACTGGAACAGAATCAGCAAGACATCCTACTGGAGCAAGTGTTCCACAAAGAAGTGTGCTGTGACCATTGTTATGGAATGTGTACTTCAATGACCATCTCATCCCAGAATTCCATGCATATGCAGATGACTGTACTCTGACATTTACTTATCCAAGAGAAGAAATGCCAGCTAAGAGCTGTATCAGCTTGGGGAAACCAATGGCAGGTAACATTTGCACCTGAGAAAACACAAATGATGATGGTCTCTAGGCGCTATGATGGTAATGCCGGAGCAGTATTAAGTATGAATGGGAGAGTGTTGGTACCTGGGGAAGAAGTTGATTTTCTTGGGGTGAAATTTGACCACAAACTGACCATGAAGAACCACGTAGGAAATCATGCAAACAAGGCAGCCAGGAAGCATACAGCACTTCGACGTATCTCCCTTCTGCTAGGCCGTAGGGGTTGCAAAATTCTGTATGAGGCACAAGTACGCTCACACCTTGAGTATGCTCCATTTCCTTGGTTTACCTCCCCCCCCCTCTCATCTGCCACTGCTTTACAGAATATAATACAGAGCAAGACATATCACTCGCCTGGACCCATCCTAGATTGATCTGTCATTTCAGCAGAGTCTTCAACACGGGAGGGATGTGGGTAGCCTTACTGTTATGTACAAGGCCAATATTGTCCAAGTACCACACTTGGATCCACTTCCAGCACAGTGAGAAATAAGCTTCTGTACCACAAGACTGGCAGAAATTAGCTTCACTCTGGCTGTACCCTTCCCCAGAACATCACTTCACCTGAGATCATTTATCCCCAGGATGACTCAAGTCTGGAACACATTCGTCCAGCATAATGCCAACGATGTAACGTCAGTTGATCAAATGAAAAGGCTGGCCCAGAGACGGCTCCAACTTCATCCTGTTCCCTACTTGTATGTCTCATAACAATAAAAATGCTTTCAAATGAGCTGATGTAGGTAACAGCTCTTAGCTTGCCAATAAAGTTAGGAATCCTTAACCTGTAAATAGCTTGTCAATAAAGCTAGGGATCCTTAACCTTGTCACCCCCTGTGTAAAAAGAGAGAGAGAGAGAGAGAGAGAGAGAGAGAGAGAGAGAGAGAGAGAGAGAGAGAGAGACAGACAGACAGACAGAATGAGTATAGGAGGCTTGGAGTTCTTTATACTATCTGAAGTGTTTTGAATTTATTTAAATTTAACAAGTTATGATTTCTATACGTTTTTCTGTAACGTACAATTCACCAAATCTTTAATACTCAAAACAAATCCACCACTGTGTTTTATCTTGATAAGAAGAATTATATTTAGGTACATTTAGATAGAGTTGTGTAACTCAATGAAGTTTTCACTAAGAAAATTGCATATTCTTTTAGCTTTGAAATATGTTAAGTAATTACTAGCTGTCTCCTCACACACTTGCTATAGCACCTCCATGAAGTTATTCGCCTCTTTAGCAGGTGCTCCCAATCTCTTTCTTGCTATCCTGCTCTCTCAGTATGGGCTTTAAAACTTGTTAAATTATATTTTTTTGCACTACTCGGTTAAATAAGTTGATTTTCTCATTACTGAATGACCTCTTCTTATTTTAGAATGCGAATATTTCCTTGTTCGTCTAGTACAGTATATCATACAAATGTTCATTCTATCATCCGCTCCTGCCCCTTTCTGCTGATAATATGAACCTCGTCCTACATTTGTAACCTTAAGTGCCTCATATATCCTGTGCTCACACTCTCGTTCTCACGCGATAATCTGCTTTCCCTAAGAAATCTTATTCTTGACTAGGTTCTTTGACTGTCTACATCTTTCATGTAACTAAATTATTATTTGTATCGTAACTAGTCAAAAAATGCATCAATAGCTTTCGAAGAGAGTTTCCAGATGTGAAAATAGTACATAAGACATGGAATGATTAAGCTATTTATACAAAAGTAAGGACAAATAGAAGAGCCAAAACATCTTTTGAATTGAAGGAAATTACCGCCATGATTACTTTTGATTTTCTACCCCTAGTTTATTTTTAAACATCCGCAGTGTGAAGTTTATACAGGTTGTGATTCAATGATTCCCTTTGGGTTCTCGCCCTGTTTAGTTTTATAATGACGATGGCGGCGTACGCCCCTATTAGGTCAAGGTCGAAGACCATGCCAAGCTCCGCTAAAACGTGTCCCTGCGTCTCTCAATACTGTCACGGAGAGTTGGGAGAGTGAGAGGAGGAGCTAGGTTGAGTTGAGAGGAGCTAAGAGGAATAGCTTTCAGGGTGAACTGGTAGATGTGAAGGTTTCACCCACTTTAGTGTTTGGAGAATGATCTTAAAGGGCGATTACTAAGGGAGGAGCTTGGTGGAAGATGGGGGAGAGTTAGGAGGGTCGGGCATTCATCTTCGCATCTTTTAGGCACTATACACAGTACCTATACATACAGTAGCTCCGCTGGTGAGGCCCTCAGCTCACATGCTGAGGGTTCGATCCCTGGCTCGGAAGGAAGCGTTGGTCATATTTCCCGCACACCTGATGCCTCTGTTCATCTAGAAGTTTGTGTGTGATAGTCGATTGTGGTGGGTCCATGTAAATACAGTGTTTGTATAGCATGTTGAGGGCTTTGTATATCATGCTAAGGGCTTCGTTATCCTATCTATGAGCCTAGGTAGGATAGCTCTTAACCTGTATACATTATATATATATATATATATATATATATATATATATATATATATATATATATATATATATATATATATATATATATATATATATATATATATGCAATAAGATCACAGTAAACAGGTGATTTGGCCAGACCCCTTATATACTTTCCTTGGATGCTTTACTTTCATAGTTCCTTGATAATATGAGTAGTCACGAAAGCGCTTGAAAATTCTCTGTTCTTTCAGAGTGGTTGTTTTGCATATATATATATATATATATATATATATATATATATATATATATATATATATATATATATATATATATATATATATATATATATATATATATATAATGTCACGGCTAATATGGCAAAGGGACGAGTTTGCCCTGAAAACCAAGGGTCATTTCTGCCAAATAAGCAGAATAAAAATTTGCTATGTAATAAATTGCGAAAATCGGTTCGGACAATAAAAATATATCACAATGATTTTAAGCAATTTAAAATATATTTAGGCTGATCAATGATTTATTTAGTTGCATTTGGTTAGAAAATACATAAATAACGAACACATAGGAGAATGAAAATTATGAGGAAGTTTCGGACCAAGTGTATTGTTCCAGTCACGGAACTGTTCCCTTTCAGTCTTGCTAAAAAAATTACATTACGTAAGGAGAGGTTAGACAAGATGCACAGCCGTAATTTGACTCAAACCTTGCGCTAGGAAACACCGGCTTTCAAGACAGGCTGAAGAGACATTCTCATAGAGACAACAATTTACTAATACACCAGAACATTAAGTGTAAACTTGCTCGCATTATCGAGTTTCCAGCGTTGTAGAGTGAGGACGGTATTTCAATTTTCACACCCTGAATGAAATGAGAAAAATTGGGACCTACATCGACTGAAATCATTCAAAAGATTTCTCTATGTAAGACTGACCTGCGTTTAACGTTAATGTAAAAACAGTGGCATGCAAATATTTAATTAAGAACGTTTTATCTGGACGGTTGGTGGCACATAACATTCACTTACAATGGCCTTGAGGACAAACACACATTATGTGCGCATAAAAGTATGTTATTTAGATTGTAGATGAATGGTTCAGAGGACCGACATGATGATAAATTAGACACATGTTACACATGTGTGTAATTTATCATCATTATTTAGATTAAACCTTAGATAACCAAATAAAGTCAAACAATCAGACAGTTCTGACCAGAATAGACATTCACAATCATTAAAAAAATTAATAAAATGACCCATTAATAACACTATGTAAAAAAATTTCACTTTTGTCGTGCTCCTGGTACATAAGCATCATTTCCAAATTCATTATAACTAAACAAAATTTAGCTTTGCTTCTGCACAACGGGAACAAGTATCCATCTCTTCCCTTGGCTCATTCAGTGCATCTTAAGGACTACGACAGTGTCAAACTTCTACTGGAAGCTTTGGACAATGAGAAGTATGGCTGGGAGGTTATTGGAGACTTTAAAATGGTGGCATTTTTGATGCGACTCCAAGGAGGATTTACCACGTTTCCCTGTTATCTCTGTCATTGGGATAAAGACAGAGCAGCACATTACCAGAGGAAGCGCTGGCCTCAAAGGACTTAGTTCTCAGTAGGAAGACATATCAAACAAACCGTTGGTGGATCCTCGAAAGGTTCTGTTCCCTCCATTACACATCAAACTAGGGCTAATGAAAGTTTGTTAAGGGTCTTGACAAAGAGTCTTTAGCGTTCAAGTATCTTCAAGACTTCTTTCCCAAGCTATCAGAGGCAAAGGAGAAGACTGGCAACTTCACTGAACCACAAGTCAGGAATATCATGGAGTGCTCAGAATTTCCAAAGAAGCTCACAGAGAAGGAAAAGGAAGCCTGGGAGAGTTTTGTTGCTGTAGCACAGGGCTTTCTGGGCAACAACAAGGCTGATAATTAAACCATACCCCGGCCGGGATTGAACCCGCGGTCAGAGAGTCTCAAAACTCCAGCCCGTCGCGTTAGCCACTAGACCAGCTAGCCACAATCGTGTCATTACGATTTCGTGAGTCATGCTGACAATTATGTGGAACTTGTCGAGACCTTGGTAATAAGCTATAGTCAGATGAGCTGTAGGTTGTCCCTTAAGGTCCATATCCTTGATGTTCATCTTGACAGTTTCAAGGAGAATATGGAAGTGTACTTAGAGGAGCAAGGGGAGTGCATCCACCAAGATATAATGAACTTCGAACACATATCAGGTAACTTATAATGAAAACATAATTGGAGACTACATTTGGGGGCTTAAACGGGAAAAATGGTTTATTGCATGCTCGAAAATCTAGAAAAACCGCGCCTTTCTAGCTTAGTAAATATGTTTCAGAAAGTTTAAAATAAAATTTGTATAAATTTTATTTCACGTAAATTTTTCTTATTTTATTATATGTTTTTGTTTTACGTCCAAAACTAGCAAAAAATACTGAAATTTAGTTATTTTTTGTTAAAAATTCATACTGCAAGGGAAAAAAAAAGTTTAAAAGGAATAATATTCATTTTCTATTGTTTTGCAATAATAGGAGTTGAAAAATAACACTTGCAAGGAACAAAAACTGTTTTACATAGTGTTTTCGATGGTATAAAGTTGACACTGTTCAGTGGATTTGCCAGTATATTGTGTACATTGATCCCAAAGGCATTTCGGGGGGTTTTAATGTTATGTGAGGTTATATTTGGCTAAGTAAGGTTTCTATGGTGAATATCGGGTTAAGGTAAGCTAAGGTAGATGAGATTGCGTTGGGCTGTGTTTTCTTAGGACGAGTTGAGTTAGGTTATATTATATCGGCTTATACTGAATGGTCAATGTTGAGTTTAATAACCTAACTGAACTCTATGGAACTAAAGCTAACAATACCTAGCCTAACGAAGGCTAACATAACCTAACCATTCCTAGCCTTATATAATCAAAACTGACCTATCCTAACCGATCCTAATTAAACCTCTCCAAAAATTTGCTACGATTCGGAAACATGACTTTATATTGTACATTTTAAACTGTCAGATATAATGGAACTCCACGAAGCAGTTAGACTCGCTCATAACCTTCAATCTTAACTACGATAGATGAGAAAAAAAAAAAGGACTTAAATATCCACGGAACACGAAGAAACTTGTGTATGGAATCGGAGTAGAAAATAAAGTTACTGGAATGAGAAAAGGTCGCCCTTATTTTGCAAACTGTTATCAAAGTAGTGAATTCTTTGGCGATTTTCCTTCTTACATTTTTAGACGCTTGATTTTATTGGGTCTGTTGAGTTAGACTACGTTCAGCTGGAATAGCTTTAGGGAGTTAGTACAGGGCAAAAATGATAAGCTCAGGGGAAAAACCTCTTCTCCGAGTCTGAGGATCCACAGTTAGACCCAGAACTGATACTTCCAAAATCAATATATATATATATATATATATATATATATATATATATATATATATATATAGATATATATATATAGATTTGCTCCTATCAGTTCGGAAGCCCCCCAATGTGCTCTTTCCGGACCCCCCCTTTCTCCCTCAACTTGCTCTTCCTATCTATTCTGGGCAACATATGCAGTAGTTACGTAAATTTATTGTGAAACTTTCCGCCTACGCAGTAGGCTCCTTTATTCGACTACTGCTTCTGCCGGCCCCTCTGTATTAAACTGAAGAAGCCTACTTTGTAAGCGAAAAGTTTCACAAGATATCTCAACGAATTAACATTAGTGATCTCGCTCGCTCTACGGAATTTATGGAAGGTAATGCAGTAAACCCCTTATCTGTGAATTCAGTTTTCTGTTGTTTGAATTATCTGCGGTTT
>NC_091298.1:33473868-33478868 GCF_038502225.1 Cherax quadricarinatus
GTCTCCCACTTCCCCAACCCCAATATACCTCCCAGACCACAGTCTTAGAAAAGAAGTTGAAGGTGTGGTATACAAATGCAGATGGAATAACAAACAAGTATGAGGAGTGGCACGAATGAATCAGAGAGAAATCCCCAGACATAACAGCACTCACAGAAACAAAACTCACCAGAATAATAACAGATTCAATCTTTCCATCCGGATACCAAATCCTCAGGAAAGACAGAGGGAGGAGAGGGGGAGGAGGAGTTGCACTGCTCATTAAAAACCAGTGGGATTTTGAGAAAATGGAAGGAATGGATGGCATGGGCGAAAGGGACTACTTAGTAGGAACAATCCAGTCTGAGGGACATAAGGTGATAATTGCAGTAATGTACAACCCACCACAGAACTGCAGGAGGCCAAGAGAAGAATACGATGAGAGCAACAGAGCAATGATCGACACACTAGCCGAGGTGGCCAGGAGAGCACACATGGGGGGAGCAAAGTTACTAGTTATGGGTGATTTCAATCACAAGGAGATTGACTGGGAAAACCTGGAGCCCCATGGGGGTCCCGAAACATGGAGAGCCAAGATGATGGATGTGGTACTGGAAAACCTCATGCATCAACATGTTAGAGACACTACCAGAGAGAGAGGAGAGGATGAACCAGCAAGGCTGGACCTTGTATTCACCATGAGTAGTTCGGACATCCAGGGTATCATGTATGAAAGGCCCCTGGCAGCTAGTGATCATGTGGTTCTGTGCTTCGACTACATAGTTGAGCTCCAAGTGGAGAGAGTAGCAGGAATAGGCTGGGAAAAACCAAACTACAAAAGGGGGAACTACTCAGGCATGAGGAACTTCCTTCAAGACATTCAGTGGGAGAGGGAACTGACAGGAAAACCAGTACAAGAAATGATGGACTATGTGGCAACAAAATGCAAGGAGGCAGAGGAGAGGTTTGTTCCCAAGGGAAACAGAAATAATGGGAAGAACAGAACGAGTCCTTGGTTCACCCAAAGGTGTAGGGAGGCAAAAACTAGGTGTACTAGAGAATGGAAAAGGTACAGAAGACAGAGAACTCAGGAAAATAAAGAAATCAGCCGAAGAGCCAGAAACGAATATGCACAGATAAGAAGGGAGGCTCAGAGACAATATGAAAATGACATAGCATCAAAAGTAAAGACTGACCCGACGCTGTTGTACAGCCACATCAGGAGGAAAACAACAGTCAAGGACCAGGTAATCAGACTGAGGAAGGGTGATGGGGAATTCACAAGAAACGACCAAGAGGTATGTCAGGAGCTCAACACAAGATTTAAAGAGGTATTTTCAGTGGAAAGCAGTAGGACTCCAGGAAATCAGAACAGGGGGGCACACCAGCAAGTGCTGGATGAGGTACATATAACCAAGGAGGAGGTGAAGCTCCTGCTATGCGAACTTGACACCTCAAAGGCGGTGGGACCAGACAACATCTCTCCATGGGTCCTTAAAGAGGGAGCAGAGATATTGTGTGAGCCATTAACAAAGATCTTTAACACATCATTTGAAACTGGGCAACTCCCTGAGGTATGGAAAAAGGCAAATGTAGTCCCAATTTTTAAAAAGGGAGACAGACATGAGGCACTAAACTACAGGCCTGTATCACTAACGTGTATAGTATGCAAGGTCATGGAGAAGATCATCAGGAGGAGAGTGGTGGGGCACCTGGAAAGAAACAAGTGTATAATTGACAACCAGCACGGTTTCAGGGAAGGAAAATCCTGTGTCACAAACCTACTAGAGTTTTATGACAAGGTGACAGAAGTAAGACAAGAGAGAGAGGGGTGGATCGACTGCATATTTTTGGACTGCAAGAAGGCCTTCGACACAGTTCCTCACAAGAGGTTAGTGCAAAAGCTAGAGGATCAGGCAAACGTAACAGGAAAGGCACTGCAATGGATCAGAGAATACCTGACAGGGAGGCAACAACGTGTCATGGTACGCGACGAGGTGTCAGAGTGGGCGCCTGTGACAAGCGGGGTTCCACAGGGGTCAGTCCTAGGACCTGTGCTGTTCTTGGTATATGTGAACCACATAACGGAAGGGATAGATTCAGAAGTGTCCTTGTTTGCAGATGATGCGAAGTTAATGAGAAGAATCAAATCGGACGAGGATCAGGCAGGACTACAAAGAGACCTGGACAGGCTACAAGCCTGGTCCAGCAACTGGCTCCTTGAATTTAACCCTGCCAAATGCAAAGTCATGAAGATTGGGGAAGGGCAAAGAAGACCGCAGACAAAATATAGTTTAGATGGCCAAAGACTGCAAACCTCACTCAAGGAAAAAGATCTGGGGGTGAACATAACACCGAGCATATCTCCTGAGGCGCACATCAATCAGATAACTGCTGCAGCATACGGGCGCCTGGCAAACCTACGGATAGCGTTCCGATACCTCAGTAAGGATTCGTTTAAGACTCTGTATACCATTTACGTCAGGCCCATACTGGAGTATGCAGCACCAGTTTGGAATCCACACCTAGTCAAGCACGTCAAGAAATTAGAGAAAGTGCAAAGGTTTGCAACAAGACTAGTCCCAGAGCTACGGGGATTGTCCTACGAAGAAAGGTTGAGGGAAATCGGCCTGACGACACTGGAGGACAGGAGGGTCAGGGGAGACATGATAACGACATATAAAATACTGCGCGGAATAGACAAGGTGGACAAAGACGGGATGTTCCAGAGAAGGGACACAGACACAAGAGGTCACAATTGGAAGTTGAAGACTCAGATGAATCAAAGGGATGTTAGGAAGTATTTCTTCAGTCATAGAGTAGTCAGGCCGTGGAATAGCCTAGAAAGTGACGTAGTGGAGGCGGGAACCATACATAGTTTTAAGGCGAGGTATGATAGAGCTCATGGGGCAGGGAGAGAGAGGACCTAGTAGCAATCAGCGAAGAGGCGGGGCCAGGAGCTGTGACTCGACCCCTGCAACCACAAATAGGTGAGTACAAATAGGTGAGTACACACACACACAGGCCTAGTGTCTAATCGACATGTGCCTAAGACCAAATGGTAACTAACACCCACACACACACCCACACACACACACACACACCCCGTTATACCTCCTTACACACACACACACACACACACACACACACACACACAAAATGGTAGCTCAGAAGGGAAGTCGAAGGCACAGAGGATCAGAGGAAAATGGTTCTGGTAGGGAAGAATGGATGGAAGAGCAAAGTAGAAGGATGGAACAAGAGTGGTCGGGAAAACTATGTGAGCTTTCTGTACAACTAGAGAAAAAGATGGAGGCAGAGATTTATGGAAAACTGTATCAGAGGGTGGTGGAGGAGAAGAAATCGGAGCCACGAGTCGAAGCTGCAAAGCCAGCATGAGAACCCTAGTATATGAGGTAAACTGGCAGAAGTGAGTTACAGGACTATTGCCCAGAGGAGACAACACGGGAAGCTGGTACACCCCTACTTCACAAGGAGTGAAACGAAAAGGAGAAAAAACTTGTGCCAAGGCTCTATTGGGGCACCAAGTAGGGCTGAGGAATATAAGGGGAGAGCAGTTGGGAGCAGGGATAAAAGTAAGGAGGGAGAGGGTGCAGAGGGGTGCAGGTCACAGGTAGAGGCACGACCATGCCACTGAGAGCTGCAGGAAACGATAAGGGAGACAATGGCCATGTACAAATGGGACCCAGAGACACAGAGGGAAAGGCAATGGGAGGAGAAAAGGAGGACGTCACTGTTTATTAATAGGCTTCAGGAGAGCGAGGGGAGGACACACAATCAACGACAGCGCGAAAAAAGACAGGAGATTGAAAACATCATCAAAACAACAGGTGAGGAAGACATGACTGCAATAGTAAATTTTCAGAGAATAGGTGGGGTACTTGAAGGGGAGACATTGGCCGGTCAAGCTGATTTTCAAGAGAGAAACAGTGAGAAACAGGATCGTGCAAGAGAAACCATGGCTGATGGAATCACCAACATACAAGAGGGCGTTCCTGGACTGAGACATAACATTAACAGAATGACAGCAGGTGAGAGAGAGGACACAAGGGAAAAGGGGCTAAGAGGAAAGGCAAGGGCACAATCAGGGAAGGGCAACCAGAGCAGAGAAGAGCAACAAACACAAGCACACACAGCACTGGCCCCAGAGCCTCACAACCAAACACACTATCCCAACGCAAACCACAGTCCACACTAACATCCCCCACCCCACACTATGCTGTAGAATCGCACAGCACACTGCCAGGTCCCCCGCCTCGCAGACCACCGATAACAGTGTTGGAGAGGAAACTGAAGTTACGGTACAAAAATGCGGATGGAAAAACGAATAAGTGGAAGGAGGGGCACAAAAGAGTCAAAGAGGCATCACCGGACATCATTGTTCTCAAAGAAACCATGCTCACAGGAATGATAACAGATGCCATATTTCCAATGGGATATCAGATCCTGAGGAAAGCCAGAGGAAACAGAGGAGGTAGAGTAGCACTGCTCATCAAAAACCAACGGAATTTTGATGAGCTGGAGAGGGGAGACAGAGGAGAAGCAAGAGACTACATAATAGGAACACTTCACTCAAGAGGTCCCAAGGTGGTAATTGCAGCGATGTATAACCCACCACAGAACAGCATGAGGCCAAGGCAAGAGTATGATGAGAGCAATAGAGCTATGGTGGACACACTGGCGAGAGTGGCCAGAAGGGCTCATGTGAGCAGGGTGAAGCTACTGATTATGGGTGACTTCAACCACAAGGAAATCGACTGGGAGAACCTGGAGCCACATTGGAGCCCAGAAATTTGGAGGGATAAGATGATGGACGTGGTACTGGAAAACCTCATGTAGCAACACGTAAGGGACACTACCAGAGAGAGAGAAGAGGAAGAGCCTGCGAGACTGGAACTAGTATTCACCTTGAGTAGTGCAGATATTGAGGACGTAACATATGAAAGACCCCTCGGGGCCAGTGACCACGTAGTTCTGAGCTTCAAATACATAGAGTTGCAAGT
>NC_091298.1:33483868-33501368 GCF_038502225.1 Cherax quadricarinatus
TGAAGTTGAAGGTTTGGTACACAAATGCAGATGGATTAACGAATAAACATGAGGAATGGCAAGAAAGAATCAATGAGAAGTCCCCAGACATCATAGCAGTTACAGAAACAAAACTCATGGAGACAATAACAGATGCAATCTTCCCACCAGGATACCAGATCATGAGGAAAGATAGAAGGGGCAGGGGGGGAGGTGGGGTTGCTCTGCTCGTAAAAAACAGATTGAAATTCGAGAAAATGGAAGGAATAGATGAGACGGGAGAAAGAGACTACATAGCAGGTACACTTCAGTCTGGGGAACACAAAGTGGTCATTGCAGTGATGTATAATCCACCACAGAACTGCAGGAGGCCAAGAGAGGAATATGAAGAGAGCAACAAAGCAACGGTGGACACACTTGCTGAGGTGGCAAGAAGAGCTCACTCCAGCAGAGCAAAGTTGCTGGTTATGGGGGATTTCAACCACAGGGAGATTGACTGGGAAAACCTGGAGCCACATGGGGGTCCCAAAACATGGAGAGCCAGGATGTTGGACGTGGTGCTGGAAAACCTCATGCACCAACATGTTAAGGACACTACCAGAGTGAGAGGGGAGGATGAACCAGCAAGATTGGACCTTTTGTTCACCCTGGGCAGCTCAGATATTGAGGACATCAAGTATGAGGGTGCCCTAGGAGCTAGCGACCACGTGGTTCTGTGCTTTGAATACATAGTAGAGCTGCAAGTGGAGAGAATAACAGGAGTTGAATGGGAAAAGCCTGACTGTAAAAGAGGGGACTACATAGGGTTGAAGAACTTCCTGCGGGAGGTCCAGTGGGACAGAGAACTGGCAGGAAAGCCAGTAAATGAAATGATGGAATATGTAACAACAAAATGCAAGGAGGCAGTGGAAAGGTTTATTCCCAAGGGCAACAGTAACAACGGAAAGACCAGAACGAGCCCCTGGTTTACCCGACGGTGTAAGGAGGCAAAAACAAAGTGCAATAGAGAATGGAAAAAGTACAGAAGGCAGAGAACACACGAAAATAGGGAGATCAGTCGCAGAGCCAGGAATGAGTACGCACAGGTAAGGAGGGAGGCCCAGCGACAGTATGAAAATGACATAGCATCGACAATCAAGACTGACCCGAAACTGTTGTATAGCCACATCAGGAGGAAGACAACAGTCAAAGACCAGGTGATCAGATTAAGGACAGAAGGTGGAGAACTCACAAGAAATGATCAGGAGGTATGTGAGGAGCTGAACAGGAGATTTAAGGAAGTTTTTACAGTAGAGACAGGAAGGGCTGTGGGAAGACAGCACAGAAGGGAACATCAAGAGAGAAAATAAAAACAAGTGTTGGATGACATACGAACAACTGAGGAGGTGGTGAAGAAGCTCTTAAGTGACCTTGACACCTCAAAGGCGATGGGACCGGACAACATCTCCCCATGGGTCCTTAGAGAAGGAGCAGAGATGCTGTGCGTGCCTCTAACCACAATCTTCAACACATCCCTTGAAACTGGGCAACTACCTGAGAAATGGAAGACAGCTAATGTAGTCCCTATATTTAAGAAAGGAAACAGAAACGAGGCACTAAACTACAGACCAGTGTCTCTGACATGTATTGTGTGCAAAGTCATGGAGAAGATTATCAGGAGGAGAGTGATCGAACACCTGGAAAGGAACAAGATTATAAATGAAAACCAGCATGGGTTCATGGAAGGCAAATCTTGTATCACAAACCTCCTGGAGTTTTATGACAAGGTAACAGAAGTAAGACACGAGAGAGAGGGGTGGATAGATTGCGTTTTCCTAGACTGCAGGAAGGCCTTTTACACAGTTCCCCACAAGAGATTAGTGCAGAAGCTGGAGGATCAGGCGCACCTAAAAGGGAGGGTACTGCAATGGATAAGGGAAAACCTGACAGGGAGGCAACAATGAGTCATGGTACTTGAAGAGGTATCACTGTGGGCGCCTGTTACGAGCGGGGTCCCAAAGGGGTCAGTTCTAGGACCAGTGCTATTTTTGATATATGTGAACGACATGATGGAAGGAATAGACTCTGAAGTGTCCGTGTTCGCAGATGACGTGAAGTTGATGAGAAGAATTAAATCGGACGAGGATGAGGCAGGACTGCAAAGAGACCTGGAGAGGCTGGACATGTGGTCCAGTAACTGGCTTCTCGAATTCAGTCCTGCCGAATGCAAAGTCATGAAGATTGGGGAGGGGCAAAGAAGACCGCAGACAGAGTATAGGCTAGGTGGACAAAGACTACAGACCTCACTCAGGGAGAAAGACCTTGGGGTGACCATAACACCGAGCACATCACCGAAGGCACACATCAACCAAATAACCGCTGCAGCATACGGGCGCCTGGCAAACCTGAGAATAGCGTTCCGATACCTTAATAAGGAATCGTTCAAGACACTGTACACTGTGTATGTTAGGCCCATACTGGAGTATGCAGCACCAGTCTGGAACCCACACCTGGTCAAGCACGTCAAGAAGTTAGAGAAAGTACAAAGGTTTGCAACAAGGCTAGTCCCAGAGCTCAAGGGAATGTCGTACGAGGAAAGGTTAAGGGAAATCGGACTGACGACACTGGAGGACAGAAGGGTCAGGGGAGACATGATAACGACATACAAGATACTGCGGTGAATAGACAAGGTGGACAGAGATAGGATGTTCCAGAGAGGGGACACATGGACAAGGGGTCACAACTGGAAGCTAAAGACTCAGACGAGTCACAGGGACGTTAGGAAGTATTTCTTCAGTCAAAGAGTTGTCAGCAAGTGGAATAGCCTAGCAAGTGAAGTAGTGGAGGCAGGAACCATACATAGTTTTAAGAAGAGGTATGACAAAGCTCAGGAAGCAGAGAGAGAGAGGACCCAGTAGCGATCAGTGAAGAGTCGGGGCCAGGAGCTGAGTCTCGACCCCTGCAACCACAATTAGGTGAGTACACACACGCACGCACACACACACACACGCACGCGCGCACACACACGCACACACGCACACGCACACACGCACACACACACACACACCTTGTGTAAGTAGCCTCACAATATATCGTAAAATCTTAGAACTTCTTTAAACAACCATTGAAAAAAATTATTTTTATGATTCAGTGGAGGTGAGATAATCATCAATTGTTGAACTGACCTGTCATGATGGTAGTTGATGTGTGGATGACTGTAGCCAGCTGGTGCTGGGCTAGCCAGCTGGTGCTGGGCTAGCCAGCTGGTATTGGGCTAGCCAGGTGGTGCTGGGATAGCCAGTTGGTGCTGGGCTAGCCAGTTGGTGCTGGGGTTGCCAGCTGGTGTTGGGCTAGCAAGCTGGTGCTGGGCTAGCCAGTTGGTGCTGGGGTTGCCAGCTGGTCTTGGGTTAGCCAGCTGGTCCTGGGCTAGCCAGCTAGTCCTGGGCTAGGCAGCTGGTGCTGGAGCCAAGCCACCTGTTCATTCCCCAACAGTTTGTAGGCAATATTAATTTGTTGTTTTCTGAGAACACTCGCGCGAAAACACTCGCGCGAAAACACTCGCGCGAAAACACTCGCACGAAAACACTCGCGCGAAAACACTCGCGCGAAAACACTCGGGCGAAAACACTCGGGCGAAAACACTCGCCCGAAAACACTCGCGCGAAAACACTCGGGCGAGAACACTCGCGCGATAACACTCGCGCGATAACACTGAACCTATAATCACTTATAACAATTCACTAGTTTACTACCATTATAATCATTATGACATAAGCATCGATAATAATAGCACATTCCGTACTGATTTTGAGAATGCTAATTCCTCAGGGATTATACACAGTCTGAGCATTTATAAACATGTTATATACACTGATATACACGAGTATATACACAGAGATGTATATCTCCGTAAATTCAGTGAGGTGCACACTTCTCAATGTATATACTCTGATACCTAAAATAGAAATCAAAGCATATATACTGAGTTACAGACAGATGTGTGTATACACGTATAAACATCTCTGGATGTATATACACTGAAGAATATACACATTTCAGTGTATTTTACCTGTAGGTAGGAGAGTGTAGGGAAGCGACGCTCCTGTCGTAGCTGCTCCAACCGCAATGAGGGAAAATAAGCTTCGTCAAGCTCAGCTTCGAGGCTTCGAAGCTTTTCATGAAGCCTTTCAATGAGTCGCTTCACAGAATTTTTAACCTCTTCATGAACATGGGATTCATACACCCAGCGCTGTATGTTTCTCGGTGTATACACCGATAATTTAATTCCCATTCTAGGTATTAAAGTATTCCTGACTGGTGGTATACAGGTTTGCTAATAGGGTTTGAAGCCTATCGACTACGCAAGGGTTGCGCGGTAACCTATCCACCACCAGACATGATTTTTTTAATACCCAAAGAACTCAAATAAATTCTTTACATATGTACTCTATGAGATATGCAGCTGTCAGGGTATATACCCAATAGGTATACAGATGACTTGCAACCCTGATAACCCTCGTGTACTAGATGGATTTTAAACCCCACTAACCAATCAGCCTTAATGACCCTCGTGTAGAAGTCGCACTTGAAAGCCCCTTTTAAAAATATTGTTAATAATAATCTATATTTCTTCAAGTACAGTCATAGCTGAGATCAGTGACATATTACTCTATAGAAGCCCCATGTTATACAGAGCATTTCCCACACATTAAGTCAATTTTGTTCCCAGGATGCGACCCACACCAGTTGACTAACACCCAGGTACCTATTTTACAGATAGATGAACATGGGCAGCAGGTATCTTGGGGACACACGTCCTAATGTTTCCACCCCGTCCCGGGGATCCAACCCCAGTCCTCAGTGTGTGAGCTGAGTCTGCTACCAATTGAGCTGCGGGACACCAGCATTTTTTACGAGTTGTTTAACGAAGATTCGACGAATCAATGAACCCCCCCATTTCTCTCTCTCTCCCTCTCCCCACTTCACTCTCTCTCTCTCTCTCTCTCCCTCCCTTTCCCTCCCCTCTCCTCTCTCCCTCTTCCTCCCTCCCTCCTTCTCTCCCTCCCACCCTCCCTCCTTTCCTCCCTCCCTCTCTCTGTCTCTGTCTCTCTCTCTCCCGACTTATACGTATATTTCATAACGAATAGGTACAACTGGTCAATTAGCAAAACTCATTTAAAATTAAGTTATTCATAAAATGTTCTCTTATACGTTTAGAGATTTTTTTCATTTATGTTAATGTAAAAATTAATAATTTTGTCCCAAAAGAACCTTAGAAAGCTTATCTAACCTTATTATAACAAGCGCCATTTAATTTAACCTAATCAAATTAAATATATTTTAAATAAGTTGGCAATAATTTAATAAAAAGCAGGTTCAGAATAACTTTTGCAAAATTATTGCAAACACAAATTTTCGCCTGTCCTATTAGGCAAAACGTGTGCTGCTATTTAAGCCATAATCACAAGTGCAGAATAGGTAAAACTTGCGAATTTGACCTAAAAAGCAACGCTACTCTTGCCGAATAAGGCAAGCTAAAATTTTATATATGTTATATATATATATATATATATATATATATATATATATATATATATATATATACATATATATATATATATATATATATATATATATATATATATATATATATATATGTAAATACATATATATATATATATATATATATATATATATATATATATATATATATATATATATATATATATATATATATATATATTCATATATATATATATATATATATATATATATATATATATATATATATGTAAATACATATATATATATATATATATATATATATATATATATATATATATATATATATATATATGTATATATATATATATATATATATATATATATATATATATATATATATATATATATATATATATATATATATATATATATGTATTGCCGAATAGGCAGAACTTGAGATCTTGGCTTAATAACAACGCTCATCTTGCCATATAGGACAAGTGAAAATTTGTGTATGCAATAATTTCGCCAAAATCATTCTGAAGCTAACGAAAAAAATATATTTCACTGTGTTTGTTTAGTATTAAATTATTGTAAACAAAACTAAAATATATTTAGTTGGGTTAGGCTAAAATAAATTGCTCTTGTTATAATAATTGACCAGTTTTACATATTCGGCACGACATATATATATATATATATATATATATATATATATATATATATATATATATATATATATATATATATATATATATATATATATATATATATATATATATATATATATAAACAACTACACAGCCACTAGCCGAGGATTTGATACCATGTCGTTTTGGCCCACCTCATGGTGCGTGAAAATCACACATGATGCTCTAACCCACGGGACCATGCAATCCTACAAAAATGACGCACTCAGCAGAGCTAGGTGTTTTAACCTCATACGGTGGAGTGGGTGCCTATTTTCCGTTAGGTTCAGAATGATTTTTACGAAATTATTGCATACACAATTTTTTGCTTTCATTATTCATTAAGATCTTTGCTATGAACGCCAAAATCGCAAGTTTTACTTATTCGGCACGACATATATTATTTTTACTAAAATATCAGCCGTCTCCTACCAAGGCAGGGTGGCCAAAGAAAGGAAAACTTTGATCATTCACTCCATCACTGTCTTGCCAGAGGCATGCTTACACTACAGCTATGAAACTGGAACATTAACACCCCTCCTTCAGAGCGCAGACACTGTAATTCCCATCTCCTTGACTCAAGTCCGGCCTGCCGATTTCCCTGAATCCCTTCATAAATGTTACCTTGCTCACACTCCAACAGACGTCAAGTCCTAAATATCATTTCTCTCCATTTGCTCCTATCTAACACGCTCATGCATGACTGCTTGAAGTTCAACCTCTCGTACACAAAGCCTCATTTAATCCCTCCATCCATCCTTTTCTAGGCCGACCCCTTCCCTGCCTTCCCTCCACTACAGATTTATAAACTCTCTATTTTGTTCCTTCCTCTCTAGATGTCCAAAACACCTCAACAGCCCGTCCTCGGCACTCTAGATAACACTATGCAACAAAATTTCACTTTTGTCGTGTTCCTAGGAAATAAGCATCATTTCCCAATTCTTTATAACTAAACAAATTTAAAAAAAAATTATCTCTTAACCTTGCTTTTGTGGTCAGTACAATTCTGGAACATTGATGTAAAACTATTATATTCTAGGTTTTTTTTGACAAATATAAAAAAAGGGTCTCACAAACCAGCATTCAGTTCTGCTCTGGCTACCTGAGAAGACAAATGAGAAGTGAAATGGCATCAAGAAGCTGTAATCATTCCCCAGATACATTCTCATACGAATGTGGTCAGTTCAATCAGACAATAGCAAAGAAGTTCTCTGTAACAGCATCTAAAAAAATGTGTGAAGCTTACGAAGTATATATTGGCCTGCGAGCAGGGGACCAACACTAGACCTGGGCACCTCATGTTGCTTGTGAACATTGTAAGAAAACATTGGAAGGTAAGAAAGTCATTAGTTACATGAAGGATAAAATCTTGAATAGGAACATTTTTTAAATGAAATGTATATAACAGAAACTAATATTTTTATTATTTTGCAGGATGGTATAGAAGAGAAAAAAGAGCCATGAAGTTTGCTGCTCCTAGAATAAGGCGTGAACCCACTGATCACCCAACCAACTGTTGCTTCTGCCAGGTGGATCCTAACAAACGTCGAACGGGGAAAAATGCACCAGCTATTTCTTATCCAGACTTTCCATCTTCTAATGCACAAGTTCCACACAGTGTTGATCTTCCCGTACCTACACCTCCGGAAAAAAGTCAACCGGCAGAACAAGAAACCAGAAAATCAGAAAATGAAGAGAACAGTGAACAAGACTATGATCTCACAGATGCAGTTGTTGGGAGGAATCCTTACTACCCAAACCAATCAGACCTCACAGATCTTATCAGAGATCTTGGTTTAAGAAAGTCAAATGCTGAGTTTTTGATATCAAGGCTCAAAGAGTGGGACTTGGTGGATGAAAGTGTGCAAGTGACAAGCCAAAGAACACATCAACATTTCTCAAGCTTCTTCACATATGAAGACAGGTTGTGCTGCTGTAATGATGCATCAGGTCTGCTTGATGCAGTTGGAATTGCTTGCAATTAAAATGAGTGGAGACTCTTCATTGACATCTCCAGAAACCTAAAAGCTGTACTTCTGCACAACGGGAACAAGTATACATCTCTTCCCGTGGCTTATTCAGTGCATCTTAAGGAGAACTACGATAGTGTCAAACTTCTACTGGAAGCTTTGGACTATGATAAGTATGGCTGGGAAGTTATTGGAGGCTTCAGAATGGTGGCATTTTTTATGGGACACAAAGGAGGTTTTATCAAGTTTCCCTGTTATCTCTGTCACTGGGATAGTAGAGACAGAGCAACACATTACCAGAGGAAGCAGTGACCTCGAAGAATTGAGTTCTCAGTAGGAAGACATATAATCAAGCATAATCCATTTGTAGATCCTCGAAAGGTTCTGATCCCTCCATTACACATCAAACTAGGGCTAAGGAAACAGTTTGTCACAGCTCATGACAAAGAGTCTGCAGCCTTCAAGTATCTTCAAAACTTCTTTCCCAAGCTGTCCAAGGCAAAGGTGAAGGCTGACGTATCACTGGACCACAAGTCACGAAAATCATAGAGTGCTCAGAATTTCCAAAGCAGCTCACAGAGAAAGAAAAGGAAGCCTGGTAGAGTTTTGTTGCTGTAGCACAGGACTTTCTGGGCAAAAGCAAGGCTGACAATTATGTGGAACTTGTTGAGACCTTGGTAAAAAGCTATGGTCAAATGGGTTGTAGGATGTCCCTTAAGGTCCATATCCTTGATGATGATCTTAGCAGTTTCAAGGAGAATATGGGAGCATACTCAGAGGAGCAAGGGGAGCACTTCTACCAAGTTATAATGAACTTTGAACACAGATATTAGGGATCTTATAATGAAAACATTTAGGGGCTTAAACGGTAAAATGATTTGTTGCATGTTCGCAATTCTAGAAAAACTGTGCATTTTTAACTTTGTAAATATGTTTCAGAAAGTTTAAAATAAAATTTGTGTACATTTTATTTTATGTAAATTTTATTTATTTTATTATATCCAAAACTAGCAAAAAATATTGAAATTTAGCCATTTTTTTTTTAAATTCATCTTGTAAGCCACAAAAGCAAAATTTAAAAGAAATAATGGTCATTTTCCATTGTTTTGCAGTAAAAGGAGTTGGGAAATAACACTTACTTGCCAGGAACAAAAACTGTGTTATATAGTGTAATTTCTTGCTTCAAAAATCAGGACGACGTTTCCTTTGAGGTAAACATTAGTACTAAAAGTTTCTAGCTGAGAAGAAGAGTCATTTTTTTTATTTTATTTAAAAACTTACAGAATGCAAAAATGTATACAAACATAAAAATGTTGTCCAACATATGGACCATTGTCAAAACTTACATAAATTACAACATCAACACAATCCATACCACTCCAGTGAACACTAAACCCATACACACTGATAACACTCCCTCAAGGCCTGCAAAGTGCAGGATGAGGCACCCTTGCTGCCACACAATAGTGGCACAACCACCTTCCCCTTAACTTAGTTTGCAACTAAATAAAAACACTTTTCCCCCAATATATCTAGATACATGATATGAAAACTCAATGTAAACTAAATCATTAAGTATCATGTTCTTGTAAGACAGTTGTTGCCCAACCATTTGATAATTTACATACCAACTAACAAAAGTCTTAGCATTGTCTATATGCACTATCCCAACTACATTTATTGTTATAATTTATACAAAAACTTACAGAATACACAATATGTACACAAACGTCCAAATGTCGTCCAACATATGGCCCAACATCAAAATTTATACACAATACAACATCAACATAATCTATCCCAATCCAGAGGACACTAAACTATACACTCTGATTACACGCACTCAAACCCTGCAATATGCAGGATGAGGAAACCCTTGCTGCCGCCACACCATATTGGCACAATCACTTTCTCCCTAACATAGCAAGCAACTAAACACACTTTTCCCCAATATACATATACATGATGTGAAAACTCTACCAATTAACAAAATCATGAAGTATAACGTTATTTTAAGACAGTTGTTTTTCCAAACCATGTTAGTATCTTCATACCAACTGACAAATGCCTTAACATTGTCTATATACACTATCACAATTACATTACCCCACCCTAGTCTTAACGACCAACGAAGGTGTTGTTCTGTTAGTAACCAATAAGGTTACACTTCCCTATCCCTCCCCACCACAGTTTATAACAGCACACTCTACAAGTAACATTTCATCAATTATCACATACTTCTTAACAGTTGTTTTCACATCATCATACTGCCACAACATTGTCTTAATCTGCTCCAGTAACAAAAGTCCATTGTAAATGGAAGATTTCTGATGATCCCTAACATTTACACATGCTATGTGCTAACTAAGCTACAAAATAAACTGACACAATTAAAATTCCTCTTAACTGTAGTCACACCTGTTCATACCACATACACCACTTCCCTTTCTTTCAGCACTTTTTTATACCAAAATGTTAACAATGCTTTGATTGTTCCCTCTTGTAGTTGTCTCACTTACAAAGATCATTTACCTTATTAAAACTATGATCATCAATGACCTGTTGTTTCTGAACACATGGCTAAATTAAAACATTCACTCACCAGAAAACTCTCCATTTTTTTTTTTTATTTTATTTAAAATACACATTACAATAAATAAATAAAGCATACAGTGTCTGATATTTCACCTACAAAAACAATCATATCCTCATAAGCAAAACACTACAAGTGTTACACTGCCATTAGAAAATTTTCTCTACAAGTGACTCGGTACAACCCCCAACACGTGTGTGAAAAACAAGTTTACACAATATTATACCAGCCATCAATCACATCATTTCAAGTTACAATAATATGTCAGTACACTGCACACACCTCATACATGTAAAATTCCTTCACACAAAAACAAAGAAAACCTGTGCAAGCAATACTTATTAAAAACAATTTTCAATAACCCCTTCCTAACTGCAATATACACATTAAGTACATGTAATAAAATATGTTTGAGCAGTACACCCCCCTCCCATAAACCCAGATCATACCATTGTTCAGTGAACGCAAGCACGAATAACCAACGTAATTAAAACCTTGAATATATTATCTTGTTAACAATACAAAAAAAAAATCCTCTTTAGTATAAGATGCATAGATTATGCCAACATGACCAATAATATTTAGAAAAAAGGACATAATATTGAACTTAGTATTATGACTATAACTAAAAACCATGTATATAATTAGGAATGCCGTCACCCATGAGAACATTTCACATGATATAGTCACTGACTCACATATTACATATACACATATTACAAAAGTTGATACATAGTATCACAAGACTTATGAAAATTAAAATTCACAGGAATTATATCAGTGTCGTACATGTTCATTAACTTACTTAAGATATTAAAAATACCGAATCAATTTATTAAGCCTCCTCGCATTCCCATGCCCAATATAGACATTAATGAAAAACATTCAATAACAAATTTTTGGGTAGTTCACCTACCCCCCCCCCCCCATTTACCACAGATCATCATATTTTTACTTCATATTTTATTCCACTAATTTTACAACAATGCCTATGTGCAAATGTACAAGTATGTAGGGTCACAGCGCCCCACAACCAATTTCATTGAACAGCGATTAAATTTAACATGGGTATAAAATTACCACAGTACTTCTTATAAATTTCACATAAGTGTAAATCATCACAAGGTCCATGACATTATATAAACCACCAAGAAGAGTCATTCTTCAGTTACTGAAAAGAATCCAACAATATTAACACCAACACAAGCTATCGTAAAAAAAAGTTTTAGAATCTTCATACTTTGGATAATCCTTTATAGATTGTGTCTTTCACAATTGTTTTATTTTAACCTTGAGAAGGAGTCATATATCTCCTATAGAATGGAAGACATGATGATTTGATTAAAGAAAAGGAGGGCAAGATCATTTCTATGAATTAAGAAACTGTCGCCAGCATGAAGGCAACACTGTCCAGCAGAGAACATTTGTACTTGTCACTTGCGTGACATTTTGTAGTAGTTGACCAGGGATTAAAATTTAAAGCTGATCGGATAAGACTTTCCGAAGATATAAACAAAAATATAGAAGCAAGTTAAAAACGTTAAAAAGAGAGTTCTCGATGTTTCTCAATGTTCTTGTTTTTGTATTTATATTTCATTTAAAATTCTCTACAATCCTCTAAGAAAAACTTGCTCTGAATCCAACTTTAACTTATGTTCCGAATTTACCTATAAACAATGTAAAATTATAGTGTCAGTATTTTTGTAGAATGCTTCTCTGTTAATATTTTCAAGTCATTGAAACATTTTTTATGGCTAGTAAAAGGATATGAATACTTCTATATATTTAATAAAGATGCCAGATTAAGACTTACTGCGCCAGTAACGACGTGAACCTTACTTCCTGCGGAACAATCCTGGCCTGGAAGATTTGAAGCCAACGAGAACAGAAATTCTCCAGTTTTCCCATTGATTCCACCCAGCCCAAGTTCGATTAAAAAAAAATGGTACATTGACAGATTTATCCGTACACATACTAAATTTAATGGATTCTCTTCTGGCCTCAAGCTACTAAATATTGAAGCTGTTCAGGAGAGGAATCAAAATTTCACACAATTTTGCACGTAATTTGGTAGACGTGCATCACTGTCGGTGAATTAAGAGGAATATTTTCTGAACGTTTGAAGCTAAGCTCTAAAGGAACTTAAAAGTTGACTTAGACGTTGCAGAATTCAAGGAATTGGCTTATCAGTTTTAGTCACTGGGCACATATATATGATATTTTTTTTTTTAAATATCGTATATCGGTACACGGATAACTACTTTTTCTCTTAATACTGCTACTGTTATCACTACTGCGACTACTACTATTATTACTACTACTACTACTACCACTACTGCCACTACTACTACCACTACTGCTACTACTACTACTACCACTGCTACTACTACCACTACTACTACTACTATTACTATTGCTGCTGCTACTACTACCACTACTACTACTACTACTACTACTACCACCACCACCACCACCACCACTACTACTACTACTACTACTACTACTACCACCACTACTACTACTACTACAGCTATATTGCTATTCCCTCCTCTCGTTATACCCCCATCCCCACTCCTCTATCGTATATATTCTAGCTCCTTTCCCATCGTGCTTCTGTGTAACTAGTTAGTGCCCTTTCTAAGGTCTGACAAAATAACTAGTCAATGGTAATAGTCAGACCGAAACGTCGACATAAATATCAATGTGAAGGATATTTGTGTAATGCTTTTTTTTCTAGAATCTTATCTGTGTTACCATTGCTTTGAAAATTTGAGGCCAAGCGGATGAAACCTAGGGAAAATAAAACGAAAAGTGAATTAAAACGAAAAGTTAGTGCAATAAAAAAAAAGAAAAGGAGAATATCAGGCATCCACTTAAAGTTGATACTGAGTGATACCTAATTAAGAAACTTTGCCACAGCAGTCATAAAATATATATTGAAAACAATAGAAAGAGCAACGTGTACCTGTATATTACTCACTGTCTCCATCCCTCTCTTCTCCACTCCACCCCTATCATTTATTCCCAACACCCTTCATAGATATATATTGCCATTCTTTATTCCAACGCTCACTGTATATATCACTCTCTCTTCCCTCCACACAACTACTCTTTCTGGATCTTGTCCTAGAGAATGAATTCTTTCACAAGGCTTCTCTCTCTCTCTCTCTCTCTCTCTCTCTCTCTCTCTCTCTCTCTCTCTCTCTCTCTGCGGACTTCATAATCCTCAAAACTGCATCCTACATCAGGTCTCTGTAATGCTCGCTAAAATAATTTTACTGAAAACTCTCCTTTAATTAAAATAATTTTCTGGTTTATGAACTTATCACAATACCAGAGACATAAGCAGCACGTGCACGCACAAGCACACACACACACACACACACACACACACACACACACACACACACGCACACGCACACGCACACGCACACACACACACACACACACACACACACACACACACACACACACACACACACACACACACACCAATCCTAAACACTCCCACCGATGCCCAGTAAAACATGAGTTCATACATTTAAAAACTACAAAACTACATGAAAACTACAGCGGTAGAGCATTAGCTTAACATAATAGTGTAGTTGACCATGCTTCACTTGTTGTAGATACAGGAGTCAGATACACTTACAAGAATGGAAGCAAGAACAGGTCCTGACACAGCAGGGAACATAACCTATGTGCACAAATAGTGGAGTTACGACCAGACTTACCTTCAAGTCTCGTCGTACACCATTCTCATTCTTTGTTTTGCCTGCAGATTATTTTAATGTACATATTCTCTGTAAATATTGTACAGAACTACACTCATTTTTTGGTGAAAGAAAATATATTAAGTATTTACTCTTCACTGTTTTTTGTTGGTTGTTACATTAGTAATCTTGCTAACGCAGAACGAACAACGGTACAAGCCACGAATTACAAACACCTGTGTTTGTAATACGCCACCTGCATTAAGATACCATGCGGCTGCCATGTCAGACATAGCCTGCTGAGGAGGAGAAACGCTGTCATAATAAAGATTTTTTTTTATATATTTATTTAAAAAGACCTTACAAAAGTACAAAGGTTTGTAGAAACTTTTAGTACTAATGTTTACCTTAAAGGAAACCTCGTCCTGATTTTTGAAGCAAGAAATTACACTATGTAACACAGTTTTTGTTCCTGGTAATTGTTATTTTCCAACTACTTTTACTGCAAAACAATGGAAAATGCCCATTATTTCTTTTAAATTTGCTTTTGTGGCTTACAGGATGAATTTAAAAAAAAAATGGCTAAATTTCAATATTTTTTGCTAGTTTTGGATATAATAATATAAATAAAATTTACATAAAATAAAATGTACACAAATTTTATTTTAAACTTTCTGAAACATATTTACAAAGTTAAAAATGCACAGTTTTTCTAGAATTGCGAACATGCAACAAATCATTTTCCCGTTTAAGCCCCTAAATGCTTTCCCGTTTAAGTCCCTAAATGTTTTACCGTTTAAGCCCCTAAATGTTTTCATTATAAGATCCCTAATATCTGTGTTCAAAGTTCATTATAACTTGGTAGAAGCGCTCCCCTTGCTCCTCTGAGTATGCTCCCATATTCTCCTTGAAATTGTAAAGATCAGCAGCAAGGATATGGACCTTAAGGGACATCCTACAACACATTTGATCATAGCTTTTCACCAACGTCCCAACAAGTTCCACATAATTGTCAGCCTTGTTTTTTCCCAGAAAGTCCTGTGCTACAGCAACAAAACTCTCCCAGGCTTCCTTTTCTTTCTCTGTGAGCTGCTTTGGAAATTCTGAGCACTCTATGATTTTCGTGACATGTCCAGTGATGATGTCAGCCTTCACCTTTGCCTTGGACAGCTTGGGAAAGAAGTCTTGAAGATACTTGAAGGCTGCAGACTCTTTGTCATGAGCTGTAACAAACTGTTTCCTTAGCCCTAGTTTGATGTGTAATGGAGGGATCAGAACCTTTCGAGGATCCACAAAAGGATTATGCTTGATATTATGTCTTCCTACTGAGAACTCTGGTAATGTGTTGCTCTGTCTCTACTATCCCAGTGACAGAGATAACAGGGAAACTTGGTAAAACCTCCTTGGAGTCCCATAAAAAATGCCACCATTTTGAAGTCTCCAATAACTTCCCAGCCATACTTATCATAGTCCAAAGCTTCCAGTAGAAGTTTGACACTATCGTAGTTCTCCTTAAGATGCACTGAATAAGCCACGGGAAGAGATGGATACTTTTTCCCGTTGTGCAGAAGTACAGCTTTTAGGTTTCTGGAGATGTTAATGAAGATTCTCCACTCATTTTAATTGCAAGCAATTCCAACTGCATCAAGCAGGCCTAATGCATCATTACAGTAGCACAACCTGTCTTCATATGTGAAGAAGCTTGAGAAATGTTGATGTGTTCTTTGGCTTGTCACTTGCACACTTTCATCCACCAAGTCCCACTTTTTGAGCCTTGATATAAAAAGCTCAGCATTTGACTTCGTTAAACCAAGATCTCTGATAAGATCAGTGTGGTCTGATTGGTTTGGGTAGTAAGGATTCCTCCCAACAACTGCATCTGTGAGATCAAAGTCTTGTTCACTGTGCTCTTCATTTTCTGATTTTCTGGTTTCTTCTTCTGCCGGTTGACTTTTTTCTGGAGGAGTAGGTACAGGAAGATCAACACTGTGTAGAACTGATGCATTAGAAGATGGAAAGTCTGGATAAGAAATTGCTGGTTCATTTTTCCTCTTTCGGCGTTTGTTAGGATCCACTAGGCAGAAGCAGCAGTTGGTTGGGTGATCAGTGGGTTCACGCCTTATTCTAGGAGCAGCAAACTTCATGGCTCTTTTTTCTCTTCTATACCATCCTGCAAAATAATAAAAGTATTAGTTTCTGTTATATACATTTCATTTAAAAAATGTTTCTATTCAAGATTTTACCCTTCATGTAACTAATGACTTTCTTACCTTCCAATGTCTTCATACAAAGTTCACAAGCAACATGAGGTGTCCAGGTCTTGTCTTGGTCCCCTGCTGGCAGGCCAATATGTACTTTGTAAGCTCCACACATTTTTTTAGATGCTGTTACAGAGAACTTCTTTCCTATTGTCTTATTGAACTGACCACATACGTATGAGAATGTATCTGGGGAATGATTGCAGCCTCTTGATGCCATTTCACTTCTCATGTGTCTTCTCAGGTAACCAGAGCTGAACTGAATGCTGGTTTGTGAGCCCCTTTTTCTATATTTGTCAAAAAAACCCTAGAATATAATAGTTTTACATCAATGTTTCTTGAAAGTGTTCCAGAATTGTCCTGACCACAAAAGCAAGGTTAAGAGATAATTTTTTTTAAATTTGTTTAGTTATAAAGAATTGGGAAATGATGCTTATTTCGTAGGAACACGATAAAAGTGAAATTTTGTTGCATAGTGTTATCTAGAGTGCCGAGGAGGGGCTGTTGAGGTGTTTTGGACATGTAGAGAGGAAGGAACAAAATAGAGAGTTTATAAATCTGTAGTGGAGGGAAGGCAGGGAAGGGGTCGGCCTAGAAAAGGATGGATGGAGGGATTAAATGAGGTTTTGTGTACGAGAGGTTGAACTTCAAGCAGTCATGCATGAGCGTGTTAGATAGGAGCAAATGGAGAGAAATGATATTTAGGACTTGACGTCTGTTGGAGTGTGAGCAAGGTAACATTTATGAAGGGATTCAGGGAAATCGGCAGGCCGGACTTGAGTCAAGGAGATGGGAATTACAGTGTCTGCGCTCT
>NC_091298.1:33503868-33516368 GCF_038502225.1 Cherax quadricarinatus
TATATATATATATATATATATATATATATATATATATATATATATATATATATATATATATATATATATATATATATATATATATATATATATATATATATATATAAATATATATATATATATATATATATATATATATATATATATATATATATATATATAAATATATATATATATATATATATATATATATATATATATATATATATATATATATATATATATATATATATGTATGTATATATATTTTAGGTAGTAGGTTGGTAGACAGCAACCACCCAGGGAGGTACTACCGTCCTGCCAAGTGAGTGTAAAACGAAAGCCTGTAATTGTTTTACATGATGGTAGGATTGCTGGTGTCCTTTTTTCTGTCTCATGAACATGCAAGATTTCAGGTACGTCTTGCTACTTCTAATTACACTTAGGTCACACTACACATACATGTACAAGCACATATATACACACCCCTCTGGGTTTTCTTCTATTTTCTTTCTAGTTCTTATTCTTGTTTATTTCCTCTTATCTCCATGGGGAAGTGGAACAGAATTCTTCCTCCGTAAGCCATGCGTGTTGTAAGAGACGACTAAAATGCCGGGAGCAAGGGGCTAGTAACCTCTTCTCCTGTATATATTAATAAATGTAAAAGGAGAAACTTTCGTTTTTCCTTTTGGGCCACCCCGCCTCGGTGGGATACGGCCGGTGTGTTGAAAGAAAAGATGTATATATATATGTATATATATATATATATATATATATATATATATATATACATATATATATATATATATATATATATATATATATATATATATATATATAAATATATATATACATACATATATATATATATATATATATATATATATATATATATATATATATATATATATATATATATATATAAATATATATATATATAAATATATATATACATACATATATATATATATATATATATATGTCGTGCCGAATAGGCAGAACTTGCGATCTTGGCTTAAATAGCAACGTTTATCTTGCCATATAGGACAAGTGAAAATTTGTGTATGCAATAATTTCGCCAAAATCATTCTGAACCTAACGAAAAAAATATATTTCAGTGTGTTTGTTTAGTATTAAATTATTGTAAACAAATCTAAAATATATTTAGTTAGGTTAGGCTAAAATAAATTGTTCTTGTTATAATAAGGTTAGGTAAGTTTTCTAAGATTCTTTTGGTGCAAAATTAAAATTTTTTACGTTATCATTAATGAAAAAAATATATCTTTAAACGTATAAGATAAAATTTTAGAAAGGACTTAATTTTAAATGAGTTCTTGCTAATTGACCAGTTTTACATATTCGGCACGACATATATATATATATATATATATATATATATATATATATATATATATATATATATATATATATATATATATATATATATATATATATATATATATATATATGTATATATATATATATATATATATATGTATATATATATATATATATATATATATATATATATATATATATATATATATATATATATATATATATATATATATATATATGCAATAGTAATTATGAAAGAAAATTATTACCAAGAAAAACTGAATAATCACTTAGATGATACTGAAACCTATTCTAAACTTGGAAAAAATTCCCTAGAAACCGTTAACAGCAATTTCAATAAAACAATAAAATTTCTACTGAAAGGCAAAGATGAATTAGTCAAACAATTTACTTCCACTAATCCATCTTTGCCTTACATGTATGGACTAATAAAAACACACAAACCAGGGAATCCAGTCAGACCAATTATTAGCTCCATAGGGTCAGTTTCATATAAATTATCCAAATGGCTTGTTGATATTTTTTGCCCTATTACTGGCAAAATTTCTAACTTTAATGTTAAAAACAACATAGACTTGGTTGATAAATTAAGCTCCTTGACTGACTTAAATGATTTTAACATGGTTAGTTTTGATGTTACTTCCTTGTTTACGAAAGTTCCTGTTGATGATTTATTAAGTTTCTTATCTGAAGAACTCGTTAACTATGATTTACCATTGCCAGTTCCTACTATCATTAAACTTATTGAATTTTGCATTGTTGATGCAAAATTTGTATTTAATGATAAGTTTTACACTCAGAAGTTTGGTATGGCAATGGGATATCCTCTTTCACCTGTTCTTAGTAACCTATACATGGAATTTTTTGAAACAAGGTTGCTTAACACAATCCTCCCTAATAGAGCTAAATGGTTCAGATATGTTGATGATATTTTGTGTCTTATGCCCAAAAATGTAGATATACACCATTTCCTTGGAAAATTAAATAGCTTAGCCCATTCTATAAACTTTACTGTTGAGTTTGAAGAAAATAACTCATTGCCTTTTCTAGATGTTTTAATTATTAAGGGTAATAATGAATTCAAATTTAAAATTTACAGAAAACCTACAAATAACTGTTCCTATGTCCACTATTATTCCTCGCATCAAGATAGAGTCAAACTGTCTGTTTTCTCATCAATGTTTTTGAGAGCTTTACGAATTTGTAGTCCTGAGTTCATAGATGAGGAAATATCCAAAATTTATGAAATAGGTAATGATTTAAAATACCCAAGAAATGTAATTGATAAATCTTTTAAAGTTGCTAGAAATACTTTTTACAATCCAAAAAGGGACAACCAGCCTTATTCAACTAAAAATATATTGGTTCTCTCTTACCATGAAAACTTGGTTGATATGCACTCTCTTCTTATGACTTTTAATATTAAAGTTGTATTAAAAGATCTTGATACAGTAAAAAAACTTTTGATAAAGAATTCCCCCCAAAATGCTGATGGATGTGTCTATTAGATTCCTTGTAAAATTTGCGATAAAGTTTATTACGGTCAAACTGGTAAAAATCTCGAACTAAGAGCAAAACAACATAAACATAGCATTAGAACTGGACAAGATTCCAATGCTCTATTTATTCATGTAAGAGATTTTAACCATCCAATTGATTTTCAAAAAGTTGAGAAAGTAGTATCAAGCAAGTCCATCGTCGACAGGAATATATTTGAATCTTATTTCATAAAAAGCAGTTTTGACAATAATATGAATATTTCCTTTGCTTTATATAAATTAGATCCATTTATAATTAATAGAATTTGGGAAGAATTTAATAATACACTGGACAAATAATATTTTTTTAATTTTTTGGGGTAGAATAGTTTGTGGGTGAGTTGTGCAAAGGATCTATCCAAGTTGGGTCGGCGCGCGTCAGGTGTTTAACCGTTGTGGGATCTGATAGTGAGGTGCTGGCCAGACCCCTTATATCTCTTCCTTGGATGCTTTACTTTCATAGTTCCTTGATAATGTGAGTAGTCACGAAAGCGCTTGGAATTTCTCTATTCTTTCAGAGTGGTTGTTTTGCATATTCTGAAATCACCTGTTTACTGAGATCTTATTGCATGTATATATATATATATACATATATATATATATATATATATATATATATATATATATATATATATATATATATATATATATATATATATATATATATATATATGTCGTGCCGAATAGGCAGAACTTGCGATCTTGGCTTAAATAGCAAGGCTCATTTTGCCATATAGGACAAGTGAAAATTTGAGTATGCAGTAATCTTGCCAAAATCATTCTGAACCTAACGAAAAAAAATATATTTCACTGTGTTTGTTTAGTATTAAATTACTGTAAACAAATCTAAAATATATTTAGTTGGGTTAGGCTAAAATAAATTGTTTTTGTTATAATAAGGTTAGGTAAGTTTTCTAAGATGCTTTTGGTGAAAAATTATAAATTTTTACATCAACATTAATGAAAAAATATATCTTTAAACGTATAAGAGAAAATTTTAGAAAGAACTTAATTTTAAATGAGTTCTTGCTAATTGACCAGTTTTACATATTCGGCACGACATTATCTATATATATATATATATATATATATATATATATATATATATATATATATATATATATATATATATATATATATATATATATATATATACATATATATATATATATATATATATATATATATATATATATATATATATATATATATATATATATATATATATATATACATATATATATATATATATATATATATATATATATATATATATATATATATATATATATATTATATATATATATATATATATATATATATATATATATATAAAATATATAATATATATATATAATTTTCGCTTGCCTTATTCGGCAAGAATAGCGTTGCTTTTTAGGCCAAATTCGCAAGTTTTACCTATTCGGCACTTGTGATTATGGCTTAAATTGCAGCACACGTTTTGCCTAATAGGACAGGCGAAAATTTGTGTATGCAATAATTTTGCAAAAGTTATTCTGAACCTAACGAAAAAAATATAATTCATTGTGTTTGCTCTTTATTAAATTATTGTCAACTTATTTAAAATATATTTAATTTGATCAGGTTAAATTAAATGGCGCTTGATATAATAAGGTTAGATAAGCTTTCTAAGGTTCTTTTGGTACAAAATTTTTAATTTTTACATTAACATAAATGTAAAAAATCTCTAAACGTATAAGAGAACATTTTATAAAAAACTTAATTTTAAATGAGTTTTGCTAATTGACCAGTTGTACCTATTCGTTATGAAATATACGTATAAGTCGGGAGAGAGAGAGACAGAGACAGAGAGAGGGAGGGAGGGAGGAAGGGAGGGTGGGAGGGAGAGTAGGAGGGAGGGAGGGAGAGGGAGAGAGGAGAAGGGAGGGAAAGGGAGGGGGAGAGAGAGAGAGAAGGGGGGAGAGGGAGAGAGAGAGAGAGAGGTGGGGTGTCCCGCAGCTCAATTGGTAGCGGACTCAGCTCACACACTGAGGTGTGTGATGAATGGTTTGAAAAACTGACAAGTTGAAGATTGAGACACTTATGCAACATATGGGAATCTTTATTCAGGAAACGTTTCGCCACACAGTGGCTTTATCAGTCCAATACAAAGTAGAAATCCGTAAGTAGAGGAGGAGTTTGAGGTAATCAGTCCCTCAGCCTGGAGTCGATGTGTTCAGTCCATCGATCTTGTAGAATATACAGCATAGGGCCGTAGACGTGGCTTATATACTGTAGAGAGGTAAGGCGAAGCAGGAGGAAGTGGGGTCATAGTGGTACCATCCACTAGTAGAAGCAGGTCTTCGTCATGGGATCTTGTTACAAAGAATTCTTCAACACTTGTCCAGCCTTTGGACGAAGACCTACTTCGACTAGTGGATGGTACCACTATGACCCCACCTCCTCCTGCGTCGCTTTTCCTCTCTACAGTATATAAGCCACGTTTACGGCCCTATGCTGTACATTCTACAAGATTGATGGACTGAACACATCGACTCCAGGCTGAGGGACTGATTACCTCAAACTCCTCCTCTCCTTATGCTTTTCTACTTTGTATTGGACTGATGAAGCCACTGTGTGGCGAAACGTTTCATGAACAAAGATTCCCATATGTTGCATAAGTATCTCAATCTTCAACTTGTCGGTTTTTCAAACCATTCATTACAACTGTCAGACACTGCAGCATCATGGGATCTTGTTACAAAAAATTCTTCAACACATGTCCAGCCTTTGGATGAAGACCTACTTCGACTAGTGGATGGTACCACTATGACTCCACCTCCTCCTGCTTCGCCTTACCTCTCTACAGTACATAAGCCACGTCTTCGTCCCTATGCTGTTCATTCCAAAAGATTGATGGACTGAACACATCGATTCCTGGCTGAGGGACTGATTTCCTCAAACTCCTCCTCTCCTTACGCTTTTCTACTTTGTATTGGACTGATGAAGCCACTGTGTGGCAAAACGTTTCCTGAATAAAGATTCCCATATGTTGCATAAGTGTCTCAATCTTCAACTTGTCGGTTTTTCAAACCATTCATCACAACTGTCAGACACTGCAGCATCATGGGATCTTGTTACAAAGAATTCTTCAACACTTGTCCAGCATTTTGACGAAGACCTACTTCGACTAGTGGATGGTACCACTATGATCCCACCTCCTCCTGCTTCGCCTTACACCTCTACAGTATATAAGCCACGTCTACGGCCCTATGCTGTACATTCTACAAGATTGATGGACTGAACACATCGACTCCAGGCTGAGGGACTGATTACCTCAAACACCTCCTCTCCTTACGCTTTTCTACTTTGTATTGGACTGATGAAGCCACTGTGTGGCGAAACGTTTCCTGAATAAAGATTCCCATATGTTGCATAAGTGTCTCAATCACACACTGAGGACTGGGGTTGGATCCCCGGGACGGGGTGGAAACATTAGGACGTGTGTCCCCAAGATACCTGCTGTCCATGTTCATCTAGCTGTAAAATAGGTACCTGGGTGTTAGTCAACTGGTGTGGGTCGCATCCTGGGAACAAAATTGACTTAATTTGTGGGAAATGCTCTGTATAACATGGGGCTTCTATAGAGTAGCATGTCACTGATCTCAGCTATGACTGTACTTGTAGAAATATAGATTATTATTAACAATATTTTTAAAAGGGGCTTTCATATGCGACTACTACACTAGGGTCATTAAAGCTGGTTGGTTAGTGGGGTTTAAAATCCATCTACTACACGAGGGTTATCAAGGTTGCAAGTCACCTGTATACCTACTGGGTATATACCCTGACAGCTGCATATCTAATAGCGTATATATGTAAAGAATTTATTTGATTTCTTTGGGTATTAAAAAAATTCATGTCTGGTGGTGGATAGGTTACCGCGCAACGCTTGTGTAGTCGATAGGCTTCAAACCCTATTAGCAAACCTGTATACCACTAGTCAGGAATACTTTAATACCTAGAGTTGGAATTAAATTATCGGTGTATACACAGAGAAACATACAGCGCTGGGTGTATGAATCCCATGTTCATGAAGAGGTTAAAAATTCTGTGAAGCAACTCATTCAAAGGCTTCATGAAAAGCTTCGAAGCCTCGAAGCTGAGCTTGACGAAGCTTATTTTCCCTCATTGCGGTTGGAGCAGCTACGACAGGAGCGTCGCTTCCCTACACTCCTACCTACAGGTAAAATACACTGAAATGTGTATATTCTTCAGTATATATACATCCAGAGATGTTTATGTGTGTATACACACATCTGTGTGTAACTCAGTATATATGCTTTGATTTCTATTTTAGGTATCAGAGTATATACATTGAGAAGTGTACACCTCACTGTATTTACGGAGATATACAACTCTGTGTATATACTCGTGTATATCAGTACATATAACATGTTTATAAATGCACAGACTGTGTATAATTGCTGAGGAATCAGTACGGAATGTGCTCTTATTATCGATGCTTATGTCATAATGATTATAATGGTAGTAAACTAGTGAATTGTTGTAAGTGATTATAAGTTCATTGTTACCGCGCGAGTGTTGTGTTATGGCGCGAGTGTTATGGCACGAGTGTTACGGCGCGAGTGTTACGGCGCGAGTGTTACGGCGCGAGTGTTACGGTGCGAGTGTTACGGCGCGAGTGTTACGGCGCGAGTGTTACGGCGCGAGTGTTACGGCGCGAGTGTTACGGCGCGAGTGTTACGGCGCGAGTGTTACGGCGCGAGTGTTACGGCGCGAGTGTTACGGCGCGAGTGTTACGGCGCGAGTGTTACGGCGCGAGTGTTACGGCGCGAGTGTTATCGCGCGCGTGTTTTGGCGAGACTGTTCTCAGAAAACAACAAATTATTGCCGCCTCCAAACTGTTTGGGAATGAACAGGTTGCTTGGCTCCAGCACTAGCTGGCAACCCCAGCACCAGCTGGCTAGCCCAGCACCAGCTGGCTAGCCCAGCACCAGCTGGCTAGCCCAGCACCAGCTGGCTAGCCCAGCACCAGCTGGCTAGCCCAGCACCATCTGGCTACAGTCATCCACACATCAACTACCATCATGACAGGTCAGTTTCAGTTCAACAATTGATGATTATCTCACCTCCACTGAATCATAAAAATAATTTTTTTCAATGGTTGTTTAAAGAGACTACTTACACAAGGTGTGTGTGTGTGTGTGTGTACTCGTCTAGTTGTGGTTGCAGGGGTCGATTCACAGCCCTTGGCCCCACCTCTTCACCTGGCCGCTACCCGTTCACTCATCCCGCTCCATGAGCTTTATCATACCTCTTCTTGAAGCTATGTATGGATCCTGATTCCACTACATCACTACCTAGGCCATTCCACTACCTGTGACTGAAGAAATGCTTCCTAACATCCCTGTGGTTCATCTGTGACCCCTCGTAGCTGTGTCCCATCTCTGGAACATCCTGTTTCTGTCCACCTTGTCTATACCTTGCAGTATTTTATATGTCGTTATCATATCCCCCCTAGCTCTCCTGTCTTCCAGTGTCGTCAGGTCGATTTTCCTTAACCTCTCCTCGTAGGTCATAACCCTTAGGTCCGGGACTACTATTGTTGCAAACCTTTGCACTTTCTCTTGTTTCCTTACATGCCGGGATGAGTGAGGGTTCCAAACTGGCGCTGCATATTCCAAAATGGGTCTTACGTACACAGTGCACAAGGTCCTGAATGACTCCTTATTTACATGTCGGAATGCTGTTCTTAAGTTTGCCAGGCGCCCGTATGCTGCAGCAGTTATTTGGTTGATGTGCGCCTCAGGAGATGTTCCCCGTGTTATACTCACACCAAGATCATTTTCCTTGAGTGAGGTTTGTAGGCTCTGTCCCCCTCGACTGTACTACGTATGTGGTCTTCTTTGCCCATCCCCAGTCTTCATGACTTTGCACTTGGTAGGGTTGAACTCCAGGAGCCAGTTTCTGGACCAGGCCTGCAGTCTGTCCAGATCCCTCTGTAGTTCTGCCTGGTCTTAGTCCGATTGAATTCTTCTCATCAGCTTCACATCATCTGCAAACAGAGACACTTAGGAGTCTATTACTAACATCATGTTCACAAATACCAGAAACAGCACCGGTCCTAGGAATGATCCCTGTGGTACCCCACTCGTTACTGGTGCTCACTCTGACATCTCGCCACGTACTATGACTCGCTGTTGTCTTCCTGACAGGTATTCCCTGATCCATTGTAGTGCCTACCCTGTCATCCATGCTTGGTCCTCAAGCTTCCGCTGCAATCTCTTGCCTGGAACTGTCAAGCGCCTTTTTACAGTCCAAGAATATGCAGTCTACCCACTCCTCTCTCTTGTCTTACTGCCATCACCCTGTCATAGAGCTCCAGTAGGTTTGTGATGCAGGATTTCCCGTCCCTAAAACCATGCTGGCTGTTGTTGATAAGCTCATTCCTTTGTAGGTGCTCCACCACTCTTCTCTTGATAATTTTCTCCTTGACCTTGCATACTATACATGTTAGTGACACTGGTCTATAGTTCAATGCTTCGGGTCTCTCTCCTCTTTTAAAAATTGGGGCTACATTTGCTGTCTTCCATACTTCCGGTAGTCGTCCTTTTTCAATAGATGTGTTGAAGATAGTTGTTAGTGGTACACTAAGGGCCTCTGCTCCCTCTCTCAGGACACATGGAGAGATGTTATCCAGCCCAATCGCGTCTGAGGTATCTAGCTCTCTTAGCAGCCTCTTCACTTCTTCCTCGGTTGTATGTATTGTGTCTAACACTCGATGGTGAACCCTGTGTCTGTCTTTCAGGAGTCCCTTCTGTCTACACAGTGAACACTTTTTTTGAATTTCATGTTGAGCTTCATACATACTTTCTGGCTTTTTTTTGTGATCTTCCTTCCTCCCTCCCTCAGCCTGATTATCTGGTCCTCGACTGTTGTTTTCCTCCTGATGTGGCTGTACAACAGCTTCTGGTCAAATTTAGCTTTCGCTACTATGTCATTTTCACATTGCCGTTGGACCTCCCCTTACCTGCACATATTAATTTCTGGCTCTTTGACTTCTCTCCTTATTCTCCTGGGTCCTTTGCCTTCTGTACTTCTTCCATTCTCTAGCACGATTGGTTTTTGCCTCCCCACACCTCTGGGTGAACCAAGGGCTCATCCTGGCCTTCTCGTTAATTCTGTTACCATTCGGCAGAAACCTCTCCTCAGCTTCCTTGCATATTGTTGTCACATATTCCATCATCTCGTTTACTGACTTCCCTGTCAGTTCTCTGTCTCAATGAACCCCGTGAAGAAAATTTTTCATGCCTGCATGATCCCCTCTCTTGTAGTTTGGCTTCATTCGTCCTGCCCTTCCTGCTTTTCTCTCCACTTGCAACTCTATGTATTTGAAGCTCAGAACTACGTGGTCATTGGCCCCGAGGGGTCTTTCATATGTTATGTCCTCAATATCTGCACTACTCAAGGTGAATACTAGTTCCAGTCTCGCTGGCTCATCCTCTTCTCTCTCTCTCTCTGGTAGTGTCCCTTACGTGTTGCTACATGAGGTTTTCCAGTACCACATCCATCATCTTATCCCTCCTAGTTTCTGGGCCCCAATGTGGCTCCAGGTTCTCCCAGTCGATTTCCTTGTGGTTGAAGTCACCCATAATCAGTAGCTTCACCCTGCTCACATGAGCCCTTCTGGTCACTCTCGCCAGTGTCCACCATAGCTCTATTGCTCTCGTCATACTCTTGCCTTGCCGCTCATGCTGTTCTCTTGTGGGTTATACATCGCTGCAATTACCACCTTGGGACCTCTTGACTGAAGCGTTCCTATTATGTAGTCTCTTGCTTCTCCTCTGTCTCCCCTCTCCAGCTCATCAAAATTCCGTTGGTTTTTGATGAGCAGTGCTACTCTACCTCCTCTGTTTCCTCTGGCTTTCCTCAGGTTCTGATATCCCATTGGAAAAATGGCATCTGTTATCATTCCTGTGAGCATGGTTTCTTTGAGAACAATGATGTCCGGTGATGGCTCTTTGACTCTTTTGTGCCCCTCCTTCCATTTATTCGTTTTTCCATCCGCATTTTTGTACCGTACCTTCAGTTTCCTCTCCAATACTGTGTTATCGGTGGTCTGCGAGGCGGGGGACCTGGCAGTGTGCTGTGCGATTCTACAGCATAGTGTGGGGTGGGGGATGTTAGTGTGGACTGTGGTTTGTGTTGGGATAGTGTGTTTGGTTGTGAGGCTCTGGGGGCAGTTCTGTGTGTGCTTATGTTTGTTGCTCTTCTCTGCTCTGGTTGTCCTTCACTGATTCTGCCCTTGTCTTTGCTCCTATCCCCTTTTCCCTTGTGTCCTCTCCCTCACCTGCTGTCATTCTGTTAATGTTATGTCTCGGTCCAGGAACACCCTCTTGTATGTTGGTGATTCCATCAGCCATGGTTTCTCTTGCACGATCCTGTTTTTCACTGTTTCTGTCTTGAAAATCAGCTTGACCGGCCGATGTTTCCCATTCAAGTACCCCCCTACTCTCTGAAAATTTACTATTGCAGTCATGTCCTCCTCGTCTGTTGTTTTGATGATGTTTTCAATCTCTTGTCTTTTTTCGTGCTGTCGTTCATTGCGTCTCCTCCCCTCGCTCTCCTGAAGCATATTAATAAACAGTGACTTCCCCCTTTCCTCCTCCCATTACCTTTCCCTCTGTGTCTCCGGGTTCCATTTGTACATGGCCATTGTCTCCCTTATCTTTTCCTGCAGCTGTCAGTGGCATGGTCATGCCTCTACCTGTCACCTGCACCCCTCTGCACCCTCTCCCTCCTTACTATTATCCCTGCTCCCAACTGCTCGCCCCCTTTATTCCTCAGCCCTACTTGGTGCCCCAATAGAGCCTCGGCACAAGTTTTTTCTCCTTTTTGTTTCACTCCTCGTTCAGTAGGGGTGTACCAGCTTCCCGTGCTGTCTCCTCTGGGCAATAGTCCGGTAACTCACTTCTGCCAGTTTACCTCATATACTAGGGTTCTTATCCTGGCTTCTGCAGCTTCGACTCGTGGTTCCCATTTCTTCTCCTCCACCACCCTCTGATACAGTTTTGCATAAACATCTGCCTCCATCTTTTTCTCTAGTTGTACAGAAAGCTCACCTAGTTTTCCCTACCACTCTTGTTCCATCCTTCTACTTTGCTCTTCCATCCATTCTTCCCTACCAGAACCATTTTCCTATGATCCTCTGTGCCTTCGACTTCCCTTCTGAGCTACCATTTTGTGTGTGTGTGTAAGGAGGTATAACGGTGTGTGTGTGTGTGTGTGTGTGAGGTATAACGTGTGTGTGTGTACTCGCCTAACCTAACTGTACTCACCTAATTGTGATTGCAGGGGTCGAGACTCACCTCCTGGCCCCGCCTCTCTCTCTCTCTCTCTCTCTCTCTCTCTCTCTCTCTCTCTCTGCTTCCTGAGCTTTATCTTACCTCTTCTTAAAGCTATGTATGGAACCTGCCTCCACTACCCAGGCTCTTCCACTTCCTGACAAGCTCTGTGACTGTGTGTGTGTGTGTGTGTGTGTGTGTGTGTGTGTGAGGAGGTATAACTGAGATACTTCCTGAAGATGTAGGCTGAATTTATATATGTTCCTGGTATACATGAACCTGGGATGCATGGACA
>NC_091298.1:33518868-33567628 GCF_038502225.1 Cherax quadricarinatus
TAACCCGATATTCACCATGGAGCATGTGAGGGACGTTGTCATTTGCCTTATGAAACGTCAGTATCGTCTTGGTCTAAGTGGTACGGACAAAGTCTCTCCTCAGATATTGTCTTCTCAAGAATTAAATGTTACTCATGACTTGTAGTCTGTAATGTTACAGCATTATTCAGCGGTATCTTAATCACTGTTTGTAAGATTGCTGTCACTGTTATTTGTATTTACAATTATATAAGGAATATGTATCAGCTTGTGATACGTGTGTGACACTGTATGAGTGGTCATCGTTACAGTGTGATGTGTTTGTATAACTGTATATGGTGACTATGTTACTGTTTGGTGGACCATAGCTGGATGTCGTGTCACTATCACTATGCAGAAAACTGCTTCTACATGAGGGGGGATTATCTTGCTGTGTAACTGTGTAGAGAAGGGAGGCTGTATCTTGCACTGGGGCGTTAATGTATCTTGACAGGTTGTTTAACAACATCGTGGACGAGTTAGGTCTAAAACAATGTTCTCTATTAGAGCGTTTGCAACTGTCACGGAAATTTTCTCCGGGATTTATACGAGTCCACAGAGCCTTATCAAGTTGCCGACCATCATTTGTAGCTCCTTATTAATCTTCTCAGAGGTGTACAAACATGTTTACGAAGCTTATAATAGGAAGACTTTGCAAACAGACGTTCCGTGACTCGTTTGAATCAGCTGCTCATATCGTCTGTTCCCATACCTTTCAGTCTTACAGGGTACATTTACTCTTATAGCCAGTAAAGCCGTACAGTCCATAAACTCAGAATAAGTCGTAAAGAACGACTTTCAACGAATAAACAGAAGCATGGATATGGTTTCAAACAATGGCTATGGAGGTAGCAGGATTTACACTACACCACTGACCGATGAAGCATATAATGGGAAGAATTTTGTAAACAGCATTTATATGACAAGTTTGTGTCAGCGATACCAAATGTAACCCTACTGTTTCTTGCCTCAGCCGCTGAGGCTTTAATTGTACGTATATTCTTACACCTCCCCAAGATATATAGTTCTCTTACGGTCCCTAATGCAAGAGTTGGTTCTCCTTTAAGATCAACCACCATTAAGAGTAATAAAATTATTGAACTCACTTTTATTTTCGTTTAAACTAATGTTTTATTGTTAAATGGTTGATTATTGAAGCAGAATATGTCTGTGTATCCTACTTTACCATGAAATACTATCAGCTATGCACATCTTTGCTCGAGAAATTAACTTGCATGACATCATGCCCCTTGGAATAATGGAACAAAAATTTTCTTAAACAATAATTAGATCAGTTAATTAATAATTAAATCAATCGATCGATAATTAAATCATTCAGTGAAAAATAAAATCAATCGGTCAATAATTCAATCACTTCCCAAATTCACCACCACCACCACTACTACTACTACTACTACTACCACCACCACCACCACCACCACCACCACCACCACCACCCACCACCACCACCACCACCACCCACCACCACCACCCACCACCACCACCCACCACCACCCACCACCACCCACCACCCACCACCACCCACCACCACCCACCACCACCCACCACCACCACCCACCACCACCACCACCACCACCACCACCACCTCCTCCTCGTCCTCCTCCTCCTCCTCCTCCTCCTCCTGCCTATATATACCCGTCCTACTCTCCTCGTTAGTGTGACTTTGTAAATGGTCCAAGTCGGACCGGAACGTCGTTGTAAGCTCCTCTCTTCTATATGCGGGTTATTTGTGTAAAGCTGCTTTAAGACAAATGTCACTTCTCGGATACATTAATGATAAATTGCTTCCAAAAATCTTATCGCACCGCTAACAAAAAATACATACACTAAAATAAAAACACTTAATTGGAAGCACTCTAATGACCTCAAAAAGAGCACTCTGTCCAGTCTGTTTAAGAGAATATCAGATACGTCAAGCCCAAGACTGTAAGATTAAGAAATTTTCTCCATTCCTGACTTGTTCACTCAGGAAGGTACAAATAAAACTAAACAAAACTATTACAAAGTAACTCGACAGGACAGGAAAGAAAACATCAAAGACAAACTAATCATCTCTTCCAGACTAGATTAAAGAAAAAGAGTAAATATTAAACTAACATAATTATCTTTTAGCCAAACAAAATGGGGAGGGGGAGGTAAGAGGAGGCGACACAAGTGGGAGGAGAGAAGTGAGGAAAGGCAGGTGGACAGTGGCTTGTGGGTGGAACACAAGAGGAGGTAGGTATAGGTGGGAGGACGGGGGTGGTAAGCAGCAGGATGGTGGCAGGTTCATGATGGCTTCAAAATGGTAGCAGGATCATTGTGGCATCAAGTGGTGGCAGGTTCATGGTGGCATCAAGTGGTGGCAGGTTCATGGTGGCAGCAAAATGGTGGCAGGTTCATAGTGGCATCAAGTGGGGGCAGGTTCATGGAGGCAGCAGGTTCTGGCAGGATCATGGTGAGAACAGCTGGTGGCAGGTTCATGGTGGCAGCAGGAGTTGGCAGATTCATGCTGGCAGCAGGTGGCGGCAGGTTCATGGTGGCAGCAGCAGATGGTGGCAGTTTCATGGAAGAAGGAGGTTCTATCAGGTTCATGGAAGCAGTACATTGCGGCAGGTTCATGGAAGCAGCAGGTGGTGGCAGGCTCATGAAGGCAGCAGGTGGTGGCAGGTTCATGGAGGAAGCAGGTGGTGGCAGGCTCATGGAGGCAGCAGGTGGTTTCAAGCTCATGCAGGCAGCAGGTGGTGGCAGGTTCATGGAGCCAGCAGGTGGTGGGAGGTTCATGGAGGTAGCAGGTGGTGGAAGGTTCATGCAGGCAGCAGGCTGTGGCAGGTTCATGGAGGCAGCAGGTTCTGGCAAGTTCATGGAGGCACTAGGTGGTGGCAGGTTCATGTAGGCAGCAGGTGGTGGCAGATTCATGTAGGCAGCAGATGGTGGCAGGTTCATTCAAGCAGCAAGTGGTTGCAGGTTCATGCAGTCAACAGGTGGTGGTAGGTTCATGGAGGCAGCAGGTGGTGGCACGCTCATGGAGGCAGCAGGTGGTGGCAGAATCATGGAAGCAGCAGGTGGTTGCAGTTTCATGCAGGCAGCAGGTGGTGGCAGGTTCATGGAGGCAGCAGGTGGTTTCAGATTCATGGAGGCAGCAAGTGGTTTCAGGTTCATGGAGGCACGAGGTGGTAGCAGGTTCATGGAGGCAGCAGGTGGTGGCAGGTTCATGGAAACAGTAGGTAGTGGCACGTTCATGGAGGCAGCAGGTTGTGGCAGATTTATGGAAGCAGTTTCATGCAGGCAGCAGGTGGTGGCAGATTCATGGAAGCAGCAGGTGGTTGCAGTTTCATGCAGGTAACAGGTGGTGGCAGGTTCATGTAGACAGCAGGTGGTGGCAGGTTCATAGAGGCAGCAGGTGGTGGCAGGTTCGTGGAAGCAGCAGGTGGTTATCAGGGTCATGGAGGCAGCAGGTGGTGGTAGGGTCATGTAGGTAGCTGGTGGTGACAGGGTCTATGAGGCAGCAGGTGGTGGCAGGTTCATGGAAGCAGCAGGTGGTGGAAGGTTAATGGAAGCAGCAGGCTGTGGTAGGTTCATGGAGGCAGCAGGTGGTGGCAGGTTCATGGAGGCAGGTTCTTGAAAGCAGTAGGTGGTGGCAGGTTCATGGAGGCAGCAGGTGGTGGCATGTTCATGTAAGCAGCAGGTGGTGACAGGTTCATGGGGGCAGCAGGTTATGTCAGGTTCCTGGAGGCAGCAGGTTATGGCAGGTTCCTGGAGGCAGCGGGTGGCGGCAGGATCATGTAGGCAGCAGGTTGTGACAGGTTCATGGAAGCAGCAGGTGCTTGCAGGTTCATGCAGGCAGCAGGTGGTGGCAGGATCATGGAGGCAGCAGGTGGCGTCAGGTTCATGAAGGCAGCAGGCTGTGGCAGGGCCATGGAGGCAGTAGGTGGTGGCAGGTTCATGGAGGCAGCAGGGTGTGGCAGGATCATGGAGGCAGCAGGTGGTGGCAGGCTCATGAAGGCAGCAGGTTGTGGCAGGTTCATGGAGGAAGCAGGTGGTGGCAGGCTCATGGAGGCAGCAGGAGGTTTCAAGCTCATGCAGGCAGCAGGTGGTGGCAGGTTCATGGAGCCAGCAGGTGGTGGGAGGTTCATGGAGGTAGCAGGTGGTGGAAGGTTCATGCAGGCAGCAGGCTGTGGCAGGTTCATGGAGGCAGCAGGTTGTGGCAGGTTCTTTGAGGCAGCAGGTTGTGGCAGGTTCATGGAGGCAGCAAATGGCGGCAGGCTAATGGAAGCAGGTTCTTGGAGGCAGCAGGTGGTGGCAGGTTCATGGAAGCAGTAGGTGCTGGCAGGTTCATGGAAGCAGTAGGTAGTGGTATGTTCATGGAGGCAGCAGGTGGGGGCAGGTTCATGGAGGCAGCAAGTTGAGGCAGGCTAATGGAAGCAGGTTCTTGGAGGCAGCAGGTGGTGGCAGGTTCGTGGAAGGAAGCAGTAGGTGCTGGCAGGTTCATGGAGGCAGCAGGTTGTGGCAGGTTCATGTAGGCAGCAGGTGGTGGCGGGTTCATGGAGGCAGGATCTTGGAGGTGGCAGGTTCATGGAAGCAGTAGGTGGTGGCAGGTTCATGGAGGCAGCAGGTGGTTGCAGGTAAATGGTGGCAGGTTCTTGGAGGCAGCAGGTTGTGGCAGGTTCTTGGAGGCAGCAGGTTGTGGCAGGTTCATGGAAGCAGCAAGTGGTGGCACGCTCGTGCAGGCACCATGTGGTGGAAGGTTCATGGAGGCAGCAGGTGGTGGCAGATTCATGAAAGCAGCAGGTAGTGGCAGTTTCATGCAGGCAACAGGTGGTGGCAGGTTCATGGAGGCAGCAGGCTGTGGCAGGGTCATGGAGGCAGCAGGTGGTGGCAGGTTCATGGAGGCAGCTGGTTGTGGCAAGTTTTTGTAGGCAGCATGTATTGGCAGGTTCATGGAGGCAGCAGTATGTGGCAGGATCATGGAGGCAGCAGGTGGTGGCAGGTTCTTGGAGGCAGCAGGTGGTGGCAGGTTCATGGAAACAGTAGGTGGTGGGACGTTCATGGAGGCAGCAGGTGGTGGCAGATTCATCGAAGCAGCAGATGGTGGCAGGTTCATGGAAGCAGCAGGTAGTGGCAGCTTCTTGGAGGAAGCTGGTGATGGCAGGTTCTTGGAGGCAGCAGGTTCTGGCAAGTTCATGGAGGCACTAGGTGGTGGCAGGTTCATGTAGGCAGCAGGTGGTGGCAGATTCATGTAGGCAGCAGATGGTGGCAGGTTCATTCAAGCAGCAAGTGGTTGCAGGTTCATGCAGTCAACAGGTGGTGGTAGGTTCATGGAGGCAGCAGGTGGTGGCAGGCTCATGGAGGCAGCAGGTGGTGGCAGAATCATGGAAGCAGCAGGTGGTTGCAGTTTCATGCAGGTAGCAGGTGGTGGCAGGTTCATGGAGACAGGTGGTGGCAGATTTATGGAAGCAGTTTCATGCAGGCAGCAGGTGATGGCAGATTCATGGAAGCAGTGGTTGCAGGTTCATGCAGTCAGCAGGTGGTGGTAGGTTCATAGAGGCAGCAGGTGGTGGCAGGTTCATGGAGGCAGGTTCTTGGAAGCAGTAGGTGGTGGCAGGTTCATGGAGGCAGCAGGTTATCTCAGGTTCCTGGAGGCAGCAGGTTATGGCAGGTTCCTGGAGGCAGCGGGTGGTGGCAGGATCATGTAGGCAGCAGGTTGTGACAGGTTCATGGAAGCAGCAGGTGCTTGCAGGTTCATGCAGACAGCAGGTGGTGGCAGGATCATGGAGGCAGCAGGTGGCGGCAGGTTCATGAAGGCAGCAGGCTGTGGCAGGGTCATGGAGGCAGTAGGTGGTGGCAGGTTCATGGAGGCAGCAGGGTGTGGCAGAATCATGGAGGCAGCAGGTGGTGGCAGGCTCATGAAGGCAGCAGATGGTGGCAGGTTCATGGAGGAAGCAGGTGGTGGCAGGCTCATGGAGGCAGCAGGTGGTTTCAAGCTCATGCAGGCAGCAGGTGGTGGCAGGTTCATGGAGCCAGCAGGTGATGGGAGGTTCATGGAGGTAGCAGGTGGTGGAAGGTTCATGCAGGCAGCAGACTGTGGCAGGTTCATGGAGGCAGCAGGTTGTGGCAGGTTCTTTGAGGCAGCAGGTTGTGGAAGGTTCATGGAGGCAGCAAATGGCGGCAGGCTAATGGAAGCAGGTTCTTGGAGGCAGCAGGTGGTGGCAGGTTCATGGAGGCAGGTTCTTGGAGGCAGCAGGTTGTGGCAGGCTCATGGAAACAGTAGGTGGTGGCACGTTCATGGAGGCAGCAGGTGGTGGCAGGTTCGTGCATGGAGCAGGTGGTGGCAGGTTCATGGAAGCAGCAGATGGTGGCAGGTTCATAGAAGCAGCAGGTGGTGGCAGGTTCATTGGAAGCAGCAGGCGGCGGCATGTTCATGGTTGCAGCAGGTTGTGGCAAGTTCACGGAGGCAGCAGGTGGTGGCAGGTTCATGGAAGCAGCAGATGGTGGCAGGTTCATGGAAGCAGCAGGTGGTGGCAGGTTCATTGGAAGCAGCAGGCGGCGGCAGGTTCATGGAGGCAGCAGGTTGTGGCAAGTTTACGGAGGCAGCAGGTGGTGGCAGGTTCATGTAGGCAGCAGGTGGTGGCTGGTTCATTCAAGCAGCAAGTGGTTGCAGGTTCATGCAGTTAGCAGGTGGTGGCAGGTTCATGGAGGCAGCAGGTTGTGGCAGGTTCTTGGAGGCAGCAGGTAGTGGCAGATTCATGGAAGCAGTAGGTGGTGGCAGGTTCATGGAGGCAGCAGGTTGTGGTGGGTTCATGGACACAGCAGGTGGTGGCAGGTTCATGAAGGCAACAGGTTATGGAAGGTTTATGGAGGCAGCAGGTGGTGGCAGGATCATGTAGGCAGCAGGTGGTGGCAGGTTCATTCAAGCAGCAAGTGGTTGCAGGTTCATGCAGTTAGCAGGTGGTCGTAGGTTCATGGAGGCAGCAGGCGGTGGTAGGCTCATGGAGGCAGCAGGTGGCGGCAGGGTCATGGAGACAGCTGGTTGTGGCAGGTTCTTGGAGGCAGCAGGTAGTGGCAGGTTCATGGAAGCAGTAGGTGGTGGCAGGCTCATGGAGGCAGCAGGTTGTGGTGGGTTCATGGAGACAGCAGGTGGTGGCAGGTTCATGAAGGCAACAGGCTGTGACAGGGTCATGGAGGCAGCAGGTGGTGGCAAGTTCCTGGAGGCAGCAGGTGGTGGCAGGTTCATGTAAGCAGCAGGTGGTGGCAGGTTCATGGAGGCAGCAGGTTATGGACGGTTTATAGAGGCAGCAGGTAGTGGCAGGATCATGTAGGCAGCAGGTGGTAACAGGTTCATGCAGGCAGCAGGTGGTCGTAGATTCATGGAGGCAGCAGGCTGTGGCAGGGCCATGGAGGCAGCAGGTGGTGGCAGGTTCATAGAGGTAGCTGGTGTTGGTAGATTCTTGGAGGCAGCAGGTGGTTGCAGGTTCATGGAGGCAGGTTCTTGGAGGCAGCAGGTGGTGGCAGGTTCATGGAGGCAGCGGGTGGTAGCAGGATCATGGTGGCAGCAGGTGGTGGCAGGCTCATGGAGGTAGGTTCTTGGAGGCAGCAGGTGGTGGTAGATTCATGGTTGCAGGTTCATGGTGGCAGGTTCATTTAGGCAGCAGGTGGTGGCAGGCTCATGGAGTCAGCAAGTGGCGGCAGGTTTGTGCAGGCAACATGTGGTGACAGGTTCATGGAAGCAGCAGGTGGTTGCAGGTTTATGCAGGCAGCAGGTGGTGGCAGGTTCATGTAGGCAGCAGTTGGTGGCAGGTTCATGGAGGCAACAGGTGGTGGCAGATTCATGGAGACAGCAGGCTGTGGCAGGGTCATGGAGGCAGCAGGTGGTGGCACGTTCATGGAGGCAGCTGGATGTGGCAGGTTCTTGGAGGCAGCATGTGGTGGCAGGTTCATGGAAACAGCAGGTGGTGGCAGGTTTATGGAAGCAGCATGTGGTGGCAGGTTCACTGAGGCAGCAGGTTGTGGCAGGTTAATGGAGGCAGCAAATTGTGGCAGGTTCATGGAGGTAGCAGGTGGTGGCAGGTTCATGGAGGCAGGTTCTTGGGCGCAGCAGGTTGTGGCAGGTTCATGGAAGCAATAGGTGGTGGCAGGTTCATGGAGGTAGCAGGTGGTAGCAGGTTCATAGTAGCAGGTTCATGGTAGCAGGTTCATTGAGGCAGCAGCTGGTGGCAGATTCATGGTGGCGGGTTCATGGAGACAACAGGTGGTGGCAGGTTTGGCAGTGTTGCTGAAGTTTTCTTGTTAAATTTACAGTTATGAGAGAAGGTCCTAGTAATGCGCTCACATAATGTGTCTTGTGGCTGTGGGAATTTTCTTACTAAGTCACATATGTTTTTTAGTCATCAGTTCTACTGGCATGATAGTGTTCGGAAACGCGTTTCTTGTGGTCCCTGGAGGCTTCACCGACATGTAATTCGTCATAGTGTTTAAAAGACATTTTGCCTAACAGATTTAGTTTTTCGTTTTGTTGACGGTGTCTGCAAGTGCTGATATTCTCAATCGTAGTGGATTCCCTGGAGGCTGCATGGAATTTCCTCTTGGGTGAGTTAGTGATGACGTGTCTTTGTTACCAGCAATCCCTAACGAAGTGTCCAGGGTAATGAAGTCTGGAAATTACTTATTTGAGGTAAGAGTATTCCTCTTCAAGGAACCATTTACTGCATGTATAGATAACACGTACACAGGACCCTATGATGCTGCAAATTTTAGTCCTTTGACACTTACTTGTCAATATGAATCAAAGTTATCAGTCAGACCTATTACGTCTGTTTACACACTGCTGTCTTGGCTTAAGATTTCTGCTTGCCATGATTCCCAAGCCTTTTTCGGATACATTATAAACACGTTCTGGATTATTTAGTTTATAAGTACTTCAGTTATTTATATTTCCGAGAAAAAGAACTTTCCATTATGCACATTACACTGCGTCTGATATTTTCTCGGACCAAATCATTAGCATTTCGGCTCCTCCTAAAGTATTGTATTCTCCTCAGTATCTTTTAATCTTTCATTCAGCCAAATTTTTTATGTCGTCAGCGATTTTTAATCATGTCATTCTTTATTACCTTCTGAAGAACATTAATGTTGACTATGAAAAACTTGGGACAAGAATCTAACCCATGTGGATCACTACTCGTCTGATTTAGCCACATTTTTACAAACTCTTCGATGATGAATTAGAGAGATGTTCAACACCTGGTATGTGTTTCAAGACGTTTTGCCACAGAACTCAGAACTGTTTGCTCCACATATTTTGTTAGTGATGTATCGATACAATGTTAGGGTATTTTCGCTTATACCATGTACTGGTATTTTCCTTTACAATTTGTTATGTAAGACTATCATATGTCTCAAATGCTTTACTAAAGAAAGTCATGATCGATCCTTTGTGAATACTTGCTGGAACTTGCTAGTTATCTTATGCTATTCACAGTGGCTTCTAATTTGTCGCTACTCTTATGAATTCTAACAATTCTCCCACTATTGATGTCAGACTAATTAGTGGATAGTGCGATTAAAAGGTTTTATCTCCCGGTTGCTGAAAGAAATCATATTAGCCATTTTCCACACAATAGGTGAGAAGTTCGTTTGTGGTGAAATATTGAAAAAGCTGGCTATCAGCGTCTTCCTGAAGAACTCTTGAACAAAGTTCTTGGGGCCAGTAATCTTCCGAATTAAAATCTGTGACTTTTTCTGCATTAATCTTATTATCATACTTCCATTCCAGTTTAAACGTAATAGATTTGCGATCGCTTACACCAAATTCCTCCTTCATCTTAGGATTGTGGCCAAGGGTCTCTTTGTTTACCAGAACTTAATCGAAAAGTTATTTTCTCTCGTTGATATTACAACAAACTGTTTTAAAAATCAGTCTTGGATTATCTCCAGGAAGTCGTGTGACTCTTGATTCCCGGTCATATAGTTTCAGTCAATTTTGATAAAATTATAATCACCTTGTATTTCTGCGGTGTCGTGTCTTGAACCCATATCAATTTCACTCCAGTAATGTCTCCCTTGGTCTTTATCGATGTTCAGGATTTTGTATATCACTTCTTAAATCAAATCTTCATGTAAATGAAACATACGCAGACTCTGTGTACGTTTTATTGGACTTTGTACCAGTTTTAATACAGTCATTTTCTCAAGTAGTGTCTTTCCACTCCTTTTTCCTAATTTCTATCAACGAGAAACAAAATCCCCCTGAACATGGTACTTAGCAGGCATGTTGTGACTGCTCAGTTTAATAAACGTCCAGTTACTGTAAAAAGTAAAAACACCAACGTTTCCTAACATGTATTGAAAATTAACTTATCCTTCTTGTGTCTGGTGATGCACTTACTTATTTGATGACTCTAAGAAACCCACTTATCTCTCTCTTCTCCCTGCTCATCCTTGCCTCTCAACTTTCTCTGTTTCTTCCATTACCACCTAATGCCAGGGAACGTCACGACCTTAGTCTTTCAACAACTACCATCCTGGAAATCCACAACATTATAAACCTAACATTACTCTTTACCCATTTCCGTAGCTTTATATTCCATTGTATTTCCACAAATATCCATACCTCTAACTAGTTATAGTTGAAAGCAGCAACAGTCCCCTCCACTAATCTGTTAAGCTTCCACCCCTGCACTAAATAATTGGATTCCGCTCAAGCATATGTAAAATTTCTGCCATATAAATGGCCCTATTTATCAATATGTGGCTACACAATATCCTGTCTTTGTAAGTCAGTCGTCAGTTTACAATTTAGATTTGTCTTGGTCAACCATTCACTTAGAACTCCTCTGTGGTGTAATTCCACAAACTGTATTACAGGGATCCCTCACTTCTTCCTAATTACGTTTATTACTGTCCTTTGCCTCCTAACCGCATCCTGACATCTATGATTGCTAGCATCATTACATCCATTACTGAGGCAGATATTAGGGTTGGATTCGTTACCATTCGTGAAGTTATGAAGTCGTATAATAACATCATGCATGGCATCTACAGGAAAACACCCGCAGCCTCGTTTTCTGTCTCTAAAACAAAAATACCCTATCCATAAATTAAATCTGGGAATAACCAACAAGAACAATATTCACAACTTTACTGGACGCTTTCGTTGCGTCATTCTCGATTCGTCATCTAACAGTGAAAATAAATTAGCAGTCTCTACTGCTCTTCCTTGCAACTACATACTTCAGTTCCTCTCCACCAGTTTCCATTCACTGCGACTGGTCTGTTTCTCTTCACTGTCAGCGGTCTATTCTTAGCGGCAGCTGGTTTCCTCTTAGTTAACGTAATATAAGGAAGGAGGAACACTGCACCAGGCCTACTAGTCCATACTAGGCAGATTTTCCTTAAACCCACTCACAAAAGTATTTGACCAGCCCATTTTTAATGTTATTCAATGAATAAAATTTGATATCTATTATCACATGTGCAAGTCCCACTCAAATCCCACTCAAATTTGAACTGGCTGAAACTCTAATTATTATATTCCAGTAATACATATGGCAGTACTGATAGTATTAACAATATATTAACAGTATTGACACTTATGTCTTGGTGAGTGAGAGCCTTGGTGAAGTGTTTAGCTCCGTATATGTGAGTGGGCAAGTGTGTGTGAAATGTCCTGATCAGCTGATCTCCTCTGAATTCCTGCTAGTCGTCTCTTCTTTTCTGTCTGATCCCTCTGAGTTGCAGCTGAGCTCCTCTGAATTGATGCTGGTCGTCTCTTCATTTCTCGCTGATCTCTTAGTTGCGGCTGATCTTTTCATTTCTGGATGGTCTTCTCTACATTGAGGCTGGTCTTTATATTATTCCAGTGACAAATGTGTTTTTCTAGGCAGTATCTCCCTATTAGCTCTCAGCTCCTTCCTCGCCTGAAGGTGCTGAACCACTTTTCATAGCTCACCGAAGTCATTCCTTACACTTGAGTACACAAGCAGAGTTTTGTGGTATCTTCCTCTAAATATATTATCCTCCCTATTGTTTTGTTGACAACGAATTTGCTCATGTCACTTTTTATTCCCTCGGCAGGGACATATTTAAATTATAAACTACAAGGGGCTTAAAACTATTTTTTGTGAAATGTCACGTGCGTATGGTCCCAATTTTGACTTAAACCTTGCATACACAAAACTCTCAGCTATTAACTAGTTAGCTATATCTCAATACTTGAGAGAAGTCTTCCTCCTAAACCATGTGCTGACATTTTTTTCAACAGCCTCCTATGTGGGACATTGTCTAAAACTTAACTGAAATTCAAATAAAAACATCACATTCTTTATTATGGTCCACCGACTTATATGCTTCACTGAAGAAGGCCAGTAAATTTGCCTTGCAAGAAATGCCCTTTGTGAATCTGTGTTGAGACATACTGATCAAATTATGCTCCTCATGGTGGGTTCGTATATCGGCAATAACTGATTCTAATAATTTGCCTATTGTTGATATCAGGCTTATTTTAAAGATAGGAATTACATTAGTCATCTTCCATATTTGTGCCATTACACCAATTTTGAATGCATTAGTAATCGAGGTAGATAGTGATTCTATAAGTTAAGGTTTGCATTCATTAAGAATCCTTCAATTCATTGGGGCCCAATGACTTGCCTTGCTGTAACTGTCTACCCCTTTGATAACCATATCTCTCCTGACTGTGAAGATTATTTATTCTCCTCAGACCGTCTGTAGTTATTGATTGCCTGAATGTTATTTATATTTTCGTGTAAGAAGACTGGCAGGAGATAACATGAAAAAAGAGCATATTTCCTGCTCAGTTTCAATAAGTTGGTCAGATATGATTTTAAATGTGTGTATTTAATCTCTGACTTTTGTCCTATGCACCTGCAAGAATTATCTAGGATTTCTCTTGGATTCGCTGGTCACTTTAATTTCTTAGTCTCATTTTTCTTGTGCGATCTTGTTCAATGGTTTAGTCTCCTGTTCATCTGTTTGGGATCGTTTTTCATTTAACATATTTAGCTCTGGAAATACACATAATTCAGCCAGTTAAAATATTTAGAAAAAAATATCAAATTTGTAAATCCATTTCCTAGAATCAACAACCTGATAACTTAGTCAACGTTGAACAGATGTCCTCTAATGTAACACTGATCAACAACCAAAATGCTTCCTAGACCAGAGCCCCAATTTCCAATTAATTGTAGGTCACTGATAATGAATATCATGGTTAAAATTGTTTGTTTGCTCTACTTTTCAATATACATCTACGTGTCACAACAGGTTAAAACAGGCTTGCGACAGTGTGTTTCTCACCACACTCACAGTCTCACTGACTTTCATTATTGCTCCAGCAGTCATAGGAGGTGGTTGTGCTGCGCAAGTTTATATTTTGAAGTGAAAGGTAGATGGTTTTCTTAGCTGTTCATAGATTCACGAAAAACGAATCTGAAAGGTGTCTTGCTGCATAACGGCAACAGTAAACCATCAGTTATTGTGGGCTATGCACCACATATGAAAGAAACTTATGAAAATATAAAGCTTATGTTGCAATGCATAAAATATGAACATAATTGGCAGCTCAGTGGTGACTTAAAGGTTGTTGTTCTTGTGATGGGCTTGCAGTGCGGATTCGCCAAGTAAAGCTGCTTTCTATGTGAATGGGACAGCCGTGTAATAGTTTCCCACTACATCAGGAGAGACTGGCCACCTCGTCAATCATTGGAGCCTGGGATGAAAAATGTTCAACATCCACCTCTCATTGAACCTAACAAAATTTTGCTGCCACCACTACACACAAAACTGGGGCTCGTGAAAAACTTTGTAAAAGTTATGGACAAATCCGGTCAGGGATTCAAGTATTTAACTTAAAAATTCACCTCACTGAGCGACGCTAAGAGTCTTCAATGGTCCTCAGATTCGAGAGCTTCTTGAAGACGGTGACTTTAACTCGGACCTTCATGGGGAGGAGAAAACTGCTTGGGAATCATTCAAGTTAGCGGTGAAGGGATTTCCCGGAAACAGAAGGGAAGCCAACTGTGAAGAATTGGTGGAAAACCTCATCAAGGCTTATAAGAACATGGAATGTAACATGTCATTTAAAATCCATTTTCTGGACGCACATTTAGAGTTTTTTCCCGCGAACTGTGGGGTAGTTAGGGGTATCGCATCACTACACCCTTGATCTTCTGCCGAGAGTCCAGTTTCTCCAGGGTGAATGAGCGATCTGTCTCCATGACTCTCTTCAAGGTGGTATACATTTCCTTGTTGAGAGGAGTCAATATTGGTTCTCCCCTCAAGTTGAACCATATCTTGAACTTCAGGTAGTATCGTGATTCCAGGTATGAAACAACGCCATAGTCGGTTCTGTGGTCCCCGTAAGACTTCACCTTGAATTTGCCAGGTCGATTGAGCTGGTTTGCCTGCTCCTTGGACGGACGGCGCTTCTTTTTGTTGTCCACAGGGGTCCATCCTTCTTGGTTTTCGGGGGGTGAGGTGTTTATTTCCTCCGCTGTTTCCATATTTGCTGGCTCCATGGTTGGAACTGTCAGATCTGCTACAATGTGAGCAGGATCTTCCTCTTCCTCTGATGACACGGAGTGGTATCGCAACTTCTTCGCTAGAATTGCGCCCCACATTTCCAAGTCCGAGTTCTCCGTCGTGTTCATGGAGCATCGTGGCCTCTTTTCGGCAGAAGCCATGTGCCTATCTTGTGATAAGGTAGTGTACTCCGTGAACTGAGTCCGTCTCCTCTCCGTGGAAGCAGAAGCAAGACGCCTGACGCTTATATACTAACGTCAGGTGGAAATGGGACGGGTAGCAGACGAGGGCATAGTCACTGGTAGACGGAATTTCCCAGTGGAAGTAGGTCCTACCCAGAGAGATAGGTTAGTGGTAGTAGTAGTCGTGAAGGTTATGTACATGTCCTCAGAATCAAGATTCCATGATGTTGCAGTGTTTGACAAGTTGTACAAGAATGGTATACAATACCGACAAGATGAAATTAAGACACATGCGCAGCATCTGGATATCTTTATTGTAGACGTTTCGCCATCCAGTGGCTTTATCAATACAAACTCTAGGACATAACTTGATAGTAGAACTATGTACTAAAATGTTCCAAACTCTAGTCATTCTAGAACTGAATGATTGCAGATGAACTCATGGCATTGGGGGAAAAGTGCTCTCGTGGATCGAGTCATGGCTCACACACAGGAAGCAGAGAGTGTCCATAAATGGGGTTAAATCCTAGTGGGGATCTATAACAAGTGGCGTTCCACAGGGATCAGTCTTGGGCCCGTTGTTGTTTATAATATATATCAATGATCTTGATGAGAGAATTACTAGTGAAATGAGCAAACTCGCCGATGACACAAAGATAGGTAGGATAATTGATTCAAACCTAGATATCAGGGAACTACAGGAGGATTTAGACAAACTCTATACCTGGTCAGCATAGTTGCAGATGCAGTTCAATGTAGATAAATGCAAGGTTCTGAAGCTCGGGAGTGTCCATAACCCTAGCACTTATAAGTTAAATAATGTAGAACTGAGCCATACAGATTGTGAAAAGGACTTGGGGGGGTTATGGTGAGCAGTAACCTTAAACCAAGACAGCAATGCCTAAGCGTACATAATAAGGCAAATAGATAATTGGGATTTATATCTAGAAGTGTAAGCAACAGAAGTTCAGAGGTTATACTGCAGCTTTATACATCATTAGTAAGGCCTCACCTATATCATGCAGCTCAGTTCTGGTCCCCATATTACAGAATGGACATGAATTCGTTAGAAAACATTCAGCGTAGAATGACTAAATTAATACATAGCATAAGAAATCTTCCTTACGAAGAAAGATTGAAGCCTCTTAAATTACATTCACTTGTTAGACGAAGAATGAGGGGAGACATGATAGAAGTGTATAAGTGTAAGGTAGGTATTAATAAAGGGGATATTAATAAGGTCTTGAGGATATCTCTCCAAGAGAGAACCCGTAGTAATGGATTTAAATTAGACAAGTTTAGATTAAGAAAGGACATAGGAAAGTATTGGTTCGGAAATAGAGTAGCTGATGAGTGGAACAGTCTACCTAGTTGGGTTATTGAGGCTAGGACTTTGGGTAGTTTCAAATTTAGGTTGGATAAATGTATGAGTGAGAGGGGTTGGATTTGAGTGGGACTTGCAAATGAGTGGATATAGTTATCAGAGCTTATTTCTTGGGTAGCGGTACTCTATCAAAAGCCTTACTGAAATCTAAATAAACAATATCGTATTCTTTATCATGATCAACGGCCTCAAAAACTTTACTGAAGAAGGTTAATAAATTAGTTAGGCAGGAACGGCCCCTCGTGAATCCATGCTGAGTATCATTAATCAAGTTGTGCTTATCCAGATGGCTTCTTATATTATCAGCTATAATTGACTCTAGTAATTTGCCTACAATTGAGGTTAGGCTTATTGGGCGGTAATTTGACGGTAACGACTTGTCCCCTGCTTTAAAAATAGGAATTACATTAGCCATCTTCCACATATCAGACACTACACCTGTTTGAAGAGAAATATTAAAAATATTAGTCAATGGTTCACAAAGTTCCATTTTGCACTCTTTAAGAACCCTTGAAGAAAGTTAATCAGGGTCCGGGGATTTATTTTTCTTTAACCGGTCTATTTGTCTGATAACCAATTCGGTAGTGACTGTGATATTGCATAATTAATCATCATCAGGCCCACTATAAAAATAAATTACTGGGATATTGTTAGTGTCTTCCTGAGTGAAAACCGAGAGAAAATAATTATTAAGAATAGAGCACATTTCATTATCCTTGTCAGTGAGATGCCCTGAGTTATTTTTAAAGGGACCTATCTTTTGTTCTCTAAACTTTTCTTCTCTAAACCTGGAAAAAGCTTTTTGGGTTAGTTTTCGAATCCCTAGCAACTTTAATTTCATAGTCCCGTTTAGCTTTTCTTATCCCCTTTTTTAACATCCCTCTTAATGTCAATATACTGATTCATAAGATGACCCTCACCTCTTTTGATGTGCCTATAAATTCCTTTTTTCTGTCCTAAAAGATATCTGAGCCTATTATTCATCCACCTGGGGTCATTTCTATTCGATGTAATTTCCTTATATGGGATAAATGTCCTTTGGGCAGCATGTATTGTGTTAAGAAAGCTGTAATACTGATAGCTCTGGTATAAACCTTGGTAATAAATACCGACAAGTTGGTTTAGAAAGACACGTAAGCAAACACCATAACATATTTATTAGAAAACGTTTCGGTCCTAGGACCTTGATCACTTCTAACATTCAGAGGTAGAAAGACATTATATATATAGGCGGAGAGTGAGATGTGACGCACGTGACCTGAGGAATGTCATAAGAACATAAGAATGGAGGAACACTGTAGAAGGTCTACTGGCTCATGCGAGGCAGGTCTTTATCAAAACAACCTCTACCTATGATGAGGACGGGTAGACGATGAAATCATGTGACTCATGTCTACCCGTCCTCATCATAGGTAGAGGTTGTTTTGATAAAGACCTGCCTCGCATGAGCCAGTAGACCTTCTACAGTGTTCCTCCATTCTTATGTTCTTATGACATTCCTCAGGTCACGTGCGTCACATCTCACTCTCCGCCTTTATATATAATGTCTTTCTACCTCTGTATGTTAAAAGTGATCAAGGTCCCAGGACCGAAACGTTTTCTAATAAATATGTTATAGTGTTTGCTTACGTGTTTTTCTAAACCAACTGATAGCTCTATTCGTTACTCCAGTCTACAGATGATAAGTGTTCTCGAAGCCCATTTAATCTAAGCGAAAATCTTTGACCAGTTCTGAATTATCCCTACTGTCATACTTCCACTCAATGCTAATGGTAATTGATTTGTGATCGCTTGTACCGAGTTCCTCTGTAATTTCTAAATTATTAACAAGAGTTTCCTTGTTTGCCAAAACCAAGTCAAGAAAGTTATTTCCCCTTGTAGGCTGTATCACAAACTGCTTCAAAAAACAATCCTGAACTACTTCTAAGAAGTCGTTTGATTCTAAATTCCCAGTCAAGAAATTCCAATCAATATGACTAAAGTTAAAGTCTCCTAGAATTACTACATCATCGTGCCTTGTGGCCTTAACAATTTCCTCCCATAGTAGTCTCCCTTGGTCCCTATCTAAGTTTGGGGGACGGTATATCACACCTAAAATAAATTTTTCATGTCCCTCTGAAAATTCTATCCAAACAGACTCTGTGTGTTTTACTTCAGAATTAATACCCATTTTTATGCAACAGTTAAAGCGATCTCGGACATACAGTGCCACCCCATCCCCCTTCCCGATACTTCTGTCTACTTGGAACATTTTAAATCCCTGTATGTGACATTCAGCAGGCATGTCAAGATTTTTCGTATTGAACCACGTCTCAGTTAAGGCAAATACATCAATGTTACCTGCACTGGCAACTAGTCTCAACTCGTCCATCTTATTCCTAGCACTACGACTATTTGTGTAATGTATATTTAAGGACCCTCCTTTCTCTTTACCCTTCCTGCTCCTTTCTGTTATTCCACTAAACCTATTACTGTCCTTGTCACCTAGTGCCACTGGCTTTCCAATATCCACCTCGTTTTGCCTATTACTTGTTCTCCTAGTACTCATATTACTACACTGGGACTTCACTGTTTTCCCGCCAAAACCCATACCACTAACTATACCCAATTTAAAGACCTAACAGCTCCCTCCACTGCGTTGGCCAGTGCTCCCACCCCAAACCTAAATAAATGAACCCCATCCCAGGCATACATGTCATTTCTGCCATAGAAGAGGTCCCAGTTGTCAATGAATGTTACCGCATTTTCCTTACAGTATTTGTCCAGCCAGCAATTGATACCAATTGCCCTGGACAACCATTCATTTCCAACTCCTCTCCTTGCAAAATACCACATATGACAGGGTTCCCACCCTTCCTCCTTATTATCTCTATTGCTGACCTATACCTGCTAATCAGGTCATCACTCCTACGTCTGCCAACATCATTGCCTCCAGCACTGAGACAGATAATAGGATTGCTCCCATTACCTCTCATGATGTCATCCAGATGGCTAACAATATCCTCCATTCCAGCCCCAGGAAAGCAAACCCTCTGACTCCTATTCCTGTCCTTCAATCCATGTACCTAACTTGGCTATCCCCAACAACAACAATATTCTTACCTTCCTTGGTGTCGTTCGTCGTGACGTTCCCAATAGTCGACTCACATTCGTCGGGTAGCACGGAGAATGCATTAGATGTTTCCACAACAGTTTCCACAGCAGTCTCTTTCTTCTTCATCGTTTCTACCTTTCCATTCGTCTTCTTGATCGTCAACTTCGTTCCATGCTGTCCAGCCACTGACCAGTTTCCCTTCTTGACCTGAGGACTCAAAACAGGAGGACTACTACGAATCGTCTTGTTTTGCTCGGTCAGTCGCCGAATCTCCATCTTTGCCATCCTCAATTCTTCCTTAAGCTGTTGGTAAAGTTGCTCGATGGAGGGCATCTTGGTTCAGTCCATAGAGAGCACACTCGACACGTCCTCACTGAGCTAAGTACAGGCCACCTCTGAGTCAGGTTAAACACACATCTCCAGTGTCGTAATAATGTTGGTAGAATTACTTTACATCTCCAGTGTCGAAGGCTTTGCTGAAATGTTGTAAAGCACGTTGCTCTATTCTTGTCATAATATGTAGAAAAGACGGGAGTAGACAATCCAAGAGTGATGCATACCCAAGGTGTATGTAACCTGTGCTTTATCCTCACAAAGTGTTTGGCAGCCTCTACTGACGAGCAGGTAAGAGAAACGCTTTAGTTATGCTAGCTTCATGGTTACCTTGCTTGCAAAATTTGCCAGATGATTTTTTGAAGGCAATTTTGAGTCAGATTTCACCCGAAGGATAGCGACCTCATTCCCGGGTACTACCACTCTTCTATTCAATCTTCTGGTATTTACATCATGCTGGATAGAGCCCTTCTTTTGTGCAAATGTAACCTTCCATTGTTTTCTCAAGGTGTATATACTGTAGTTGTAAGCTACATTCCATTTGCAGAGTTCACCTGATTGTTTGGTGAAATCAACAATACAAGAAACCAGATAAACATTTGCTCAGATCTTTGACTATCGGACCACAGTCAACTCGTGAGAAGTCAGAGTCATCTCGCCTTAAAATGTCGAAATCCCTTGATGCTTTATGGCACTATAGGAAGGCATACTGTCATAGGAGTCATAGGACTCCATCCACGCAGTGCTCATCATGGAGTGGGATCATGCTAATAACTGCCAACCCTAGCACAATATACACAATACGGAGCTTTGCATAATGCTGGGTGAAGAGTGGTTGGTTGAAAATTGCTGATGACTTTTGATCAGTAACTTTACATTTTCACTAGAACTGGCATATCTGTGTATAAGACGAAGACAATTCTATATGTCATGAACGGGTTCCATCGGCTATGAGATATCAGTTAGCTGTTTGGAAAATTTAAGGGAGACTGTCTACGCTCCAACACAGTGGTCCAAGTGTTAGGATGCCATGTATATGACGGAACACTACGAGCACCTGTTTCTCATCCGCAGTCATCATATTCCTCCTGGTAAATGCCCTTTGTTGTACGGTTGGGATTGACGTGGAACTTCTACGTGAAGCACATCAAGCACTTCCAGCAGGTGAATTAACTACCGCTGACATTGAACACGATAATGATACGCAGCAGCTTAGCAATTGTATCAGCTGCCTCCCTGACGAGCTCCTATTGAGACTCGAGCAGCTAAAATCTGGATCAGTATGTCAAAAATGTCAATGCTGCCGAGTAATTCCTGCGCGCTGAGTGAACCGGAGACTGGGAGCTACTGCACATATATACAGTGAGTATCAAGTGATTTCACTATTTCACGCTGCTGGCCACTTTGCAAATGAAAAGTTGGATTAGAATATATGTGCAGATGGAAAACCTGACTAAGAGGATGAGTTCTGAGGGATACCACAAGTTCACTTCGCTATTTGCCGCTAAGCTCGCTACTTGGGATAAAACGTCTCTTAGCAAATTATTCAACAAGAATTAATGTGGTTACAGTAGGGAGGAGCACAGACAACTTCTTGACAATGTGGGGATGTGCTTGCTCTATAGTATTCCAGTCTGTGATTCACTCAGGGGTGTATGCCACATCATCCAAGCATCACAAAGACCTACGCACCAGTAATACAGCCAGAAATTCTTGCATTTCTGGCTGCATTACTCTTGAGGCTGAAATCTTTGCTCGATAGCTGTAGCACCATTCACCCTTTGCTTACATTAATTGTGAATCACAGCTCTCAATCTCAACCGATAAGGATGCTAATAAGAAAGAAAACTGTGATGAAGCCTATGTCACTGGCATGACAGTGGCATGATGTCTAGAAGGCAAATGTCTGGTTGATGACGACAAACATCATCAAAGTAAGAGGACAAGAAGCTGAACTTAATCCAACACTTCTTCACTTGCACACAGCTTGTGCTATCAAAGATTCCACAGAGATAGGAAAGTACTTATGCCACGAGCTAGATCAGCATCTTCCCTCACTTTTTGATAAAGAGGCACTTAAAAAAAACAATAAAATAATCTTAACAGCACTAAGTATGAATGAACAGACTAAGAGGCTATTTACCGCATCTGAAACAGACACGGACCTTTTTGGTGATGCTGGAGTCACAAACCTCCGCATGTACAAATTTCTGTGCATACAAGATTCAATCCAACTTTATAGTATTTGGGAAACACACTCAGCGAATATCAGTGTCAAGCAAAATTTTCATGTTTGTGTATAACATCGCAAACTGCGACATAACCTCTGTCATCTACAGAAATAGAAAACTAAAAGCTTTATATGTTATTAGCTCTGGTGAAGAATGAGTATAATGGAAGCACTTAAGTTATCAAACAGAAACCATGAAGAAATAACAAGAGCTGGGTAAGCTTAAAAATATACTGCAGTTATACTGTACTGGCGACTGATGAACAGTGCCACATCGTGTGCAGCAGAGCATCGAATCACCACCTGCTGCAAGTGCAGCATCCAAATTTCATCCATCACGCTGTGCATCAATGGATTGGCATTGAAATGTGTTCCTTGGAAAGGGGACGGAGAGCGACACCCACTGGTATATTGGCAGCCATGGAGACAAATAAGCTAGTTGCACAAGCAAAAGTATTCAGTATTGCGTAAAATCTTATGTGGCTGCAACACCGGGTATGGAAGGTTATGCTGATAAAGGAGAGTTAACTGCTCAAATATGTGCCTTCACTGTTACATGTTTTAACATACAAGTTAATTCCGATGTACCCGGGGCACTTGAAACCTAGCATTGTGTAACCTATGCAGAGTAGTAAATACACAGATATTATGTAACTGATGGTTTCATTCTAACGAGTCCACCGAATGAGCCACAGCAATCATGTAATGCTGCTGATAATTGTACGTGTTAGTGTCGTGGCTTAATCTGATTTAAAAATGACGCTGTGAGTACATTTCCGCATTTTATAAACATTATAATTAGTAAACTTTTTCACTGTTGTTTACTGTTTTAATTTTTTTCACATGAGCAATGTGTTACAGGAAAACTGGTAGTACCCTGAAGTAGAAACATTGTTAAGCACAGGCTCCTGGATGGCACTGAAGTAACATCAGAGGTTTAAGACACAAACAGTACTAAATATGTGAAAGTAATTGCAGCTAATGTCTTCCATCTCAGTCCAACCCTCCTGTAAATTTTCAAGTTATTTTTCCAATAAGGTATGATTTATTTTTCTTCACTTTCCATTGTTTGAGGGAGTAGAGAGTAGGAAGAGAGTCTTTTGTTTTTTCAGTCCTTGAATCAAACACCTTGATAATTCGCAGTAGCCTATTTTTTTTTAAATCCAGGTATCCTCAAGGCGGATTCCCTCGTCCTCTGCCCTCCCTCCCCCTCCCCCCCTCCCTCCCCCCCTCCCCCCCTCTCTCTCTCTCTCTCTCTCTCTCTCTCTCTCTCTCTCTCTCTCTCTCTCTCTCTCTCTCTCTCTCTCTCTCTCTCTCTCTCTCTGAATCTTTCTGTGTCCACTACTTTTTTCAGCATGTATCTTTCCCTTCATTGTGTTTTTTTCCTTTTGAGTCTGCTCTTGTGAATCTGCCGGAACCCATTACATTAGTGCAGAAGCTAAAACAAAGAAAGTTCTGTGTACAGTATTAGCATATGCATTACCTCGTTCTTCTCCGGTCATTGAGACTGCCCTCAATACCATTGTCCCTGAGTTACAGCACACCGTAATGACCCTACGTTACGGCATTCCATGTACGGGGGAAGTTCAGGAAACGTACCATCGTGGTCGTAATGTAGTTTGTAATGAAGTGTAATGGATACTGTTCTTACAGAAATGTTTACATTGTTTCTAAAAAAAATTAGGACCGCGAAATCTTTTTTATTCATTACAATGCTCAAACTTCCTGGGAAATATTTATTCTTCAAGTTCTTTGAGAAATTATAAGAAGAATATTTTAATAGGTATACAACCCCTCAACATATGTTCCTGATTACTGGTAAGGCACTTTGGATCTTATGAATTATACTTGTTTCCCACATTCTTGAATTAAACCATATCACCGCCCATTTCCTAAGCCACTGTATAATCTTTGTGGGTTTAGCGCTTCTCCTTATATATAATGTAATTTAATATAACATAACAATTAATATAAACTTTAAATAAATAACAAAAAGGCACAATACCGTGACTGGAACAATACACAAGTAACCCGCGGGTTATTTGTGTGTGTGTGTGTAATATAAACATTATATATGTTTTTTTTATTATCACACTGGCCGATTCCCACCAAGGCAGGGTGGCCCGAAAAAGAAAAACTTTCACCATCATTCACTCCATCACTGTCTTGCCAGAAGGGTGCTTTACACTACAGTTTTTAAACTGCAACATTAACACCCCTCCTTCAGAGTGCAGGCACTGTACTTCCCATCTCCAGGACTCAAGTCCGGCCTGCCGGTTTCCCTGAACCCCTTCATAAATGTTACTTTGCTCACACTCCAACAGCACGTCAAGTATTAAAAACCATTTGTCTCCATTCACTCCTATCAAACACGCTCACGCATGCCTGCTGGAAGTCCAAGCCCCTCGCACACAAAACCTCCTTTACCCCCTCCCTCCAACCTTTCCTAGGCCGACCCCTACCCCGCCTTCCTTCCACTACAGATTGATACACTCTTGAAGCTATTCTGTTTTGCTCCATTCTCTCCACATGTCCGAACCACCTCAACAACCCTTCCTCAGCCCTCTGGACAACAGTTTTGGTAATCCCGCACCTCCTCCTAACTTCCAAACTGCATTATATTCACACCACACATTGCTCTCAGACATGACATTTCCACTGCCTCCAGCCTTCTCCTCGCTGCAACATTCATCACCCATGCTTCACACCCATATAAAAGCGTTGGTAAAACTATACTCTCATACATTCCCCTCTTTGCCTCCAAGGACAAAGTTCTTTGTCTCCACAGACTCCTAAGTGCACCACTCACCCTTTTCCCCTCATCAATTCTATGATTCACCTCATCTTTCATAGACCCATCCGCTGACACGTCCACTCCCAAATATCTGAATACATTCACCTCCTCCATACTCTCTCCCTCCAATCTGATATCCAATCTTTCATCACCTAATCTTTTTGTTATCCTCATAACCTTACTCTTTCCTGTATTCACTTTCAATTTTCTTCTTTTGCACACCCTACCAAATTCATCCACCAATCTCTGCAACTTCTCTTCAGAATCTCCCAAGAGCACAGTGTCATCAGCAAAGAGCAACTGTGACAACTCCCACTTTGTGTGATTCTTTATCTTTTAACTCCACGCCTCTTGCCAAGACCCTCGCATTTACTTCTCTTACAACCCCATCTATAAATATATTAAACAACCACGGTGACATCACACATCCTTGTCTAAGGCCTACTTTTACTGGGAAATAATTTCCCTCTTTCCTACATACTGTAGCCTCACTATCCTCGTAAAAACTCTTCACTGCTTTCAGTAACCTACCTCCTACACCATACACCTGCAACATCTGCCACATTGCCCCCCCTATCCACCCTGTCATACGCCTTTTCCAAACCCATAAATGCCACAAAGACCTCTTTAGCCTTATCTATATACTGTTCACTTATATGTTTCACTGTAAACACCTGGTCCACACACCCCCTACCTTTCCTAAAGCCTCCTTGTTCATCTGCTATCCTATTCTCCGTCTTACTCTTAATTCTTTCAATAATAACTCTACCATACACTTTGCCAGGTATACTCAACAGACTTATCCCCCTATGATTTTTGCACTCTCTTTTATCCCCTTTGCCTTTATACAAAGGAACTATGCATGCTCTCTGCCAATCCCTAGGTACCTTACCCTCTTCCATACATTTATTAAATAATTGCACCAACCACTCCAAAACTATATCCCCACCTGCTTTTAACATTTCGATCTTTATCCCATCAATCCCGGCTGCCTTACCCCCTTTCAATTTACCTACTGCCTCACGAACTTCCCCCACACTCACAACTGGCTCTTCTTCACTCCTACAAGATGTTGTTCCTCCTTGCCCTATACACGAAATCACAGCTTCCCTATCTTCATCAACATTTAACAATTCCTCAAAATATTCCCTCCATCTTCCCAATACCTCTAACTCTCCATTTAATAATATATATATATATATATATATATATATATATATATATATATATATATATATATATATATATATATATATATATATATATAATATGTATATATATATGCAAGAAAAGCCATTGGGGGGGGGTGTAAATCTTTAGCTCAAGTACTTTAACACTTCTCATTGCGTCATCAGAAGCTGTGCAATGTTGCAAAGGCAACAACAGGAGATGTTGGGTAGGTTTTCAGCGAGTGATAGTGTGGAGGCACCAGCCACTCTCAGAGTGAGAGGCAAGCGGGATACCAACCATGCACTGGTCCCCTCCAACACCCCACCCCATTTGTGGTCGGTTGGGTTAAGCTTCACAGTCTGCAGATGGCATGAGGAAAATACTAGAAGATAGTTAATAGCCAGCCCCGAGCTTCTAACCGCCGGGAACAGGTCATGTAATGTAAAAAGTTACATTAAAATAGTTGATTATTACATACCTTCATTTACAACCTTTTAACTAATGAAATAGAGGGAAAAAATCCCTCATTTGTCAACCGGTGTTCCAGAACACTAAAGACATACTCTGTGTCAGTTAAAATGCCTGTGTGAATTTTCCTCTTCAGGCTTTCTCTCCCATGAAAACCTAGGCTATTCTTAATTTTAATGCGACTATACCACCGTATGTCCTCGGATGACGGTAAAACACCTACTTGGCTGGGTGCGTCATTCTTGTTGGATTGAGTGGTCCTGTGGCTTAGAGTGTCATGTGTTGTTGCTCACCATGAGGTGGGCCAAAGCAGCATGGGCTCGAGTCCTTGGCCCTTGGCTTGTTGCAGTGTTGATATATATATATATATATATATATATATATATATATATATATATATATATATATATATATATATATATATATATATATATATATATATATATATGGAAAGAGTAGAAACAATGATAATCCAAATGAAACCATTTTTGTTAATATTTCTCGACTTTTTATTATAATTTTTAGGTCTTTGTTTCTTCTCATTCCTTAATACCTGGAGTTCTGCTGGTAATAGACTATCTAATATCATTTCTGTCAGAATGAGCGCTATTATATCTTTCATGGTCGTAAGTGTATCTTTGTACAACTCATCACGCTTGATAGATAAACCATCGGCATTAGTGTATTACACTCTGATACGAGTCTTCCTTAGCATGCACTCGTTCATGTCTACTCTATCTTCATGATGCTCATCCAGCAGGAGTGAAGTAGGTTGGGTCGGGGGCAACGCCAACAAGAAGAAAAAGGTTAAGGGCAGTGAAGGGGAACGGGATTAGGAAGTAGGGAGAAACTTGAATGTGGGGGGGGGTTGGTGATAGTGATAGTTTCGGCCCAAAAGCTGGATCTGCTGGAAAATGGACTGGGCTTGCATCGGAATGAGTTCCCTGAGTTTGGGTGTTCCCTCCTTTTGGCCACTCATTCGAAGCTATTCTCTATGTTTGACAGATTTTTCACATATTTCCTTAGCTCTTCTCTCTTATCCACGTCCTCTCTAGATTTAGGAAGACACGACTATAGCATTGCAAACGCCTTAGGCACACTTTCTATTGTAAGATCATCGGAAATATATGGGACCAAAAATTTAATTAGATCAGGTAATGTTTGCAACAGGAGTTCTGTCACTTCGTCCACTCCTGTGTACTCCTTAACCGATACAATCTCTCACTTCTCATCTTCCCATCTCCTATTATCTGGGCTACCTTCAACCTGATGGAGCCCATGGATCGACAATGACCCCTCCCTCCTTATTTCTCTTCACAGATTTCTTTGACTTTTTTTATTTTCCCTTTTGGTCTCTCTTCTAAACCGTCTTAGGTTTCCTGTCGCTGTACAGCATCATTGCCAGTGGCTTTTGTTTACTGTTTTATCTGAGCCCTTGGGCTCCCTCTCATTATCGTTTATACCCCTGCTAGCCTCCCTCTCGTTACCTTCATGGTTTTCTAAGCTCTCTTTCCTCCTTTTTCATTTTTTGAGGCTGTTGTCTTTTAAATTAGCCTTATTTAGCTGATGTTCAACCTCTTCCTCGGCTTTATTACATACTGCCATTGTTTCCTCCCTGGGGGAAGAGGGGGGGGGGGAATCAACCATCTTTCAAAAGCCTCTCTCACTGTTCCTCCCTCTTTAGTTTCCCTTGCCATTTCTTCTTTCAGCTTTAGGACTGTTATTTCTGTCACAGTTGCCCTATTTATCTGTTCTGTGATATTAATCCATGATGAAGCAAGAGATAAAATTGGTACAGGTTCTCCCCAAAGGAAATTAAACTATCCATCAATCTCCTTTCTCAGTTGGGTCTTTAGGGATTCCATTATAATTCCCAGGGAGTGCCAACCACCTTCATTCCCCTCCTCTCCTTGAGAGTGCCTTTAGCTTGCCATGTTTTTCTCTTACACCTGAAAGTGTGTGTTTGTGAGAGAGAGTTATGGAGTGTGTGTGTAACCCCCAAGGTGCGTTTGTATATTTGTGGGAATTCGTTTATATTTTCTGTTGTGTGTGTGTGTGTGTGTGTGTGTGTACTCTTATATTTGTTCTTGTGTGCAGTGTATACTTTGTGTTTACATGTCTCTGTGTGCTTGTGTTGTTTACTTTAGTTGTGCTGCCTGAGCGGCTAGTTTATTGCACTCCCCATTTCTCATCCTGTGAGCGGTAGCACAAAAAGCAGGATTACAGAAATCACAAAGAGTCTTTATCAGACACCACTGGGCATTTTTACATCTCAAGAAAAAGATATTAGTCATTTCATATATTACTAAAATTACTACATGAAGCTAATGTACGCAGTACAATATGTAATACATACACAAAAAGTGAGTTGTCAGAATTGGGTCGCACTCTGCTCCATAAATCCAGTTCATTTATCTTTACGATGCAAAATGTGGCTATAAGCTCAAGATTTCAGATATTTTATTATCAACATTGATGTATTTCGATATATCCTGTAAGGTTTGCATTGAGATATCTCTGAAAGGTTGGATGTTTGGACACTCTAAGATATAATGCTTCAGTATTTAGCCTGTATTTGTGAACACACTTTGCATTTTATGTCTTTGACACCTCCATACAAACATCAGAACAAAAGAAAGGAGTACTGCAGCAGGAATACTGGTCCAAGTTCAGCATTTCTAACTCACACCCACCAACACCCACTCATATACTTGTCTATCTTATTTTTAAAGCTACTCAAAGCTTTATTTTCAATGACATTATTCCGGAGTTTGTTCCACCCATTCTTAACTGTATTACCAAACGAGTGCCTTCCTATATCCTTTCTAAATCTATTTTCTTCCAGCTTGAACCTATTGTTGCGAGTCCTGTCTTGGTCAGATATTTTTAGCATATTATTTACATCCTCTTTATTTATTCCTGTTTTCCTTTTGTACAACTAAATCATGTCCCCACCAATTCTACGTCTGTCCTCATTGGAAAGATTTCTGGTACACGGGATCACATTTATCAACTTTCTCTGTACGTTTCCTAGCGCATTTATATCCAATTTGTAAAGCGGTGACCAGAACCGTGCAGTATAATCTTAATGAGGCCTAAGCAACGATATATCGAGTTGAAGAATAACCTGAGGACTCATGTTATTTACACTTCTTGATACGAAGTCAAGAATTCTATTCGCTTCATTGAGAACACTTTTGCACAGTTGTCTTGGTTTTAGATTACTGCTAACCAAAACGCCTAAGTCTTTTTCACATTCAGAATGATCAAGTTCTACTTTATTTAGTTTATAAGTGTCATTTGTGATTAATAGTTTTGAAAACCGAGAAGTTGACTAATTGAGACACTTATGCAACATATGGGAATCTTTAATGAAGCAACGTTTCGCCACACAGTGGCTTTATCAGTCCAATACAAAGCAGGATGGTATAAGGGGACGAGGAGTTTGAGATAATCAGTCCCTCAGCCTGGAATCGATGTGTTCAGTTGTTCACGTTTGTAGGAAGTACAACATAGGGCCAGAGTGGTGGCTTATATTCTGTAGTCAGGTGAGTCGAAGCAGTAGGAGGTGGGATCACAGTGGTACCATCCGCTAGTGTAAGTAGGTCGTCGTCCATAGGTTGGACAAGTGTTGAAGAATTCTTTGTATCAAGATTCCATGATGTTGCAGACACTGCAACATCATGGGATCTTGATGTTGCATAAGTGTCTCAATTCTTCATATGTGTCATTTATAACTATGCGTTTGTTTATGTTAAGCACAGCTCTGACGAAAGTAACAAGGTCAGCGGATTACAAGACGTTACTGCTAGACTAAGGCTAGGCTGTATGTATCTCTGGTAGGACACTAGAGTGCTACAGGAAGATCTGAATAGACTGATGCAGTGGTTGGCGAAGTGGCAGATGCAGTTTAAACAGACACTGTTCATTATGATCTTTAAGTTATCTGTTAGTTCCGATCTATACTGTACTATTTTTTTGTACTTATTTGCTAGTTCAATTCTCACAATTTTTCCTGAATTTTTCTTCGAATAACCAAAAGTTTACTGAACATTCTTTTCATTTAATGCTTTTTGAGCTGATTCATCCACTTTACCATGCTCATGGAGGCCTATGTGAAAAGGAATCCACAATAGAGTGACTGTAATCTGAGCCTTGCCGCACTCAGGTCCCAGGCTATTTAGAACAAATAATGAAGAAAAAGAGTCGCTTACAGTTCATCTGTATGAGGTAGTAGCTTCTGCAAACTTAAGAGCAACAAGAATGGCAAACATTTCAGTTTGTAAACTGGAAGCCCAATTATTAACTCCAGTTAACCTCTGCATTATCATAGGATCAGGATGGTTTACGATAACAGCACTTCTAGCCTTCCCATTATCAAAGTTAAGGAAGCCACTATCGTCGATTGTCTGTGTAGTATTAGTCTTTGTCTAGAGGACTGAGTGGAGAAAGGAATCGAAATTGAGTCTTGTGCATGATTAGCTTCTTGGGAGAGTAGGTGGATACAATGATATCGATAGCTGCCATCTACTAAGGTTAAGGGAAATATTATCCTAGTATGATACAGTTCATGTAGTCCAGACATTTTTGTGTGTGGTTGCTATCTGAAGTCATGTTGATTCGCTTGTTTTAGTAATTCTCTAGACTCTAGAGAGACAATTGATGACCAGGCAGTAGCTTCAGTCCTATCATGACAATTTCAAATATTCTGTCAACAACACTAGGTATGCCCAGTTCTTCCATCACATCACTTATTTTAGTGGTTCAGGACAAGAATAATTCCCAGGGCATCATATTGTTTCTTATCCAATCTGTCTCTGGTTCTATTGTGTTGCACGACTGAAACTGTAAAACTCATGCATGTAAGTTTATCAGCGATCTAATGAAAGCTAGTACATAATATTTTTTGCAGTATGTTTGGGATTATATATAACAGTTCTGAAATGGTTTAAATCTATCCTTACATTATTGGTTAATTTTTTTCACAACTGTTAGTATACATGGAACAGTAACACCTAGATATTTACAAGAGGTCACATAATCAACAGACCTGCCATTAATCTTTAATTTTGGTGGCTCACTTTTACAGTTACCAACGTGTCTGTTAAACGCTTTGGTCTTCCCTTCAGAAATTATAAAGCCTAGTCTATCATAGGTTGTCTATATATGATTTAGAGTGGTTTGCATTTCACGAAATGTTTCAGTATGCCCAAGAATATCAGCACAGCTGACTGTCATGTTGCTCGGAGTACCGGTGTAGATTTAAGCTGGGCATTGATAAACACAATAAACAGCGTAGGGCTTAAGACACCGCCTTGGGGAGTGCAAGGCTACATTTCTTTGGGTTCACTTTTTTTATCCCTGAAACAATGCAGCCGAGTTTCTCTTATTTCGATAACTAAGAATCCACTGCAAAAATAGGTCATCAAAGATCATTTTAGCTAATTCACACAAAATGGCTTCTCTATTTGCCACATCGAAAGAATTTTTAATATTGATAAGTTAATTATTTGTAGCTTTTATCAATATGTACAATTATAAATGTTGCAACATAATTTGGTAAACCCTTGCCATGTGTGAATCCATTAATATTGGACGACGTGTATTATTAACTCTGTACAGAAATCTATAAAGTTCCATCTTTTTAAACATTTTTCACAGACAGCTAGTCAGCGAGATGGGGAGAAATACATTATCTTGATTAGGTTTGGGAAATGGTGCAATAATGGTATTGGTTCACGAAGAAGGTAACTGGCCCATAACATAACTCACACTGTATAGTTCTAACAGAGGGTTACCAGATACACACCTCAGTAATCTAATGATGTCACAGGTGATACTGTCCTCACCAGGGACAGCGGCTTTTCCCTTGGTGGAGGCAGCATCTAGTTTATATTCGGTATATAGGACAGCACACACACCATTCGTTTTGTTTAGTATAAAGATTACATCTCTCATCGTACGTTCTTTCTAAGAACTGCCTGATGTACTATGGTGATATGTTGTAGCTAGACTTTTGCCCAGTTCTCCTTAACTCATTTGCTTTATTTGTATTTCGTTGAGCAATTTGTCTAGTCTTTCCCCAATTATTTTATGAATACATTGCTCAGGGAAGTGTGTTGAATGAGTCCACTCACATACAGTTTCCAGTCACTTTGCCTAAGTTCAGTTATTCATTTTCATACAGTATAAATGGAGAGAGATTACATGATCAAAAATATCAGACTAATGTATCTATCTATCAAGAGTTTCTCTGTAGGTGTGGGTTGCTTAATTTTTACTAATAATTTGCACATCATTAAATGTTACTAAAAATGACATTTGTGAAGCCATCCCAACATTTTTTAGCATTTAAGTCGCCAGTTATCACGGAGGATTCGATATAAATGAAATTTGCTAGATGCAGATGGTGTTGGAGGCTGGAAGGTGTCCAGGCACTGTGTATATGTAGTGTAGAGTTACTAATTTATTCCATAACGCTATGAAACTGAATTTTTTCGAGATTTACACAAAGAATATTTAAATGTGATAATGGCTGCTTAACGACCTATGACCTGTACTCGTGAAATGAAGGTGTGAAATGTACAACGTAATCTACACCAGGAAAATCCTGGAGGGACTGTTCCGAAATCTGCTCACAGAAATCACTCCCTACGAAACAAAAAATTAGGCAGATGGTGCAACATAATCCCAGTGAAAAACAAGTGCCATGAGTACACTAAAAGCAAATATAATAAGTGTTCGGGTCCATGACTGCTCAACAGTCTCCCACCATGCACAAGAGTATTAACTAATAGACCCCTAGATGCCTTCAAGAGGTAAATAGACCGATTCAGTCAGTACATGACCAGCCGAGCTATGGTTCGTATGTTGAATTATGTGCGGTCAACAGTTACAGCCTGGTTGATTAGGCCCTGATCCACCTGAATCTTTGCTTTAGTACTGGAACCACAGGAGAGCTGACCTTCGGAACGAGCTCCAGGTACACTCTAGTGTCAATGTCATTTTCCATCATACAGTATGGTGCTTATACACGGTATTGAAATCTGTCAGTCTGGGTTGGGAGATTTCAATGTGAGTGTGACTGCCTGCTTGGCAAAGCAGTATTTGGTTACTATTAATACTATTTGTATCAGGACTATTTAACGACTGCACAGTCCGGTTTAACTCTCCAATTATGTCATACGAAGAGTACGTTACACTGATTTCTAGTGAACCAGCACTAGCTGGTCCATCAGTCAGTCACGAGGAAGCCCACCAATTTTATGAAGCAATGTGTTCAATTCGTGTATCAGAATAAACAGTCTTCCATGTACTCTGGTGAAAGACTGTCTCTTGCATGTAAATACCATTCTGTAAATATTAGTTGTTCATTGTGTAATTATCTGTGTTTTATTTGCAGAGGGATGAAGAATTAATCTCTGTTGTTCTTTGCTTTGTCCCTGAACTGCCTTGCTAAGCATTTACTGACTTGTTTACCAACAGGTGCTTCAGTGCTACAAGACATCAATGTTAGTAATGTAGGGTGCTTGCTCTGAAGTCTGTGAGTTCAGTGCATTCTTTTTGCTGTGAGACTGCGTATGTTGTTGCGTGCTCCAGCTGCTTGTGTGTTGAGCGTACGTCTACAGGGCAGTGCCTTGTTTAGTGCTGGTTAGATTATGCCAACAGCGCTTGTGAGGCATTTGGTGACGAAATATACCTTGAAGAATTTGTTGAGATTATCTTTACATTACTGCTGGTGAATCTCTCGTTTAATTAATATTGCGTATTGACGTACCTTTACTGCTTCACAGCTTCATGAGTGTATAAGCAACAAATTAAAACCCGAATTGAATAGTAGGCCGTTCCAACTGTTTTTTTAATCTCACTTCAAAGAAATTATATCAAAAGACAGTATTGCACTGATTATTTAACTGTAAATGTATCTGAATGCTTTCCAATGAAATATGTTTTACTGTTGCTTGGCGACAATATTCTTTATTCTACATCGTGTCCCGAGCCTATTTCAACAATATAAGACTTCTCCGGTCTCGGCCGTAACTTGGGCAATGTCCAAGGAAAAAACCTGAAGAGAATTCTGACCTTACCTTGTAGGACTCAGACTCTACGACACAGATTATTTTATGAGGAAATCTGGCCAGGGCCTCGTAAATTTAGCGAAACTCCCGTGATCATACCCTCCTATTCGAGGGTGGTAGGACTCCCAGATGTTCTTGTTTCCATGCCGATGGAAGGACCTTCTGGGAAGAGTAACAGAAGAACCCTTCTTTGGCCTTAGCTGCTACTGCTTAATTCAATTCCATACACTCGGCTAAATATATATTAAAAAATCAAGTATTATTTAGTCCAGGTACTGGTAAGGAGGTACGTGAGTATCCATATCTGATAGGTTTGTAACACCTAAGAAATTCAGACCACAGGTTATGAAGGTATCTCATGATTTGTCCTTAGAAGGACATGTAGGTATCAGCGATACACTATATATCACAACATTTTGGCCAGGTTTTAAGAATAAATGTTCGGAGTTACAGTAGGTCAGATCCTGGAATGAGTGTCAGAAAGTGGGAAAACCCGGACACTTCATCAAACCTTCTCCACTTCGTCCCATACCCGCTGATGGAGAGCCATTCACATACCTAATCATTGTGTGGGACTTTTAGCTAAGGACGAGTCAGGTAACCAATATTTATTTACTATTGTTGATATAACTGTCAGGTATCCTGAGGCTGTGCCCATGCGTAGCATCAATACTAAGCCTATCCTTAAAACTCTTATCCATTTTATCTCCCACGTTGTATTTCCCAGATCTGTTCAATGTGAAAATGGCTACTAACTTTACTGCAAAATCTTTGAGAAAGTCCTTAACCCGGCTAGGAATTAAACAGTCTATCATCCTCAATCTCATGGGCCATTAAAGAGGTTTTACCAGACTTTAAAATCTATGATCCGTATGTATTGCTTACATTTTTCCAAAGACTGGGATGAATCACTACCTCTGCTACCGTTTGCAATGCCAGAAATTTACAGGAATGAACAGAGTCCAGTCCGTTAAGCTGATTTTTGGACATAATGTCAGAGGCCCACTACACGTGCCTAAAGGAGGATTGTTGAGAGACACCTCCAAGACCTTACGATCCTAAATCAAGACTGCACGTGGCAGGACAGCTGGCCAAGGCCAACCTGAAAACAGGTCAGGACAACATGAAACGGATGTATGATAAAACCTCTAAATTTCGTTCATCTGACCCAGAAGACAAGGTGTTGGTCCAAGAATCTGTCCCAAGGCGAGATTTACGGGCCCTATGCAGGTGGTAAAATAAAATCCTGACCCTAACTATGTGACATCACCTTTGGATAAACCAAATTTGGGTAATATCAACGACATAAGCCAAATTCAAAAGTTCTTTGAACCTCGTTAGGTTCCAATAATGGCCTTATCACCAGTTCCTAGTGACCCTGTTCACGATCCTGATTCCAGAGGTTCATAATAGGCTTCCAAGCTCAGCCCTCCTCCAGATCCTCACTCAATTAATAACTGTAAAGATATCCCCACATATATTTGGATGTTCCTAAAATGGGCAACCTAGGTTATCGTGATGTGGATGTGGGATCTTTTTCTCAACCTGTTAAATTCTCCTCACAGAGCTAATCCTGATAAGCAGATATTCCTTCAATAGGAGCTAAAGTTTCTACTACAACATGGACTGGCGGAAGAGTCTTCCAGCCCAGGGGCGTTGTTGTGTAACCTGGTAAAGAAACCTGACAGGGAAGTCCGGATGTATACAGATTACCGCAAGGTGAATAAGGTCACAGTATCAGATGCCAACCCTCTTCCTTGTATGGACAACATAGTGGATTTTATGGGTAAGGCCAAGTATGTTCCTAAATAAGAGCTCCTTGAAGGATACTTTCAAGTACCTTAATCAGAAAATTCTAGGGAGATTTCTGCCTTCACAATTCTAGGTCCATTCCAGTATACCCTGACCCCCCTTTAGAATAAGGAATTAACCCTTATCATTTCTAAATATGATCCGTCAGGCTATTTAAGAATTTGAAGGCAGAGCGGTCTGCAAGGACGATATAGTTGTGATTTCTGATACGTGAGATCAACATGTGTTCTGTCTAAATGATTTCTTTTAGACAGTCGTAAAATAGCACCCAAGTTTACTAAATTTTAGTCATTCAAAGTTATTCTGCTCCCAAGAAAAGAAATTCCTGTAACGATTTCTGGAAATGACAGGTTTTTATAGGAACTTTTGACAGAACTTTCCTAACATTGTGCCCCCTCCTCACCAGACCTCTCTTACCGGTAATGCTTATTTTCTTGGTCCTCTAGCTGTCAAGAGGCCTTTTCTAAAATAAAGCGTCTGTTATGCACTGCTCCTATATTATACAAAGCCTCTATTCTTATAGGTTGATGCCTGTGAGGATGAAGAGGGTGCATTGCTACTTTAAGTCTCTGGTAAGGGAGTCCTTCATCCAGTTGCCTATTTCTCGACCAAACTCTAGGCCAATCAGTAAGTCTATTCTATCAACGAAAAGGAGGCCCTGGCACTGGTTCTTGCCAATGATATTTCAGATTTCAATGTATTTTTATCCTTGTCTCAATATCTGGTGCAAATATTCAGCGACTACAACCTACTGACCTTCCTCAGCTCCATTAGAAACTAAAGCACCAGTCTGAAGCTCTGGGCTTCGCACCTGTAACCTAAAATATGTCCATTAGGCACATCTCCGGCAAAGATAACGTTACTGCAGACTCTCCCTCTAGGGCTTAATTGTTAGGATGTATTATCTTTTATTTATTGTGTATTAGTTACCGTAAATGAGTAGCAAAGCTTTTTATTTCTTAGGGTCAAATTGTTAATAATTTATAAGAAAAATAAAGGGGAACACATTGCTCTTATTAGCGGGCATCTTGGACTTCTGTTAGTGTATGACATTAAAGTCACTCTTTCGGATGGATGGTTGAGAGGAACGGTGGCCCCATTAGTTAATGTTTTATGCTATAGTGGCACACTACTTATTGAGAGATGCCTAATCCTGGCTATTAGAGCCCTCTTAGGATGGGGATGTCATGCGAAGAGCACATTACAATTTATTCAAAGTATTTAACACCCATGTAGGCATGCCCTCCCAACTAGTGGACCAGCAATTAAGAGGATAGCAGTTAGGGCCCCACTGTTATGCTACTTGCTGATTCATCAACCAGTCACGAGGAAGCCCACCAGCATAGACAGACTGTTTTCACTGTCTCTTGCTTGCAAATTCCATGTTGCCTGTAGTGTAATAATCTGTGTATTATTTGGTGAAATAATGCATGGATTAAGATTTTATATATGCTGTCTTTTGCATTGTCCCTGCACTGTCTAGCATAGCGTTTACTGACTTATTTACAAGCAGGTGTTACAGACACACAAGACTTCACTACTGTTTATAATAGCAAAGAGAGATTGAGTCTAGATGAAAGCAACTGATAGACCCTTGCTGGAATACTAAACGGTAGTCTCAGTGACTCACTGAATTTAGGGAAAATAGTCACTGTTTCTGGTGGAGCATATACATAAAAAATAAAAAAATCGAGAAAGTTGTTTATTCTACCAAATAATAGTCCGATAATCTGGCGATATTTCTAAATCTGTGATATTTCTAAAGCAAATAATTGTTCGCAAGTACAACGCTTGACTCGATAATGCCAAGTATTGCACTAAGTGTACTGGATTGTCGGTAATTTTTTTCCCTGATGTTTTATCTCTTCATGCGTGTTTCTTTTTTTCTCTAAAACTCTTGAAAAGTCACCATTTTGTATCCTTACAAAAAGTGTGGGGCTTGCTTAGCCAGGGAGGAACTGTATTAGTTTCTATCCAGTGTTGTGTCACGTCCTGCAGTGACAGTTACTGCTCGGTAGGCAGGCTAAAACTGACATATATTTATGCCATTTTTTTAAATTTTCTTTATTTTATCTATTAAACGTTTTGCAAAAATATATAACAAAAAACGGCAAGTAATATTTAAACGTAATGCTGACAGACACAGTAGAAAAAACCGACATATATATTACACACACACACACACACACACACACACACACACACACACACACACACACACACACACACACACACACACACACACACACACACACACACACACATACACACACACATACACACACACATACACACACACATATATATATATATATATATATATATATATATATATATATATATATATGTATGTGTGTGTGTGTGTGTGTATATATATATTATATGAGGCTTCATCCGTTCTGTATAACATCCTGGTCGTGGTAACAACACAATAAGCATTACCACAAGGTGTACTTATGTACAACATAATAGATAACTTTGAATACAAAGATAAATATATGGTTTAAAACCGCAAACTATGACCGGGTATTTTATTTCCCATGTTTTTTTGAAAACAAGCTAGTAGAGTTTGTAAAAAATATACATAAAATCTCACAAACACGACGAGATCCAGTACATCCTACCGCTACTTATTCACGTCTCCGATTACATTATCAGGAGTCCAACCAAAACCTTACCCCTCTACTCTAAAAGATATTGTTTATACTTCTTCACAGTCATACGCGGGTACAACCAACCGATAAACATCTGAAAAATACAGCTGGTTGCTGCCACATTTCTAGACCCCCCCTTCCCCCTGTATGGACGTCAGGCCCCAAATGCCTTATAACACAGGCACAGTGGTTGTTTTGCATATTTTAAAATCACCTGTTTACTGTGATCTTATTGCATATATATATATATATATATATATATATATATATATATATATATATATATATATATATATATATATATATATATATATATATATATATATATATATATAATGTCGTGCCGAATATGTAAAACTGGTCAATTAGCAAGAACTCGTTTAAAATTAAGTTCTTTCTAAAATTTTCTCTTATAAGTTTAAAGATATATTTTTTTCATTTATGATAATGTAAAAATTTTTAATTTTGCACCAAAAGAATCTTAGAAAACTTACCTAACCTTATTATAACAAGAACAATTTATTTTAGCCTAACGCAACTAAATATATTTTAGATACGTTTACAATAATTTAATACTAAACAAACACAGTGAAATATATTTTTTTTGTTAGGTTCAGAATGATTTTGGCGAAATTATTGCATAGACCAATAAGCCTTACCTCCATGGTGGGAAAATTTATGGAATCAATAATTGCCGAAGCAATTCGTAGCCATCTTGACAATCACAGATTGATTAATGATTCTCAACACGGTTTTACAAAGGGGCATTCATGTCTTACGAATTTACTAACTTTTTTCACTAAGGTGTTTGAGGAGGTAGATCATGGTAATGAATATGATATTGTGCATATGGACTTCAGTAAGGCTTTCGATAGAGTTCCACACCAGAGGCTATTGAGGAAACTTAGGGCACACGGAATAGGAGGAGAAATTTTTTGCTGGGTAGAGGCATGGCTGACAAATAGACAGCAGAGAGTTTGCATAAATGGCGAGAAATCAGAATGGGAGCACGTCACAAGCGGTGTTCCTCAGGGAACAGTGTTGGGCCCGTTGTTGTTCACAATTTACATAAACGACATAGATGAGGGAATAAATAGCGGCATAACCAAATTTGCTGATGATACCAAAATAGGCCGTCAAATTCATTCTAATGAGGACATTAGAGCACTCCAGGATGATTTGAATAGACTGACGCAATGGTCGGAGAAGTGGCAGATGCAGTTTAATATTGACAAATGCAAAGTTCTAAATGTTGGACAGTTAAATAACCATGCCATATATAAACTAAATAATGTAGATCTTAATACTACCGATTGCAAATAGGATTTAGGAGTTCTGGTTAGCAGTAACCTAAAACCAAGACAACAGTGCATTAGTGTTCGCAATAAAGCTAACAGAATTCATGGCTTCATATCTAGAAGTATAAATAATAGAAGTCCTCAGATTGTTCTTCAACTCTATATATCCTTGGTTAGGCCTCATTTAGACTATGCTGCTCAGTTCTGGTCACCGTATTACAGAATGGATGTAAATACTCTGGAAAACGTACAAAGGAGGACGACAAAGATGATCCCATGTATCAGAAATCTTCCATATGTGGATAGACTGAAGGCCCTGATTCTGCACTCTCTCGAAAGGCGTAGAATTAGGGGGGATATGATCGAGGTGTATAAATGGAAAACAGGAATAAATAAAGGGGATGTAAATAGTGTGCTGAAAATTTCCAGCCAAGACAGGACTCGCAGCAATGGTTTCAAGTTGGAAAAATTCAGATTCAGGAAGGATATAGGAAAGTACTGGTTTGGTAATAGAGTTGTGGATGAGTGGAACAAGCTCCCGAGTACAGTTATTGAGGCTAAAACGTTGTGTAGTTTTAAAAATAAGTTAGATAAATACATAAGTGGGTATGGGTGGGTGTGAGTTGGACCTGACTAGCTTGTGCTGCTGGGTCTGGTACAGTGCTCCATCCTTGAGTGGGGATGACGAGACTTGGTGGGTCATTGGGATAATCCGGGGGGTGGGTCATTGGTCTAATCCGGGGGGGGGACATGGACCTGCTCCACATGGGTCAGTAGGCCTGTTGCAGTGTTCCTTCTTTCTTATGTTCTTAAGTTCTTACCCCTACAAACTAAGCAGGTTTATCACCTTGAGGTCACGGTAACCCACAGAAAAACACTCCCCCTACCTAGTCCCGTATATACTCCTATTTCTACACAATGTACGATACACCTTCACCTACACGCTTTTTCACCTCCCAGGCATCAGATCCTCTCATGCTCCATTCTACTTACACATAATCCACCATCACGTATGCCAGTGCACGTGCCGCCCCCTCCTTCACCTCCCACATCCAAACTTAGTGCCAGGAAAACCGTCACACCCGTCCCCCCACCCTCTCCACAACCCTACCCACCCGTTCCCTGATCCCCTCCAGCCTCTCACAAAAATAAACAGCATGGAAAGCCGTGTCCTCCCCCACACAACCCACAACGCCCCCTTCCCCCAACCTCCTATCCTGCAATACCGCACCAGAAGTCAAAATCCCATGTAAAAAATGGAACATTACCTCCCTCACTCTAGGTTGCAACCTCAACCTCCTGAACCTCTCTCAGATGAATGCCCAATCATAAACTGGGTATAGCCCTTCCCCCTCCTGCACCTCAGTCCTCCCCATCACCTTTTGTAAAACCGTCACCTTGACTTTCCCTACGTCTCGAACCAATGCCAGCACCCGTAATGCTGCCTCACCCTCCCTGAGGTCTGCCCCCTTCCCTGTACAAATCCTGCAACACCTCATAAACCTTCCCCAACCGCCCCTCCGGAAAATCCCCCTTTGCAAAACCTCACGCCTTATAAATACACATTTAACCCTCCTCCGTAAATCCAACAGACCCATCCCCGCCCGGCACAGGCAACAAAACCACTTCCCATTTTAACCACTCACACCCCGAACCCCACAAAAATCTGAACAGCCTCCTGTGAATACGCTTAATTACCTGTGCTGTTAATGGGAAGAACTGTGCGACAAACCAAATCTTGCTATACAAAAGCACGTTAATCACAATCACTCGCTGAAGAACAATGAGGTAGTTCGGCCTCAGTACCCTCAATGTTGTCTCCACCCATTCCTCTAAACGACCCAAATTATCCTCCCTTGCCCGTACCAGGTCCCCCCTGTAGAGAATACCACATATCTTCAACACCTCCATGCAGCTCCTCACCACCCGGCATCCCCACTCTACCCTGCCTGCCCACGTTCCCAACCCGAAAATGAACATCTCTGCATTCACTATCATCCCGGATACCCCTCCATAAATCCTCACCACCCCCTCCAAACCACCCAACCATGTCGACTTGTCCACAAAGAGCATCACATCGTCAACGTACCCTACCAGACTCGGCAAGAGGCACCCAGGCCCACCCTTGTCCCCACATATTTTTGCCTCCACCAGTCTATAAAAAGGTTCTTGCACACGCGCAACCAAAAGTTGCAAGTGTGGGCATCCCTGCCTGAGACCTTGCCCCATTGCCACCACCTTCCCCACAATTTCCTCTCCAAAACCCTGACTCAATAAGATACGGACTATGCTCATATGCTCCTCTCCAATCCAATGTTAACAAACCCCCTCCCCTCCCCCGGCTCACCTATCGCAGCTATGAAATCCTGTAGAACACCTTGACCTGTCATTATAGATTTTCCAGGCAAACCAAACTGGCTCGGGGAAACCACCATTTTAACAACACACTTGAGCCCCTTCACAAAAATCTAGCACCTTCACAAAAATCTTGCAGTCAGTGCACATATAGGATATCACCCGATAATCCTTCAGGGTTCACTGATGTGCCCCCTTAAGGACTAAAACCACCACCTCTGTCGCTTGGCCCACCCCTAAACTACCCATCCTTTTCATCACATTCAGTAATCAGACCAAGAACTCCCTCAACAGATCCCAATGTACCAAATCAAATTCACACAGGAGGCCATCGACACCCGGCGCTTTGCCCATGCTCATACCTGCCAATGCTCCCCAAATTTTCTCCTCCTCAATGTCCCCCCAATGCCATTCTATTGCCCCTTCCCAAGGGCTTCCCTACACAGCCATACAGTTCCTCCAACAGCTCTTCTACCACCCGTCTACTATGCCTAAAACGTTCATGCCACCTGTCTGCATACATTCCCATGACCTCCGTCAACATTAGCACCTGCCCCATCTGATAACCCTCCTCCTCACCACACACCTCCCGCAGTGTAAGAGTTGTCGCCCTCTGACAGTGTTGTTGACCCCTCAGGACACAAGTCTATCTTCCCATAGCACTTCATCCAGATCAGCCAGTACCCGTACCACTTTGAACATTTCATTCTGCATCTCCTGTAACTTCTCCTTCAGGTCCTCCATCTCCCCCACCCTGTACCGTCCCTGCAAAGCGCCCCTACTGTAGCAAACGCGTAAACGCTGCTCCAGATAATTCGACAATCCATATCACATGTGATTGATTCTCTTCCCCGCCCCCACCTCCTCATCCTCGAGGACCCGTACATTCAGTTTCCAGTAACCCACCTGCCATCTAGCTGACTCCTCCCACCCCACCTCCGCTACCACACCCCTGTGATCCGAATATAGGACAATAACAGTGCACAGGGATTCGATATCGACGCACCTCATGACATATGTACGATCCAACCTTGCCCCATATCCCTCCCTCACAAAAGTATATTCCACCTCCCATGAAGCTCCAGTGAACACATCCCGCAAGTGAACATCCCAGAGAAGCTACCCCAATACATACGAGAAAAAACCTGCACCCCTCGCTACATCCGCCCGTCAGACAATGCAGTTCCAATCCCCACCCACTAATGCTCACTCAGGTAACGATCGCAAAAAATAAACCAATTCTTCCCCCATGAAATTATTTTTAACCCGTCCTTCCTCTCCCCTACCCACAATCCATCCACTCTTAAAACCCTGCCCTCTACCGTATCTCCCACTCCTGAGCAATACGAAAGGGTTTGCCTCCTAAATCAAGATGGCAACCCCCCGCCTTTAAGATGCTCTGAATGCGCCACAAAACACTGGTAACCTTCCACCTCAAAAACCTTTCCTACTTTCCAATTATGCTCCTGTATGTATACCACATCCACATGGTTTCTACGCAAAAACATGCTTAGCCAAACACGCTTCAGTTGTCCACACAACCCATTAGCGTTCAGTGTCATACACCGGAGACCTGCCAGTGCTTGCGTCCCCTCTGGCCCACAGCCCCCTTCACAAGCTCACCAGGGCCTTTCACACCTCCCTTGCCCCTCACACCACTCGTGACACCAGGGCCACCCTGCACCGCCTGGTGCTGGAGCTTCTTTCTTTCCCCAACAATACAATCCTGCTCCATCCACACGTTCCCCTTACTTTGGGCCATCGTTAACACATCGTCAGATGACGTCGCCACCGCCTGTTTCCTGGTGACAACCTCGTCCTCTATTGATGAACCTGGGTCCTCCTCACGGTGCACCTCCACCGCTATGGCCTGCCTAACATCCTTACCAGGCGTCCACACATCCACGTCATGCTCACCGTCACTCACAGCCACCTCACGTGCTGGTGCAGGCCCTGGACCACCCAAAGGCCCTGCGACTGTAACAATGACTACATAATCGTCTCCACTGTCGCGGCGAAGGCCACTATGCCCTCAGATTCCCGCTGCTCCACCAGCAGCACCGGCTGCTCTGGAATCAGCTCATCCAGGGTAGACCCCATCTCCAGAGCCTCCACTACCTCACTCCATAGTCGACCACACCCGTCCTCTTCCTCCCGGGTGGGTTCAGGAACCACCCACCCAATCCCTGTGGGTGCAACACCAGCCAGCCTCCTGACCCGCCCCCGCCTGCAGCACTCAGCTGCAACGTGATCATATTCTCCACACAACCGACAGGTCCTCCTCAGCCCAGCATATGTCACCCTGACTTGAGTTCTAAAGTCCTCCAGGAAAACGTAAGAAGGTATGGGTTGACGGAGCGTCATTTTGATGGTGAAACTTCCCTCAGAGAGACCGGCATACACACCCGAGCCCATTTTCCCTGTTGGGCAAAATGTATAACACTGTACCTGTCAAACGCTTGGCGAATGTCCACCTCATTCGCCTCAAAGGGCACATTCCATACACTCACATCCGAGGTCACGTCCATACTGAGATCTTGAAAACGATCAACGAGACCCTCACACGTCTGCGCATGGAGCAGTTTCAAGAATATTCTGAATAATCCATTTAATACCACCCCATACAGATCCTTGTCGTCGATGCCGTAAGTTTCCCTGAGAATCAAGGGCAACAAATCCTGGGCCGTCATAGGCATGATGGGCCCATACACTAATTCAGTACCCACAGTGTTTACCTTCGACTAGCACTGGATTGTTTGCTGAGCTGTTGGCAGAGAGGCGCGAGGGGCGTCCACTCACCCTGGCAGCTAGGCGAGGAAAGCAGCTTTTTGTTATATTAGGTATAGAGACCTGCGTTGTGGCAGAGTACTGCGAGTGTACCTAAATGTTTAGGGCTTTCTGGACCTTAATGTAACAAAGAGACCGAGGAAAATCTATGGATATGACAGGGATAACATCACAAGACACTACTTGCATATTCCTTTACCAATCAATATAGCTACTCTCTCTCTCTTTCTCAAAAAAATGTAAATTTATGCTCAGAACACATGCTATGATGTAAAACCTGCAATATTTAGAAAGTAAGTTATTTAGCTATTTACTTCAGTCGGACTATTACTAGTGAATTAATCGTAACAATTTTCACACAAAAAAAAGAATAATGAATATTTTATAAAGCCGATGATTACCTATTGACAATAGCCCTCAGTTTTTCTCATATATGTTGGCTTTCAAGAGATGTTTTAGAAAAATGTTTAAACTTTCCCTAATTATTTTTTGAAATCGACCAATAAATCGATTTGTAATTGCAATATAACCCGCTAGTAGCCAAAAATACTTTTGTAAGTGCCGATATTTGGCGTCTGTATAGTGTTGCTTACTCAGATTTTTCCTTTAAGGTTTTCATTCCTTTGTCAGTCTTCTTGAAACTTATTTGCATTTATATTTAACACTAAGATTCAAAGAAAAAATAATGAACGAAATTGAAGGAAAAATAAACATGATGCCCTTTGTTCTAATTTCTACATAACATCGTCTTTGCTTGTATTTATTAAAAAAAACTCATTAAGCAATAGAGGGTTATTTCTTAAATAGGATTAGAAAGTAATATAAATTTGAAGAACATACAGTTTGATGATTCAACACATGAGGATTTCAGGTGCTTTAAATTTAAAAATATTCATATATGTCGTAATTTCCAACAGCATTACTTTTATAAGTGAAATGGGTTGTAGTGATTCACATCACAATAAATGAATATGTTTGTACAAGGCGCCTTTATTAATACAATGGATTTCACTAAACATTTTACCACCAACCAATTTTTTAAGCAACGTTTCACGTGGTGTAAGTTTATTCCTGGTGATAAAATTAATGATACTTAATAGTTAATTACATATTGATCCTTCTCATTTCATGTGTAATATTTCTTAAATAAATGAAATTCATTTTGGCTACTTGCTAAATTCACCTTCTTGCTTCCCCTCTCGTTTAATTAACTTTTAAGTAACTAATCGTTATTTCCTCTCCCTACCTCTTTCTCCTTGTCAGTAATCACCACCTTTTAGCTATCCTACCCTATGTGTTCCCTCAATTAAGATGATAATTATTTGCATTTTAGGTGAAGTTATTTGCTGTTATCATAAAACTTACATCAGAGCTTTATTTCATTTTAAATGTATATAGTAATTGCTTCATGTATTGGTAAGTGGTATGTACTTTATCTTTTCCGATATAAATGCGAAGAATGCGATTTACATCCTTCGTTGTTTACATTTGTATTGCTAAGAAAATTAATGTTAGGAAGGTAACAATAATTCAATCTGGGTTCCCAATAATAAATATCCGAGAAAGGTATCTGTCCTTAATTAGAGATTAACTCTCTTGTAATAATTTATTATACAATTAAACAAATTGTTTTAATTGGTGCAAAAAATGTCCCAAATAATGCATTGATTTAGTGTGCATAAATTTTTTTAAGGAAGACACAAAAGCACTCTGGGAGTTAACTTCTGCTTGGAGACTAAACTTTCTGAAGTGTATAGCACAGGGAAAAGACAAAAATATGAAGGAGGGGAGAAGACTGTAGATGCCAAACAGTGCATTTAACAATGAATAACTTAAGTGTCAGTGATCAGTAATAACCCACATGGAGAAAGATAGAAAGCATTTAATAATGGTTAATTAAACCATACCACGGGTGGGGATAGAACCCGCGATCAGAGAGTCTGAAAACTCCAGACCGTCGCGTTAGCCACTGGACCAGCTAGCCACTGGATCAGCTAGCTGGTCCAGTGGCTAACACGACGGTCTGGAGTTTTGAGACTCTCTGATCGCGGGTTCTATCCCCGCCCGTGGTATGGTTTGTTTGCAATCGTGTCATTACGATTTCGTGAGTCATGGTTAAGTTAGGTTGCACATTTTACTAAACGAGGGGTGGGTCACTGATGTGGCTAGCTGAAAATATCCCGATTGGTGTGATATAGATATTGAGGTGCACAATACACCAGATTCCTGTCTTTGTTTAGAATATCCATTCTTAGTCTGTGGTGGTTATTGAGATTGCAGTGGTTTACACAAGTGTTGCTTATATTCTTTGTTTTAAACGCGAACTTATGTCTCCACGCGGTTGTTCCCACACTCCATGTCCTCTTACTCACATAAAACTTGAAATATTTATTGCAGAGAGAATGGTGTAGACTTCATAGAACCTGCTATAGTGAGAGACAGCATGAGACCCACAGCCCATTACGACGTACTCAGTAGACAAACAGAATAGTTAAGTTGATATGAAACTCTCTTGACCTCTTCCACGATATTAATCAAATCGATTCCTCTCTTTCTGCCCCAGCATTTGCCGCAGCCCAGAAAGACAAGACACGGAGTACAGAGCCACACAATGAAGACTGGAAGAAATGTTATAGCGTATGATAAATTTCTCGCTTTAACATTTTTTTTTTTTAAGAAATGGAGTACACTCGCGTCTTCCGTGTTAAGGGCCCAAGTGAGGCTGATTGTGGTAGAAGTGTTGATGCTTTTGCTAAGAAGTCTGATAGTATTGCCATGAGTACTGAATCTGGGAAAAATAATAGTTATTATTGTGTTTTCTATTCGATTTAGTTCTTTTAAAACACAAGCCACCTCTACAGTCGCGAATGAAAGAGTTACAGAAATGCAGTTTTGAGAATGTATTCGTGACGTTACAGTTAAACTCACACTCACACACACACACACACACACACACATACACACACACACAAACAAACACACACACACACACACACACACACACACACACAAAACACACACACAAAACACACACACACACACACACACACACACACACACACACACACACACACACACACACACAAGCGCGCGCATCATTACTTTGCATAACGTTGCATAATTTCATAACTTTGCAAAGATTCAACTTTTAAACAGAAATAAAAGCAGATGGTTTACGTTTGAGAGCACTTGGGTTGCAAAAATATTTTATTGCTATGTATTTCACAAGCGCGGTACAGTGCCGCGAGGCTCTGACAAACATCGTTCATACTATTATTTCACAGACTTTCCAAGCCTTGCCTATGATTTTCGGTCAATGATTAAATATTGAAAATTATGTACAATGTTACTTCAAACTTTCGGACCAATTTTTTTATTGTTAGGTAAAATGTCTTGTAGTAATTTTGTTAAATTATCGAAAAGGTGGGTCTATGTTTGCAAAATTTTAAAATTACAGTATTATCTTGTATGCCATATATGTAAATATATATATATATATATATATATATATATATATATATATATATATATATATATATATATATATATATATATATATATATAT
>NC_091298.1:33567728-33595228 GCF_038502225.1 Cherax quadricarinatus
AATAAGATCACAGTAAACAGGTGACTTCAGAATATGCAAAACAACCACTCTGAAAGAATAGAGAAATTCCAAGCACTTTCGTGACTACTCACATTATCAAGGAACAATGAAAGTAGAGCATCAAAGGAAGGTATATAAGGGGTCCAGCGCACACCTCACTATCAGATCCCAAAACAAAGGAACATCTGACACGCGACTCATAAGAAAGGGAACACTGCAGCAGTCCCGCCGGCCTAACTAGACAGGTCCTTCACACAACCCACCAACAAACTATTCTACCCAAGAATTAAGAATTCTAAAAATTATTATTTATCCAAGGTATTATTAAATTCTTCCCAAATTCTATTAATTATGAATGGATCTAATTTATATAAACCAAAGGAAATATTCATATTATTGTCAAAACTGCTTTTTGTGAAACAAGATTCAATTATATTCCTGTCGACCATGGACTTGCTTGATACAACTTTCTCAACTTTTTGAAAATCAATTGGATGGTTAAAATCTCTCACGTGAATAAATAGAGCATTGGAATCTTGTCCAGTTCTAATTCTTATGAGTCGCGTGTTAGATGTTCCTTTGTTGTGGGATCTGATAGAAAGGTGTGCGCTGGACCCCTTATATACCTTCCTTTGATGCTCTGCTTTCATTGTTCCTTGATAATGTGAGTAGTCACGAAAGCACTTGGAATTTCTCTATTCTTTCACAGTGGTTGTTTATATATATATATATATATATATATATATATATATATATATATATATATATATATATATATATATAGTATATTTTAAAAATATAAAAATCTGCGAGTTATTTTAGATAAGTGTGAAATGGTGATATCGGTATTGTGTATGAGATGAGACAAGGGGTGATAAAAGGCACGTAGAGTGCAGTAACAACAGTAGGCAATACCCACCTAGGGATATTGGAAACTGATTATCGACTATCCATGAAGATGATCGCTCCCTGGATATCAGTATTGGAGTCAACGTTACATTTCCAGTTTATTTCGTCTTCGATGTTTATTGTTGAAACAATTCTGAATGAACTCTTGGATATTGATCACGATGGGATCATCTGCGAGACTTACGGCATTATAAGAAATCAAAGTAATCAATAAATTAATAACGTATATGCAAAGCAACTACAATATATGTATATATATTGTATGGTGGTATGTTTTTTTTTATATATATTATAGACTGGTACACTTGTGTTTATGTGTGTGTGTGTGTTTACTTGTACTCATCTAGTTGAGGTTGCAGGGGTCGAGTCCTAGCTCCTGGCCCCGCTTCTTCACTGGTCTCTACTAGGTCACTCTCCCTGAACCGTGAGCTTCGTCATACTATGTGTGTGTGTGTGTGTACTGTGTGTGCGCGTGTACTCACATGTATGTGGTTGGATCCTGCCTCTACCAATTCATTCTCCAAGTTTTTCCACTTCCTGACTTCACAACTGCTGAAGAAATACTTCCTAACATCTCTGTGACTCATCTCCGTTTTCAGTTTACAGAGGTACCTTCATGCTTTTTTTCCGTGTCTCAAGAATCTGCCCATGTCCACCTTACAAATTCATTTCTGAATTTAGTACGATGTTAACATCTCACCCATAGTCCTTCCAGTGTCATCAAGTTGTGTTCACTTAACTTCTACCCATACGACATACCTCTTAGCTCTGGCGTTAGTCTCCTTGGAAACCTCTGAGTTTCCTTCAAATTCTTGACGTGCTTGACTAGGTGTGGGTTCCATTCTGGTGCTGCTTACTCCACAATGGGCATAACGTACATTATATAGTGTCGCGAATGATTGACTTAAATTTCAGAAATCTAATCTTAGATTTGCGAGACACTCAGCTTCTAAAACAGTCATCTGGTTAATGTGGCCCTCATGCGATGTACTTGGTACATTACACACCCCAAGATTCTTCTCTCTAAGCAAGGTTCGCAGCCTTTGCTTCCACTAGCCTGCACTCGGTCTGCAGTCTTCATTGCAATTCGCCAAACTTCATAACATTGCATTTGCTGGTGTTAAATTTCGGTAGCCACTTGTCAGACCAGACCTGTAGTCTGTCCAGGCCCATTTGTAAACTATCATGTTCCTTACTGGCTTGCATTTTCCTCATTAGTTTCACAATATTTGCGAACATATAAATACTTTTTCCTCTATACCATCTATCATGTGATTCACATACACCTATCCTTGTGGAACCTCACTTGTTGCATGCACCCATTGCGAGACCTTTTAAGAGACAATCACTCTGTTTCCTTTGTGCTTTCCCTGTTTTTCCTGCCTACTCCTCTAGCTTTGTACTAATATCTTTTGTGGCATTGTCAAAAGCCTTCCTACAGTCAAAAAAGATGCGGTCAACCCAGCCATCTTTTCTTATTTCCATTAAATTACCGTATAACTCCATCGAATTTGCAACAGAGAATTTACCATCTCTCACGCCGTGCTGGTTGTCAGGTATGAACACACTACTCTCTAGGTGCTTCACCACTCTTCTCCAGATCATCTGCGTAACTTTACATATTATGCATGTCAAGGACACTGGTCTGAATTTTTAATGTTGCTTGTCTGTCTCCTGTTTTAAGAACTGGGACTACATTTGCTGTCTACTACATCTCCGTCAGTTTCCATGCATCGACTGACTTGAAGGTTGAAGGTTGATGATGTTAGTGGCACACACAGTACCTCTGCTCCGTCTCTCAAATAATAGCCCTCTTATGAAGATGTATTATCGGCACCATGGCCTTTGTGGATCTAGCTCACACAATGGGTTCTTCACCTCCTCCCCAGTTGTTTGTATTGCTTTCAGCACACTTTGGTGCGCTCTACACAATTGGTTCGCTAGTAGCCTTCCTGTCAACCTTAATTAAGAATACCTCCCTAGTTTACCTGCTAAGCTCCTCAAAGACGTTCTGGTCATGTCTGGTGAGCTCCCCTCCCATCATCATTACTTGGTCCTTTACTGTTGTCTTCCTCGTATTATGACTATATGACAACTTGGGGTCAGCCGTTATTCTCAAATTGATGAGCTTCTCTAACCAGTTGTGAAAGTATAGGCTTCACCAACGAGTATTATGAGTGAAGGCTTCTTGCATTGGGGAGAATGCAGGCTTCACTTTTCAGAGGTGAGAGAATACTATTTGTGAGAGTATAAGCTTCACTAACCATCGGCGAGAGTGTAGGTTTAGCTAACCTACGGTGAGGGTTTAGGCTTTACTAACCAGTGACAAGCGCGTAGGCTTCACTAACCTGTGACGAGTGTATGGGCTTCACTAATTAGCGTCGAGTGTTTAAGCTTCACAACTAGTGGTGAGAGCATACGTAACACAAATGATTGGTGAGAGTATACGTAACACAAATGATTGGTGAGAATGTAGGTTTCACTAACTATGATGAAAATGTAGGCTTCATTAACCAGTGGGAAATATGTTGGCTTCACAAACCAGTGGTAAAAGGCAAGCTTCACTTACCAGTGGTAAGAATGTAGGCTTCACTTAATAGTGGTGAGAATGTAGGCTTCAATTACCATTAGTGTAAGTATGGACTTCACTTGCCCGTGATGAGAATGTAGGCTTCACTTACCATTGGTGTGAGTGTAGGCTTCACTAATCAGTGGTGAGTGTAGGCTTCACTTACCAGTGGTTACTGTAGGTTTGTTACCTGTGGTCACTGTAAGCTTCACTAACCAGTGGTGAGTGTAGGCTTCACTAACCAGTGGTGAATGTAGGCTTCAATTACCAGTGGTGAGTGTAGGCTTCACTAGCCAGTGGCTGGAGTGCAGGTTTCGTTTTCCAGGGGTTGGAATGCAGGCTTCATTTACCAGTGGTGAGTGTAGGCTTCACTTACCAGTGATGAGAGTATGTGTGTCACTCAGCAACGTTGAGCGTTTAGTTTTCACTTATCAGTGGTTATAGTGTAGGCTTCATTTCCCAGTGGTTGGAGTGTATGCTTCACTTCCCAGTGGTTATTGTGTATTCTTAACTCACGTTACACATTGACCTGGATTATCAACTATGGTAATGAAATTGGTTGAACTGTTTATCGATATTTTTTCCGATTCATTGATTTATTAAGACGCAGCTCTTAGGGACTAGAGCTGCGTCTGGTTACACAAAGTCTGTTTGTTTAGTGTAACTAATTACACTAGTCAAGAAAATTTATCATTTTCTCCAGTTCAGAAACCAAATTTGTTGTTTTAAGTAAAGTTTGATTGTTCATTACTCATCTGAGATTGTTTTGTTTATATCACTTGAAGTTGTAAAGCCTAATGGGAATCATTTCTGCTATTTAAGATGAAAGAATCAACTGCATAATACAGTTGCCTAGCAATCATAATATTATATTATAGCGGTATATTAAGTAGGGTGCATTCAATGACGAAAACTAATTTTACTTAACGTAAAATCCTCATATATATGCATAACCAAAATAACAAATTTTCATAGTCATGCAGACATTTATAGTACATCAGCGTTATCAGGGTTTTTTTGTTTGTCTTTAGTATTGTTACCCGACACTAGTGTTCAGCAATAGTCGACTATCAAATTAATCGTCAAGTTTCTGATATATCTTCTGCATAATGGCTGTTACAGTGAAATAGTTCAACGTGTACATCTGTACATCTCGAAGTTTAGGATTAATTACTGCATCCAAAATTATTTTGACAAATTTGTTTTTATGCGCGAATTGTGAACTTTGCTGGCTAATGTAACTGTCAGGGGTTAGGTCCTTAAGAGACTTTATACTTATTCCTCATTTTTTCTGGCAATGCGGTAGTCTGCTGGCTGTAGTTCCCAGGCTTCCTTTGGTTACCTAGCCTGAGGTCTGCGATATGCGCGTTCAATGTGATTCCTGACTTTTTTAACTTATATTTGCCTCTTTCTACCTTTCCCTGTATTGGTAGGAGACCTCCGTCTCTCACTGTTCTCTGAACTCCTTTCCACCTATGTACCATGGTGTTGTACTTCAGGCTCTCAACTATTTTTTTTGTTTCGTAAAGCTTTGTATTATGTATGCTTTCAGCAATTCTTTGTTTCTTATTAGTTGTGCATGAACTTGTTGACACTTGTGTTAGAGAGTTATTCTCTGTTGCAGCATTGTTGTCTCAACGTAATATTTTAACTAGGCACCTGTTTGATTTGGCTATATGCAGATTACTTGTTAAGCATGTAACACATTTTTATCGTTATAGGTATCCTAGCCCAAAGGTTCTCTCTGATCCCCTAGAGTCCCAGACATAAAGTTGTTGTCAGCACCAGTTACGTCTTGACTGAATAACTTTGAGTGAGTGTAACCGAGGCTACCAAGTGGTGAAGCAGCCTTCCCATTATACTCCATTATACTCTTTAAGTTATACTAATCTCTTAAGACCATCAAGTATATCTGTGAAGAACAGCTTCTCCCAGATTGCTTCATGATTCACCGCGAGTGGCAGCCTTCACTTAATACTCTACTCTTCACTTATAACAATCTCTTATCACCATAAAGTCCACCTGTGAGGAGTAGCCTTTACCAGATTACTTCATGATTCATCGAGTGGCAGAATTATATTTGAAAAAGTCCACTACTCCCAGCCACTTGCTCTCTCGATAGCCTCCTTCCCTGTGAGGTGGGAGACTCTCAGCCGCCACTTCTTCATACAGTAACCTCAGATTGTAGTAGTATATACACGTGACTCCGAGAAACCTGGAATTTCTGTATTTCCTGTTACTGTATTCCATTATTTTGGGCATTTTCTTTATTTCTTTGTGCAATTCATTCATCGTTTGAATAATTTTGTCGTGTGTAATAAAGATGTGTGCATTTATTCGATATCTCTGTCCTTTTAATCTTATCACTTTATTTTGTTCTATTTATTATTTTTCTGAGCTAGGAAGAAGAGATAGTAGTAGCAGTAGAAGTAATAGTGGAGGTAGGATAAGAACAAGAGAAAAGAGGAGCGCTGCCATAAAGTTATTGACCTCGTGGGTAGGAACAAATTCCAGCAGGACAAAACCCCACTGGACAGAATCCACCACGGTATTGTGCCTATTCTTTCTGGACTGACATAGTTTTCTAGGGAAGAGTGATCAGCCTTTGTACATAGACAGAGGTGGGAGCCCAAAGCACGGTCATGGCGCCTCTTCAGCTTTCTTATCCTGACAGCAGACATAGAAAAACACTCGCCACAGTTCTATATCTGCATTTACTAATGATATTAAAGTATAAAAATCACCTTGGTAGAAGACACAGAGAAATTGGAGGAAGATAAAAGAAGGTTTTTCCAGTGGGCTGTGGAAAACAATATAAAACTGAGTAGTGAAAAGTTTAAGCTGCGTTGATATGGAATGAATGAAGAACTGTTAACAAAACCCAAGAGGATCATCAAATAGTACGAATGAAACATGGGAAAGATCTGGGAGTAATTATGTCTGCCGGCCTTTCCTTCAAAGAACACAATAAGGCAAATGTTACGACTGCCAGGAAGATGAAAATGTGAATAATGAGAACTTTCAAAACATGGAAAATATCGCCAATGTTGATACTATTCAAATCACTTGCCCTCTTTAGTTCACAGTATTGTTCACTGTTGACTGTGCCTTTCTGGGATAGTCAACACTTAAATGCTTTATTAGCATAGAACCAACAGTTCATTGAATTATAAGGAGTGTAAAAAGGCACTTACGTACAGTTAAGGACATTTATTAAGGGAAACGTCTCGCTACTGTTATTTCTTCAGTCGTGATACAGAAATAACTAAGAAACGAGTATTTATAGTGGCAAGAGGATTCATGTGAAAGTCAAGTGGTAGTAGTAATAGCACTAGAAGTGGTAGTAGTAGTAGAAGTGGTAGTAGTAGTAGTAGAAGTGGTAGTAGTAGTAGTAGTAGTAGAAGTGGTAGTAGTACTAGAAGTTGGTAGTAGTAGTAGATGTGGAAGTAGTAGTAGTAGTAAAATTGTGGTGAGATGGGTTTAAGAAGGACCTGTCAGCATCATGTTATAGCGGTCTGCAGAATGGGTAATATCCTATTGATTAACAATCTGGATGGATAGTGTTACTGACAGTAATTAAGGCAGCCTCAGTACATATTCGCCGTCTTAAATCTTCTTCCTTAATGACTATTGTAGCCTCACTGAATTTCACGAGGTGTATAACAGCTTCCCTGTGTTGAAAAAGGTTTCTACGGTTGTCATGGTTGCCAGCGTTTTTGCATTTCCTGATCCTAATACCCAAAGATCTGGCTGTTTCCCCTCATATACTTTGACTCGTGCAAGAGTCATTCATGGGTTTTTGCACCAAGTTTCTAATAGTAGTTGAGGAGTTGGTGGATATTTTAGCACGTTTTCTGTCAAGAATTTTAGAAGCGTTAGTTACAACGTCGCTGACCAGTACAATGATGTAATTTGGGGACTTTCGTCCAACTGGATTGGTGTTAATCTTGCTGAGGACGCATGTTGCACATTTCTTGCAATCACGTATGAAGTGTAGCGGGAAGTGTAGCGAACTGAATGTGAAATGTACGTTCTTTTTCGAGAACCTACTGAGGGAAATTTTATAAGCTCTCAGAAAGAGGCCTATATCTACCCCCTCTTAATCCTGGTATTCTACTGAGAGAAGAAATGCCACTATATATATATATATATATATATATATATATATATATATATATATATATATATATATATATATATATATATATATATATATTCATTTCTTAGTTATGTCTGTATTAGGACTGAAGAAGACACTCATGGAGATACGATTCCTTTAGTAAATGTCCTGAAATGTACATAAGTTTCTTTTTCCACATCTTGTCAGTATCATCATAACATTTCTCAAATTACACTGAATTTCTCAAATCCTAACTATGTACTTACGGAGCGAAGGAAAGATACACGATAATATATACGTGGAAAGTTCTTAACGGCTTAATCTCAAATCCGTACACTGCCATAACATACCAGCGTAAGAGATATAGGAGAAAGTGCAAAATAAACCCAGTGAAAAACAGGGGTGCAGTGGATATAAGAGAATATTGTACCAACATCCGTGGCCCTAGACTGTTTAATATCTTACCAGAAGATATCAGAAACACTAATGGAACAAGTGTGGATCAACAAGGCTGTGATAGATACGTGGGCCGGAGGGTCGCCAACAGTAACAGTCTGGTTGAACAGGCAAGCACCGTTCATCGACACCTGGGATAATTTCTATGGCAAATATGATATGTATGTAAGGGAAGGGGAACATCTTTCTGCGGCCACGGCCCACTCTGTTGAGTGGGCCGTTGCTGAGTTATCTAGGACTTAAACTGACAGAAGATAGAGGTATGGGTGTGTGCGAAACAAACCGGTTGCAGCATAAAGGATGAAAGCAGCAAATATTTCCAGGATCCTCAGAGATATGTTTAAAAAACTTTGCTCAACATAAAGTTACTAAAAATGCAATGGAACTGGTCAACAAACGGAGACAGTGCAGGGCAGCGAATGACTAGCTCCCTTAAGGCTTCCTATACTAATAGTGGTAGTGTAAGAAATAAGACAGATGAGCTAAGTTTAATTGTCTGTGCAGGAAGCATAGATATTATTGCTATAACAGAGACCTTATCCAAGCTATAAATTATTCCCCACCAGCAGAGTCAACAGGAAAGGTGGTGGAGTGGCGATGTAGTCAGAGATCATATAAATTGCTGTATTAGACAGGATATAAAATTAGAAGCGTAGGGCACTGAATATGTTTGGCTACAGTTTCTCGAGAGCTGTGCGATTTACAGGCCCCCAAACCTTGATAGGGAATGCAGGAAACTTCTGTGAGACGAAATGCATAAGGAGTCTGGACACGAATATGTTGTGCTAATGAGAGATTTTAACTTTCAACAAATTGAATAGAAGAGTTTGACAGGAAATCTTGAGTCTAGCGACTTTCTTGATATGAACCAGGATTACATTTTAAATCAGTTTGTAGCAGAACCAACTAGAGGAAATAACCTGCTTGACTAAGTTCTTACCAACAAGGAATCACCAATTATGATAATCTAGAGGTACTTCCAGTATCATGGAAGTACCTTAATAACTACAATCAAGTCAATATTCATGAGTTCCTCTTGGCTGATTTCATAGGACTGAGATATTATCTGTGTGGGTTGAACTGGTGTGACCTGACTGTGGGTCAGGTAGGCGGTAATGGTTGCTGACATGATACTTTTTCAAGCATAGCTCTAGCTCCCCAGACTACTTATTTCCCAATTGTGGAACTTACATCAAACATAAATGACCTTAAATAGATAAACAATGGATTAACGCATCTTATAAGTCAAAAAAGAGACATTTACACTCGAATGAAGAGGGGAAAAGGGTAGTTAAGAATCAATATATTCAGATAAAAAGAGAAATACATAAGGAAGAAGAAAAGCAAAGAGATTATAAGGTAAAAGTGGCAAGGGACTCCAAGATTAACCCAGAAGGTTTATTCCATGTATACAGGAGTAAGATTAGAGACAATATAGGCCCACTCAAAAGTTATTCAGGTCAGCTCACTGATAGTAATAAAGAAATGTTTAGTCTCTTTAATATTTATTCCCTCCTAGTTTTTGCGCAAAAAAGATACTACCGAAATTTCAAAAATAATAAATTATACAGGTAAGGACGAATATAAATTATGCATGGTCAAAGTCACTAGTGCCGTGTTTCTCAGGCACATAGGCAAATTAAAACCCAACAAATCCACGGGCAAGAGTTATGAAGTCTGCAGAAAGGGGAAAGGATAAAGTCATGCTTGGATTGTTTGTAATCTCTGTGGTAAATGATCCCAAGGGTTGTGCAGGAACATTAAACCAACAAACACATTTGATATAAAATCAGAGAAATGGTTTTGGGTCTGCCCAAACGAGATAAACCTGTATGAGAAAATTACATCTGTATTAAAAGACAAGAAGACCAATAAAATATCCTCCTTGAAAGACATGTCAGCCTGGTATGACAGCTGGGAAAATAAAATGGGTGGGTTATTTGCGGCTGTCTTGGAAGACAGTGCTCCTGAGGGTGCTAGTGTTGTCCTGGAGGACAGTGCATCATAAGGAGATAGTAGCCCTGGTGATGAAACAGGTAATGACAACGCTATTCAATTTACAGAGATACAAAATAGCGATACTGCTGGAGATGGAACAAAAGGGGATGATGCCTCAGGGAATAGTGTTGACATATTACCAGCAAAAACTGGTGGAAGCACTGATGTTCCTACAGGGGCGACAGGTAGAGGGGTAACAGAAAAAATTGCACCAGCAGCGAACGCTGCTACAAAAAATCCTAGCAAACAAAATTCCAATCCATGCAAATTTTATGCGCTGGGTATCTGCAGGCATGAGATATCTGGTAAAACAGGTGGGAGATGCACCTTTGGCCACATGACAACAGGAGGGTGCAACTCCCCTTCCTGTAGCTTATTTCACCCAGGCATATCTAAAGGGAAAAAGAAGACACAGACCAGCCAGACTATGGAAACAAAGGAGGGGAGCCATAACCTCTCCAGAGAAAAAGTTTTTTTTAGTGTCAGTGAGGAAAAAACACTGGCAAGAAATGACAGAAATCTTACACCAACTGAAGACACTTCTGGAGCAGAGGCACAGTCTTTGGCCTCATCTCCAGAACAACAGACATTATAGCCAGCAATCCCCTAAATTCCATCAATATAACGACATTTGTCGTCTTTGCAAACATTGTCTAAAGCCGTCAACAAACAAAATTCCTTACATCAAGGGACTCCTCACTGAGTCAAATGCTATATTGGCAGCATTCACAGAGGCGCGCATAAAGGATCATTATGACAGCGAAATATAGGTTCCAGGAAATAACGTATTTAGATGCGACAGACTAAACAGGCATCAAGGGAAGAAGGATTGGCCTGTACGTCACGCAGTCACTCATTTGCTCAGAACTACTAAACACCTCAAATGATGTGGTTGAAGTTTTGGTGGTAAAGACTGAAAACCAAAACCTTGCCATTGTGGTTGAATACAAGCCTCTAGATGCAAGCTCCCAGCAATTCCGGGAGCAGCTTTTGGAAACTGACCACTGTCTGGAAAATCTCCCAACTCCTGCCCCAAACATCTTGCTACTGGGAGATTTCAACTTGAGAAACCTAAAATGAAGGAGTGTAACAAATAATATTTTAGCAGAGATCACCCGGGAGACAGCTCAGATGAAAATTCACACACACACACGAGCTATTAAATCTCTGCACCAAATTCACCTTAAACCAGGAAATACAAGAGCCTACAAGACTAGAAAATACGCTGGACCACATCATCACTAACAACGACGATCTGATACGTAATATAACCGTATCAATGACAATACACTCATATCACAACATAATAGAGGTACAGACATGTATGCACAGGGCTCCTGACCAGCAAAATGTGATCAGTCATGAGGGTGTCTTCACAAAATTCAGCTTCAATAACAAAAACATACAATGGAACAAATCAACCATGTTCTAAATGAAACAAGCTGGGATGATATCCTAAACAACACGGATTCAAATTTTTGCCTAGAAAAAATAAACTCTGTGGTTCTTGAGATCTACTCAAAGCACATTCCATTAAGAAAAAGAAAGAAAATATGTAAACTAAAAAGAGAGAGACTCTCCCTTTACAGACGAAAACGAAGAGTCACAGAGCTGCTAAGAGGAGCCAATATATCTGAAATACGAAGGGAGGCACTGGTCAATGAAATTGCTAATATCGACCTTGAGCTGAAGGAATCTTACAGGAGACAAGAACTGCAGGAAGAACTAAAAGCCATTAAGGATATTAAAAAAAATACCTCTTCTCTTATGCCAGATCTAAGGGAAAAACAACATCCAGTATTGGACCCCTGTTTGGTCGAGATGGGACATACACAGATGACAGCCAAGAAATGAGTGAGATACTTAAGTCCCAATACGACTCAGTGTTCAGCGAGCCACGACTCAGTGTTCAGCGAGCCGCTACCCAGACTAAGGGTCGACAATCCAAATGAATTCTTTATGAACGAGACCCAAAATTTGGTCATCTCAAAAAACTCCGATATTATCCTAACACCACAAGACTTTGAATATGCCCATGCATTCTGCCCTAGCCCCAGACTCATGGAACTCCGTGTTCATCAAGAACTGCAAAAAGTCCCTGTCGCATGCCTTCAGCATTCTATGGAGAGAGAGCATGGACACAGGGGTCATCCCACACTCACTAAAAACAGCAGACATAGCTTCACTCTACAAAGGTGGCAGTAAAGCAATTGCAAAGAACTACAAACCGATAGCACTAACATCCCATACCATAAAAGTATTTGAAAGGGTTCTAAGAAGCAAGATCAGTTACACAACCCAGGGCAACACGGGTTTAGAGCAGGTCACGTCGCTCCTGCCTGTCCCAGCTAATGGTCCACTATGAGAAAGTCCTGAGTGTTGTAGAGGATAAACAAAATACAAATGTAGTATATATAGACTTAGCAAAAGTTTTCGATGAGTGTGACCATGTTGTAATAGCACACAAAATGCGTGATAAAGGAATAACAGGAAAAGTTGGTAAATGGATCTGTAACGTCCTGACAAACGGAACACAAAGAGTAATAGTAAACAGGGTAAAGTCTGAGGCAGCTATGGTGAAAAGCTTTGTTCCACAAGTCACAGTACTTTCTCCATTATAGTCCTCATCCTCATTTCTGACATAGTGATGTAAGCCATAGCTCCGTGTCTTCCTTTGCGAATGACACCCGAATTGCCGTGACAGTGACCTTCATCAAAGACACCGCCAGACTCCAAGTGAACATCAACCAAATTTTCAAATGGCTGTCTTCAAGAAGGCACTGGACAGGCTCCTAAAGTCAGTACCTGACCAGCAGGGCTGTGGCTCGTACGTCAGTTTGCGTGGGTCCACCAGTAACAGCCTGGTTGATCAGACCCTGATCCTTCACTAGGCATGGTCTCAGACCGAGCCGCGGGGGCGTTAACCCCCGAAACCCTCTCCAGGTATACTCCAGGTAAGTAATGTAAGGAGGAACTTAGCAACTTGGTCTTTTCAGCATATCACTACAAAATAGAATAGTTCCAGATAAGTGGAAAATGGCAGATGTGATACCCATGTAAAAAGCAGAAGACGCGTCCTTAGTTTTGAATTATAGACCAATAAGCCGTACCTCCATTGAGGAAAAATTGATGGAATCAATAACTGCCGAGGCTATTCGCAGCCACCTTGAAAGACATAAATTGATTAATAAATCTCAGCACTGTTATACAAAGGTACTTGAGGAGTTAGAGGATGTTAATGAATATAATGTGTATATGGACTTCAGTAACATTTCTGATAGAGTTCCACATCGGAAGCTACTGAGGAAAGCCGAGGCACACGGAATAGAAGAATTTTTTTACTGGATAGAGGAGCAGTTGACAGATAGGCAACAGAGAGTTTGCATAAATAGGAAGAACTCACAATTTACATAAACGATATAGATGAGGGAATAAATCCCAAGTTTGCTATCGACACTAAAATAGGCCGTCCAATTAATTCTGACGAAGACACTAGAGCGCCACAGAAAGATCTTAAAAGATTGATACAGTGGTCAGAGAAGTGGCAGATACAGTTTAGTATAGACAAATGGAATGGAAAATAACTATAGCAATTATAGCAAAATAATGTAGATCTTAATCACTATGACTTACAAAAAGATTTAGAAGTTCTGGTTAGCAATAATCTAAAACCAAGACAACAGTGCGAAGAAGCAACTGTGAGTGAAACGTTTCCAGAATAAATTATTTATTATTATAATAAAAAAGAAGCGCTAAGCCACAAGGGTTATGCAGCGGTTTCCAGAATAAAGATACCCAAATATTGCAAAAGTGTCTCAATTGGGTTAGTAGGCCTGCAGCAGTGCTCCTTTCTTCTTGAGAGGGAGCGACTTGAACCTGCCTAGCATGGGCCAATAGTTCTGCTGCAGTGGTGCTTCTTCCTTATCTTCTTATTTTCAGATGAGCCTGGCCCAAGTCCGGACTTCGGGAGTAGAAATCTGTCGATACTCATCAAATTTATATCAAAGGTATGTGAAAAACAGGGCTGGGATCCTCTCTTTGTTTTGCAAATAATTAATGACCTTGTTTTTTCTTTTCCATCTGATAATTTCCTTAATATTTTTCAATGCTTCCTCCTTATATTACTATAAATTGTCGAAGGAAATACTCAGAGTCCGTAGATTATCCTAATGATAGTTTTCTTTGTAAGAAATTTATGATATAATGAGAAAATAATGTTGTACTTGCTTGTGGGATACACTGCTGTGAGAGCAAGGATAACATTAAGCTGATCGTCCTTGTGGTTTATACACGTTTTTTATCCACATGTTTAACAGCAGCGAATGTTCTTGAATTTACAAATGATGATACAAGTTAATATGGTTGTTAAATTTATTGTTTGCCTTGTCAAGAGCACTTAGAAAAATAAACTCATCAACTATAGAGGACTTTTAATGTTTTATTTGTATTATGGGGAGTTTAAGATTTACTTGATATTAATAAATTATAATTGATTCTATATCATTATATATTCTTCGGCCATGCAAAAAAATTTTTTTCAAAAATTTTGTTACTGTACACTGCTCATGGTTCTTAATTTTTAGATGCCTTTTATTCGGTTTCTCATATTAGGCCTGTAACATTTACCTCACTTCTTTTTTTACCTGTAATATTTCTGAGACATCCAACATATCAAGACTGTATCAAACACTTAAACCCGCTTCTCATTTTATTCTTATAATCTACATAATAAAATGACTAATTACACAAAACGATTTTAAATTAAAAATAAATCCTGAAATAATATATTCAGTGCTTCCTAATGCATTATTACTTATTAAACATAACTCTGAATATCATTTTCAGTGTAATTTATAGTAAAAATATAAAGCTTTAAAGTTTTAGAAAACACTTTAAAATAAAAGTTATCCAAATAGATATCTCGGTATTAAATATCTAGCTTTGAATAATCTCAGTTAAATATGTCACTTTCACTTGGGATCATTCTTTTTGCTTTCCTGATCAGTGCTCAAAAATACTTTCTTTTCTAGGAATGATTAATAATCTATGATTATATAAAGCAATGCTATTTCACCTCTTCCAGTGTTTCTTTTGTCATTTCATATCATCTGATCTTCCATAGAAAAAATCGCACATGCTTCCCCGTCTTTCGCCTTTTCTATGCATATTCGATTCTGGGTCTTCTGCTCAACTCCTTTTTTTCCTGAGTTCTTTGTTTTCTATATTTTCTCCATGCTCTAGCACACTTGGCTTTGGCCTTTCACACTCAGGTCTTCTTATTGTTTATATTACCCCCCCCCCAGGGATGCACACTTCTGTCTCTTGGCACTTTGTTGACACATGTTCGATTATTTCAGTTTCTGTCTTTACTCTAGTTCACTTTCCCCACCGCATCTCGTACAAGAATTGCGTGACGACTATGTAGTCCCCTCTTTTGATTTATGTCTTGTCTCCTTCCTGTGCAGTTTCACTCTCCACTGGTAACTCTACAAGGTATTCGAAACCCAGTATATTGTGATCACTAGTGCCGAGAAGCATTTCGTATGTAATATTCTCTATGTCGGATCTGCTCACTGCAAATACTAGGTCCAGCCTTGCTGGGCAATACACTTCTCTTTCATTGGTTGTATTCCTAACATGTTTGTGCAGGAAGTTTTACAATACCACGTCCAGCATCTTAGTCCTCTGTGTGTCCGGCTACCTCAGCTTGTGTATGTATCCACCATTGCTTTGTTGTTCTCATCATACTCTTGTCATGTTTTGTATGTGTGTGTGTGTGTGTGTGTATTCACCTAATTGTACTCACTTAATTGTGGTTGCAGGGGTCGAGACTCAGCTCCTGGCCCCGCCTCTTCACTGACCGCTACTAGGTCCTCTTCCTCTCTGCTTCCTGAGCTTTGTCATACCTCTTCTTAAAACTATGTATGGTTCCTGCCTCCACTACTTCACTTGCTAGGCTATTCCACTTCCTGACGACTCTAGGACTGAAGAAATACTTCCTAACGTCCCTGTGACTCGTCTGAGTCTTCAGCTTCCAGTTGTGACCCCTTGTTTCTGTGTCCTTTCTCTGGAACATCCTATCTCTGTCCACCTTGTCTATTCCCCGCAGTATCTTGTATGTCGTTATCATGTCTCCCCTGACCTTTCTGTCCTTTAGTGTAGTCAGTCCAATTTCCCTCAACCTTTCCTCGTACGACATTCCCCTGAGCTATGGGACTAGCCTTGTTGCAAACCTTTGTACTTTCTCTAACTTCTTTGTGAGTGTGTACTCACCTATTTGTGGTTAAAGGGGTCGAGACATAGCTCCTGGCCCCGCCTCTTCACTGATTGCTACTAGGTCCTCTCTCTCCCTGCTCCATGAGCTTTATCATACCTCGCCTTAAAACTATGTATGGTTCCCGCCTCCACTACTTCACTTTCTAGGCTATTCCACGGCTTGACTACTCTATGACTGAAGAAATACTTCCTAACATCCCTAACAACCGGTTCTTTGACTGACCCCTGTGGAACCCCGCTCTTCACGGGCGCCCACTCTGATACCTCATCACGAACCCTGACTTGCTAATGCCTTTCTGTGAGGTATTCTCTGATCCATTGCAGTGTCTTCCTTGGTATACCTGCTTAGTCTTCCAGCTTTTGCACTAATCTCTTGTGTGGAACTGTGTCAAAAAACTTCTTACAGTCCAAGAACATGCAATCTACCCACCCCTCTCTCTCTACTGTTTTACGTCTGTCATCTTGCGACTGTCACCCTTTGACACAGAATTTCCCGTCTATGAATCCGTGCTGGTTGTCGTTTATAAGCTCATTCCTTTCTAGGTGGTCCACCATTCTTCTTCTGATCATCATCTCCACGACTTCGCATACATGTCAGTGACACTGGTCTGTAGTTTAATGCTGCTCGTCTGTCTCCTTTTTAAAAAATTGGGACTACATTTACCGTCTTCCATACCTTAGGTAGTCGCCCTGTTTAGGTAGAGGTGCTGAAGATTGTTGTTAGTGTTACACAGAGCTCCTCTGCTACTTATCAGGGTCACCTCCTCCTCGGTTTTATGTAGTATGTTTGTATATATATATATATATATATATATATATATATATATATATATATATATATATATATATATATATATATATATATATATATATGTATGCGTGTGTGTGTGTGTACCCACTTAATTGTAGTTGCAAGGGCCGAGAGACTGTGTGTGTGTGTGTGTGTGCGTGTGTGTGTGTGTGTGTGTGTGTGTGTGTGTGTGTGTACTCACCTATTTGTGGTTGCAGCGGTCGAGTCGCAGCTCCTGGCCCCGCCTCTTCGCTGATTGCTACTAGGTCCTCTCCCTGCCCCATGAGCTCCATCATACCTCGCCTTAAAACTATGTATGGTTCCTGCCTCCACCACATCACTTTCTAGGCTATTCCATGGCCTGACTATGACTGAAGAAATACTTCCTAACATCCCTTTGATTCATCTGAGTCCTCAACTTCCAGTTGTGACCTCTTGTGTCTGTGTCCCATCTCTGGAACATCCCGTCTTTGTCCACCTCGTCTATTCCGCGCAGTATTTTATATGTCGTTATCATGTCTCCCCTGACCCTCCTGGCCTCCAGTGTCGTCAGGCCGATTTCCCTCAACCTTTCTTCGTAGGACAATCCCCGTAGCTCTGGGGCTAGTCTTGTTGCAAACCTTTGCACTTTTTCTAATTTCTTGACGTGCTTGACTAGGTGTGGATTCCAAACTGGTGCTGCATACTCCAGTATGGGCCTGACGTAAATGGTATACAGAGTCTTGAACGAATCCTTACTGAGGTATCGGAACGCTATCCGTAGGTTTGCCAGGCTCCCGTATGCTGCAGCAGTTATCTGATTGATGTGCGCCTCAGGAGATATGCTCGGTGTTATACTCACCCACAGATCTTTTTCATTGAGTGAGGTTTGCAGACTTTGGCCATCCAAACTATATTGTGTCTGCGGTCTTCTTTGCCCTTCCCCAATCTTCATGACTTTGCATTTGGCAGGGTTAAATTCAAGGAGCCAGTTGCTGGACCAGACTTGTAGCCTGTCCAGGTCTCTTTGTAGTCCTGCCTGATCCTCATCCGATTTGATTCTTCTCATTAACTTCACATCATCCGCAAACAAGGACACTTCTGAGTCTATCCCTTCCGTTATGTCATTCACATATACCAAGAACAGCACAGGTTCTAGGACTGACCCCTGTGGAACCCCGCTTGTCACAGGCGCCCACTCTGACACCTCGTTACGTACCATGACTCGTTGTTGCCTCCCTGTCAGGTATTCTCTGATCCATTGCAATGCCTTTCCTGTTATGTGTGCCTGATCCTCTAGCTTTTGCAGTAACCTCTTGTGAGGAACTGTGTCGAAGGCCTTCTTGCAGTCCAAAAAAATGCAGTCGATCCACCCCTCTCTCTCTTGTCTTATTTCTGTCACCTTATCATAAAACTCTAGTAGGTTTGTGACACAGGATTTTCCCTCCCTGAAACCATGCTGGTTGTCAATTATACACTTGTTTCTTTCCAGGTGCTCCACCACTCTCCTCCTGATGATCTTCTCCATGACCTTGCATACTATACACGTTAGTAATACAGGTCTGTAGTTTAGTGCCTCATGTCTGTCTCCTTTTTTAAAAATTGGGACTACATTTGCCATCTTCCATACCTCGGGGAGTTGCCCAGTTTCAAATGATGTGTTGAAGATCTTTGTTAATGGCACACACAGTATCTCTGCTCCCTCTTTAAGGACCCACGGAGAGATGTTGTCTGGTCCCAACGCCTTTGAGGTGTCAAGTTCGCATAGCAGCTTCTTCACCTCCTCTTTGGTTATATGTACCTCATCCAGCACTTGCTGGTGTACCCCCCTGCTCTGATTTCCTGGAGTCCTACTGGTTTCCACTGTAAATACTTCTTTAAATCTCGTGTTGAGCTCCTGACATACCTCTAGGTCGTTTCTTGTGAATTCCCCATCACCCTTCCTCAGTCTGATTACCTGGTCCTTGACTGTTGTTTTCCTCCTGATGTGGCTGTACAACAGCTTCGGGTCAGTCTTGATTTTCGATGCTATGTCATTTTCGTATTGCCGCTGAGCCTCCCTTCTTATCTGTGCATATTCGTTTTTGGCTCTTCGACTAATCTCTCTATTTTCCTGAGTTCTCTGCATTCTGTACCTTTTCCATTCTCTAGCACACCTAGTTTTTGCCTCCCTACACCTTTGGGTGAACCAAGGACTCATTCTGTTCTTCCCATTATTTCTGTTTCCTTTGGGAACAAACCTCTCCTCTGCCTCCTTGCATTTTGTTGCCACATCGTCCATCATTTCTTGTACTGGTTTTCCTGTCAGTTCCCTCTCCCACTGAATGTCTTGAAAGAAGTTCCTCAAGCCTGAGTAGTTCCCCCTTTTGTAGTTTGGTTTTTCCCACCCTATTCCTGCTACTCTCTCCACTTGGAGCTCAACTATGTAGTCGAAGCACAGAACCACATGATCACTAGCTCCCAGGGGCCTTTCATACATGATATCCTCGATGTCAGAACTACTCAAGGTGAATACAAGGTCCAGTCTTGCTGGTTCATCCTCTCCTCTCTCTCTCTGGTAGTGTCTCTAACATGTTGATGCATGAGGTTTTCCAGTACCACATCCATCATCTTGGCTTTCCATGTTTTGGGACCCCCATGGGGCTCCAGGTTTTCCCAGTCAATCTCCTTGTGATTGAAATCACCCATAACTAGTAACTTTGCTCTCCCCATGTGTGCTCTCCTGGCCACATCGGCTAGTGTGTCGACCATTGCTCTGTTGCTCTCATCGTATTCTTCTCTTGGCCTCCTGCAGTTCTGTGATGGGTTGTGCATTACTGCAATTATCACCTCATGTCCCTCAGACTGGATTGTTCCTACTAAGTAGTCCCTTTATCCCGTGCCATCCATTCCTTCCATTTTCTCAAACCCCCACTGGTTTTTAATGAGCAGTGCAACTCCTCCTCCCCCTCTCCTCCCTCTGTCTTTCATGAGGATTTGATATCCGGATGGAAAGATTGAATCTGTTATTATTCTGATGAGTTTTGTTTCTGTGAGTGCTATTATGTCTGGGGATGTCTCCTTGATTCTTTCGTGCCACTCCTCATACTTATTTGTTATTCCATCTGCATTTGTATACCACACCTTCAACTTCTTTTCTAAGACTGTGGTCTGGGAGGTGTATTGGGGCTGGGGAAGTGGGAGACCTTATAAGGAACTATGGGTGGTTGTTGTGGGGGTGGAGTTTGTAACGAAGTGGGTGGGGGTATTGGATGTGGCATGGGTGTTTTGGTTTAGTGTTTGGTTGCACTGGGGTTGACCTGGTTGGGAGGCTTCTATAGGAAGTTGTGAGGAAGGCTGTATTTGATCTTCCTGTGTCTGGGATCTCCTGTCTGTCTTCTCCATCCCCTCTCTTTCCTCCTTTCGCCTTTGTACCATCTCAGTTTCTGCCTTTCTGCTTGTGTTCTGTTGCGGTCGAGATATACCTTCCTGTATGCCGGCATGTCCCTTAATCGTGCTTTCTCCTGCAGGATCCTGTTCCGATTCGATTCTGCCTTGAAGGTCACTTTCACTGGCCGGGTTCTTTTTTTTACAAACCCCCCTATTCTCCGAAAATTTTCCAGCTGGGTCATGTCGTCTTCTTCTATTGTTTTCATGATGCTTTCAATTGCTTTTTTTCCCCTTGTTTTCTTGCTTCATATGTTTCCCCTTCAACTTCCTGGAACCCATACACAAAGATTGACCTCACCATTTCATTCTCCCACTGCATATCCCTGTGTATCCCCTCATTCAATTTGATTTCCTCCATTGCAGCTTTCCTTTCTTCAGTTTTACTAGCTAATGTACTTGGGCTCAGTGGCCTGTCATTTTCCCTTCTCGGCTTTCCCTGGGCTCTTCTGTGGTCTGTTAGGGCCTCCACATATAGCTTGGCTCTTTCATTTACTACAGTCTCCACTGAATGAGCTTCTACATGCAGTTTTGCTCCTTCTTTCCCTACAGTCCCCTTATTTGTGGTTGAGGTAGCAGTTTCTGTTGTCAATCCCAAAATGTTCTTTAGTTCTTTAGGCTGTTTCAGATTTTTCAGTTCCTCTTCTAAACTCTGTATCCTGGCCTCTGCTGCTTTGACTTGCACCTCCCACTTCCTGCTTTCCATTTCTATCCTCTCTTCCATTCTCATGCTAAGTTCTTCTAGTTTCTTTTCCCATTCATGTTCCTTTTTTGAGAGCTCTGCTGCCCAATCTTCCTTTGCAGTTTCCTCCTCCTGTCCCTTGGTTTTCCTTGTTGCTCTATGGCAACCCATTTTTGTTTTATCCTGATTGCCTCAGAGTGGGAAACCTATGTAATTCTGTATGTTAGGTTAGTATTGTGTGTCAGAGTGTGGGGGGGGAGGTAGAGGAGGAACTGTGGCTATGTGGGAGAGTAGTGGGGAGGGGAAGGAGGGAAAAGCAAGTGGGTGAGTGGGAGAGGGAGAGGGGGAAGGAGGGAGAGGTGGGGAGGGGGAGGGTGAAAGAGGGAGGGGAGGGATCAGGTGAAGGAGTGAGATGTCGGTGGGGGAGGGGGGAGTGTATGTGCGAGTCTGGCAATGTGTATGTGTGTGTGTGTGTGTGTGTGTGTGTGTGTGTGTGTGTGTGTGTGTGTGTGTGTGTGTGTGTGTGTGTGTGTGTGTCAGTGGTCTTTGACTGGCCGCAACTTCTTGTGACCTGACCGACCCCACCTACTTACAATGTTGCCCTTAAAAGCTGTGTGTGTATGTGTGTATACGTGTGTGTTCATATGTATGGGGGAGGTATGAGGGGGAGATAATGTCAATACATACCAGTAATTCTGTGTTATAAAAAGTGGAAATTGCTACTAGGGTCTAAAGCTTCTATGAGTGTCTGCCCTTGTGTGTGTGTGTGTGTGTGTGTGTGTGTGTGTGAGGGAGAGATGGTTAGGGGGGGTAGATGGTGTGGTTTAAAGATCCGTTATACCTCTCTGTTCCAACTGTCTTTCCTAGAAATGCTACTCTCTCCACTTATTGCCCTTTCTGGATTTAAGTATCAATTATTGCTGGTTATTATCCTATTCCTTGTTCACGTTGAGAGAGGACTTCCTAGCTTCCCAAGTATTCTTACTACTAATAACTACTGTAATAGCTTGCAGGAGTGAGTGACCAGTATCTAACAGTGATGCAAGGCCACAAAAAGCTTGCAACATGCAAACCACAAAATAGGTGAGTGATACTTGTGCTGGCAACGGTTGTGACAAGTTGCCAGGTGCTGATGACGAAGTCGTCGTACATAGGCCTTAAATCCCTATTTTGGAGATCCATCACCCGTGTTGATTATAACCACATGTGCTCATACATCCCTCGTTCCTCACGCGATTTCACTTTTCACTTATGATAGTATACACTTCACATTATATACACTTCACTTTATATGTATAATGGCACACAACTTGTCGTGACGTCACTGCTTCAGCAGGCCTACTGCTGCCACCTTCCCTTGTTATATATTTTATTTTTCCTTTCCCCTTTTGCTTATTAACTTTTTCACTCTCACTGTATGGTGCCCCACATTTCACTTGTTAGCCAAACGCTGGTAATTCTTGAACACCCATTTCCACACTCACTTTGATCTTTGTATGTTTGAATCTGCGTGGCAACAGCGCCTAGTAGACCCACAACGGCTTGGCGCTTTGAAATATGGATAATTTCAGCTTCCTCTCGACTTTTTCTAACTAATAACTTTAGTTATCACTCGTATTATTGTTCACCGACAATGTCACTACCACTGATTACTGCTAGCAGTTACTGCACGCCTTAAAAACACTAGGGTTCTCGGACCCTTGTGTACCCACGTCTGCACCCCACGGACCCACGCTCGTGTGTGTGTGTGTGTGTGTGTGTGTGTGTGTGTGTGTGTGTGTGTGTGTGTGCGCGCGTGTGCGTGTGTGTGTACTCACCTATTTGCACTCACCTATTTGTGGTTGCAGGGGTCGAGTCACAGCTCCTGGCCCCGCCTCTTTACTGATTGCTACTAGGTCCTCTCTCTCCCTGCTCCATGAGCTTTATCATACCTCGCCTTAAAACTATGTATGGTTCCCGCCTCCACTACTTTACTTTCTAGGCTATTCCACGGCTTTAATACTCTGACTGAAGAAATACTTCCTAACATCCCTTTGATTCATCTGAGTCTTCAACTTCCAATTGTGGCCTCTTGTGTCTGTGTCCCATTTCTGGAACATCCCGTGTGTGTGTGTGTGTGTGTGTGTGTGTGTGTGTGCGCGCGCGTGTGTGTTCTCAACTAACTGTACTCACCTAATTGTGGTTGCAGGGGTCGATTCATAGCTCCTCGCCCCATCTCTTCATTGGTAGCAACTGGGTCACCCATTCCCTGCTCTGTGAACTTTACCTCTTCTTAACGTCATATATGGATTCTCCTTCCACCACCTCACTTTCCAGATATTCCACTGCCTGAAAACTCTGTGACTGAAGAAATGCTTCCAAACATCTGAGTCTTCAATTTCCTATTGTAACCCTTGTCGTTGTGTCCCATCTCTGGAACATCTTATCTCTGTCCACCTTGTCGATTCCTTTCAGCATTATATATGTTATCATGTCCATCCTTGTTCCTCGTGTCCTCCAGTGTCGTAAGGTGTGTGTTTACTCATCTAATTGCTCTCACTTAATTGTGGTTGCAGGGGACGAGTCATAACTCCCGGCTCCGCTTGTTAACTGGTCGCTATTACGTCAGTCTTCCTACTGCGTGAGCTTTATCATACCTCTTCTTAAAGCTATGTATGGATCCTGCCTCAATTGCTTCACTTCCCAGACTATTTCACTTCCTGACAAATGAAGAAATACTTCCTAAAATCCTTGTGATTCACCTGAGCCCTCAACTTCCAACTGTGACCCCTAGTTGCTGTGTCCCATCTCTGGAACATCCTGTCTCTGTCCACCTTGTCATTCATTTCAGTATTTTAATTGTAGTTATAATGTCCCCTGATCCTTCCTGTCCTCCATTGTCGTCAGGACAATTTCAATTAATCTCTCCTCGTTGGACATGCCCCTTAGCTCCGGGATTAGTCTTGTTGCAAATCTTCGCGCGTTTTCTAACTTTTTGACGTGCTTGACCAGGTGTGGGTTCCACACTGGTGCTGCATACTCCAATGTGGGCCTGACGTACACGGTGTACAGTCTTGAGTGATTCCTTACTGATGTGTCGGAACGCTATTCATAGGTTTGCCAGGCGCCCATATACACCCGTATTATACTCACCTCAAGATCATTTTCCTTGAGTGAGGTTAGTAATCGTTGGCCCCCCTATCCTGTATTCTGTCTTCGGTCTTCTTTGCCCTTCCCCCATCTTCATGACTTTGCATTTGGTGGGGTTAAATTCCAGGAGCCAGTTGCTGGACCAAGCTTGCAACCCTTTGTAGTACTGCCTGATCCTTTTCCAATTGAATTCTCCTCATTAGCGTCAAACTGCCTGCAAACAGAAGCACTTCTGTGTGTGTGTGTGTGTGTGTGTGTGTGTGTGTGTGTGTGTGTGTGTGTGTGTGATAGAACTTTTCCCAATACCGTGAGCTGCCACTTTAAGTCTTTTGTGTTGTCCTCTTTCAAAATCATCACTGGAATCTAAATTAACATCAATTAATTCTTTATCATGATCAACCGCCTCAAATGCTTTACTGAATACACTCAGTAAATTATTCATGCAGGAACGACCCCATGTGAATTCATGTTGAATATCATGAATTAAATTATACCTATCAATGTGTTTTCTTAAAACATCGGCTTTACTGGGCTCTAATAATTTGCCTGCAGTTGAGGTCTGGCTTATTGGCCAGTAATGACCTATTCTCTGTTTTAAAATCAGGAATTACGTTAGCTATCTTCCATATATCTGACACTACTTCTGTTTGGAGAGATATATTAAAACTGTTCACATAGTTCCATCTTGCATTCTTTAAGATCAACTTGTCGGTATGAACACTTAAAGTGTTCTAGGAATGTGTTAAATGTCAGACACATTACACATAAATTAAATGAAGATCCCAACTTGAAGAGACATAATCAAATCTATAATGAACGATTATTTTTGACTCGTATATCAAGAAATACAATATTACACTATGTCTCTCAGGAGGAGAGGTAAGGAAGGAAGAGGGACAATTGGTTATTACTTCCCTTACCTTCCTTACTGGTGGAGTGTCTGCTTCTTTCTCAAATCAATTTCTCTCCACTTAGTGGAATTGAGGAGGGCGGGATGGAATGCACTGGAATGCATTCCACAGTATTCTTAAGTGATGCTTCCTATATATTGTGCTGCCACCAGGTACTTTCTATCAGATGTGATAAATGGTTTTCAAACCGACAAGTTGAAGATTGAGACTCTTATGCAACACATGGAAATCTTTATTGAAGAAACGTTTCGCCACACAGTGGCTTCATCAGTCGAATACAAAGTAGGAAGGTGTAAGTAGAGGAGGAGTTTGGAGTAATCAGTCCCTCAGCCTGGAGTCGATATGTTCAGTCCATCAATCTTGTAGAAATTGCTTCATATGTCCGTAGAAATGGCTTATATACTGTAGTCAGGTGAGGTGAAGCAGCAGGAGGTGGGGTCATAGTGGAACCATCCACTAGTCTAAGTAGATCTTCATCCGAAGGGTGGACAAGTGTTGAACAATTCTTTGTGTCCAGATCCTACTTTATATTGGACTGATGAAGCCACTGTGTGGCGAAACGTTTCTTCAATAAAGATTTACATATGTTGCATAAGTGTCTCAAGCATTAACTTTCTATCAGACATGAAAAAGCGAAACGTTATTTTTTAATAAAATTTCCAATAATTACTTGCACTTAATTAGCTTTAATATGTCTGTATTTCCATACCATTCACCATTAAAAACTGAAGACTTTGTTGAAATTGATAATATAATGTTCGTGTATCTCAAATGTTGCATTTATCTCCTCCTTCCTTCAGTTCAAACCTGACTGGGAAGCCACCCGAATCGAGTTTTCGGATCGTTCCCATCACACTTAGGCCACTCTCATCACCATTAACCGCGTGCCGACCAAAAAATGTGCTAGACCCCTGATGACATTGATGTCCATAAGCGTTAATTGACACTTACACCCTATAGCACAATTTTGTCTGTACCACTTTTGAAATGGAAAATGGCCGTAGTCCTACCTTCATTAATGACTGGTACCTTGGTCAAAAGTGATTATGCCTCTTCAATGGGAAACTACCGTAGACCTAACTTGTGGAATGCCTGGTATCTTGGTCAAGGTAGTCCTCATTGTAGAGGTATTGGGTTTACCAGTACCGGATAAGTGAGACACATGTGTAACAACTAGGAATCTTTATTCTAAAGTGTTTCGCGTACACATCAGGCTTCATCAGTCAAATACAGTTTGGAAATAAGGAGACAAGAGTAGTGGAGAGGCAGATATAGTGTGGTCAGTTCCTCAGCCTTGAAGTGGTTTGAGGTGGTCAGTTCCACAGACAGGAGAGGTATTCAGCTTGTTTGTCTTGAACCGTAGGAAGCTAAATCTTGAGAAATTATACCTAACTGTTGCACTCGTGTCATACTTATCCATTTGTGAATATTGTGTACGATTATTATATTCACAATGTCGGTCGCTGCAACACAATGGTATCTTGCAACACAGGACATCTACAACTTCATTGCCAACCTAATTGTTATGAGTGAGAAGAGCTGGGTTTGAGGATTTGTCTAGCATAGGCCAGTAGGTTAGCTGTAGTGTTCCTCAAATCTTATGTTGTTACTTCTACTAGTGGGCACCGCTTACTGTGGCAATTTCATCCTCAGCGCCTCACCTCTGCAGTATAGAAGGCTCCATTCTCATGTTTCAGCTTCAGATGGCTCAAGACTATCAACTTCAACACGTCTCCTGGTTGAGACACTGACCGCCTCAAATTACTCCTTCAAGGTTAATGGACAAATCACTACATTATTTCTTCTCCACTGATGCTGTCTCCATATTTGCAACCTTTGCATTCGAATGACGAGGCCTGCTGTGTGGGCGAAACTTTTCGGAATAAAGACACCTAAGAGTTGCATGTGACTTGTCGGTATTGTATATCATTATTATATTAACTTGCCAGCACTACTTGTAAGTTGTCGAATTACTTGGCTAATAGATGTCTCGTAAAACATAGAAAGCCAAGACTACCTTTCATCATCCAATGAAAGTCAATCAGTTAATGCAGTCTGATTAAATCCAGAAATCGATTACTGTACTTTCTTTAACCATAAATGTGTGTTTTACCGTGTAAGACAACCAGTATATTCCACTCTCTGCAACACAGATATAACCTCTTGGTTATGTATTTATTTATTTATTTATTTATGTACTGCATACCTAAAGATTTTTTATTAACGAGACAGTTTACTGATCAAGTAAATTATTT
>NC_091298.1:33600228-33620228 GCF_038502225.1 Cherax quadricarinatus
TGGGACAGAGAACTTGCAGGAAAGCCAGTAAATGAAATGATGGAATATGTAACAACAAAATGCAAGGAGGCAGTGGAAAGGTTTATTCCCAAGGGCAACAGTAACAACGGGAAGACCAGAACGAGCCCCTGGTTTACCCGACGGTGTAAGGAGGCAAAAACAAAATGCAATGGAGAATGGAAAAAGTACAGAAGGCAGAGAACACACGAAAATAGGGAGATCAGTCGCAGAGCCAGGAATGAGTACGCACAGGTAAGGAGGGAGGCCCAGCGACAGTATGAAAATGACATAGCATCCAGAATCAAGACTGACCCGAAACTGTTGTATAGCCACATCAGGAGGAAGACAACAGTCAAAGACCAGGTGATCAGATTAAGGACAGAAGGTGGAGAACTCACAAGAAATGATCAGGAGGTATGTGAGGAGCTGAACAGGAGATTTAAGGAAGTTTTTACAGTAGAGACAGGAAGGGCTGTGGGAAGACAGCACAGAAGGGAACATCAAGAGGGAATATACCAACAAGTGTTGGATGACATACGAACAACTGAGGAGAAGGTGAAGAAGCTCTTAAGTGACCTTGACACCTCAAAGGCGATGGGACCGGACAACATCTCCCCATGGGTCCTTAGAGAAGCAGCAGAGATGCTGTGCGTGCCTCTAACCACAATCTTCAACACATCCCTTGAAACTGGGCAACTACCTGAGAAATGGAACACAGCTAATGTAGTCCCCATATTTAAGAAAGGAAACAGAAACGAGGCACTAAACTATAGACCTGTGTCTCTGACATGTATTGTGTGCAAAGTCATGGAGAAGATTATCAGGAGGAGAGTGGTCGAACACCTGGAAAGGAACAAGATTATAAATGAAAACCAGCATGGGTTCATGGAAGGCAAATCTTGTATCACAAACCTCCTGGAGTTTTATGACAAGGTAACAGAAGTAAGACACGAGAGAGAGGGGTGGGTAGATTGCGTTTTCCTAGACTGCAGGAAGGCCTTTGACACAGTTCCCCACAAGAGATTAGTGCAGAAGCTGGAGGATCAGGCGCACATAAAAGGGAGGGCACTGCAATGGATAAGGGAATACCTGACAGGGAGGCAGCAACGAGTCATGGTACGTGAAGAGGTATCACAGTGGGCGCCTGTAACGAGCGGGGTCCCACAGGGGTCAGTTCTAGGACCAGTGCTATTTTTGATATATGTGAACGACATGATGGAAGGAACAGACTCTGAAGTGTCCCTGTTTGCAGATGACGTGAAGTTGATGAGAAGAATTAAATCGGACGAGGATGAGGCATGACTGCAAAGAGACCTGGACAGGCTGGACATGTGGTCCAGCAACTGGCTTCTCGAATTCAATCCAGGCAAATGCAAAGTCATGAAGATTGGGGAGGGGCAAAGAAGACCGCAGACAGAGTATAGGCTAGGTGGACAAAGACTACAGACCTCACTCAGGGAGAAAGACCTTGGGGTGACCATAACACCGAGCACATCACCGGAGGCACACATCAACCAAATAACTGCTGCAGCATACGGGCGCCTGGCAAACCTGAGAATAGCGTTCCGATACCTTAATGAGGAATAGTTCAAGACACTGTACACTGTGTATGTTAGGCCCATACTGGAGTATGCAGCACCAGTCTGGAACCCACACCTGGTCAAGCACGTCAAGAAGTTAGAGAAAGTACAAAGGTTTGCAACAAGGCTAGTCCCAGAGCTCAAGGGAATGTCGTACGAGGAAAGGTTAAGGGAAATCGGACTGACGACACTGGAGGACAGAAGGGTCAGGGGAGACATGATAACGACATACAAGATACTGCGGGGAATAGACAAGGTGGACAGAGATAGGATGTTCCAGAGAGGGGACACAGGGACAAGGGGTCACAACTGGAAGCTGAAGACTCAGACGAGTCGCAGGGACGTTAGGAAGTATTTCTTCAGTCATAGAGTCGTCAGCAAGTGGAATAGCCTAGCAAGTGAAGTAGTGGAGGCAGGAACCATACATAGTTTTAAGAAGAGGTATGACAAAGCTCAGGAAGTAGAGAGAGAGAAGATCCAGTAGCGATCAGTGAAGAGGCGGGGCCAGGAGCTGAGTATCGACCCCTGCAACCACAATTAGGCGAGTACAATTAGGTGAGTACACACACACAGACACACACACATACGCACACACGCACACACACACACACACACACACACACACACACACACACACACACACACACACACCAAGAGAAACCACGATTGAAATACTCGGAAGAGTACAAGAGGGTGTTCCTAGACAGAGACAGAACAAAATCAGAACGACAGCAGCTGAGGGAGAGGACAAAAAAGCGAAAGGAGCTAGGAAAAGAGACAAGGAGGGAACCAGCAGAGGTCAGTCAGAGCAGAACAGAACAGCAAGGGCAAGCACACACACAACTACTCTCAGAACCATACAACCTATCACACCATCCCAACACACACTACAATCCATACCCACAGCCTCCACCCAACACTGAGCTATAGAATCCCACAGTATGCCACCAGGTCTCCCACCCTCACAGGCCCCCCAAACCACAGTGCTGGAAAGGAAACTGAAGGTATGGTACACAAACGCTGATGGAATAACAAATAAGTGGGAGGAGTGGCATGAAAGAGTCAAAGAAGCATCACCGGACATCATAGCTCTCACAGAAACCAAGCTTACAGGTATGATAACAGATGCCATCTTTCCAACGGGATACCAAATCCTGAGGAAAGACAGAGGGAACAGGGGGGGTGGAGGAGTGGCGTTGCTGATCAAAAATCGCTGGAATTTTGATGAGCTGGAGAGAGGAGACAGCGGAGAAGAAAGTGATTACATAGTGGGAACACTTCACTCTGGAGGTCCCAAGGTGGTAATAGCAGTGATGTATAACCCACCACAGAACAGCAGGAGGCCAAGGCAAGAGTACGACGAGAGCAGTAGAGCGATGGTTGACACACTGGCTAGAGTGGCCAGAAGAGCTCATGCATGCAGGGCAAAGCTCCTGATCATGGGTGACTTTAACCACAAGGAGATCGATTGGGAGAACTTGGACCCACATGGGGGCCAAGATACATGGAGGGCTAAGATGATGGAGGTGGTACTGGAAAACTTCATGTGCCAACACGTAAGGGACACTACAAGAGAGAGAGGAGAGGATGAACCAGCAAGGCTGGACTTAGTATTCACCTTGAGTAGTGCAGATATCGAGGACATCACATATGAAAGACCCCTTGGGGCCAGTGACCATGTGGTTTTAAGCTTCGAATACACAGTAGAGCTACAAGTGGAGGGAGAAGCAGGAAGGCCAGGACGAATGAAGCCAAACTACAAGAAAGGGGACTACACAGGAATGAGGAACTACCTGAACGGGGTTCAGTGGGACAGAGAACTGGCAGGGAAGCCAGTTAATGAGATGATGGAATATGTAGCAACAAAATGCAAGGAGGCTGAGGAGAGGTTTGTACCCAAGGGTAACAGGATTAATGAAAAGCCAGGATGAGCCCATGGTTTACCCAAAGGTGCAGGGAGGCAAAAACCAAGTGTGCTAGGGAATGGAAGAAATATAGAAGGCAAAGGACCCAGGAGAATAAGGAGAACAGTCGTAGAGCCAGAAACGAATATGCACAGATAAGAAGGGAGGCCCAAAGACAATATGAAAATGACATAGCAGCCAAAGCCAAATCTGACCCGAAACTGTTGTACAGCCACATCAGGAGGAAAACAACAGTCAAGGACCAGGTAATCAGGCTAAGGAAGGAAGGAGGAGAGACAACAAGAAATGACCGTGAAGTATGTGAAGAACTCAACAAGAGATTCAAAGAAGTGTTCACAGAGGAGACAGAAGGGACTCCAGAAAGACGGAGAGGAGGGGCACACCACCAAGTGCTGGACACAGTGCACACAACCGAGGAAGAAGTGAAGAGGCTTCTGAGTGAGCTAGATACCTCAAAGGCAATGGGGCCAGATAACATCTCCCCATGGGTATTGAGAGAGGGAGCAGAGGCGCTATGTGTACCCCTAACAACAATATTCAATACATCTATCGAAACAGGGAGATTGCCTGAGGCATGGAAGACAGCAAATGTAGTCCCAATCTTTAAAAAAGGAGACAGACATGAAGCATTAAACTACAGACCAGTGTCACTGACATGTATAGTATGCAAAATCATGGAGAAGATTATCAGGAGAAGAGTGGTGGAACACCTAGAAAGGAATGATCTCATCAACAGCAGCCAACATGGTTTCAGGGACGGGAAATCCTGTGTCACAAACCTACTGGAGTTCTATGACATGGTGACAGCAGTAAGACAAGAGAGAGAGGGGTGGGTGGATTGCATTTTCTTGGACTGCAAGAAGGCGTTTGACACAGTTCCACACAAGAGATTGGTGCAAAAACTGGAGGACCAAGCAGGGATAACAGGGAAGGCACTACAATGGATCAGGGAATACTTGTCAGGAAGACAGCAGCGAGTCATGGTACGTGGCGAGGTGTCAGAGTGGGCACCTCTGACCAGCGGGGTCCCGCAGGGGTCAGTCCTAGGATCAGTGCTGTTTCTGGTATTTGTGAACAACATGACGGAAGGAATAGACTCTGAGGTGTCCCTGTTTGCAGATGACGTGAAGTTGATGAGAAGAATTCACTCGATCGAAGACCAGGCAGAACTACAAAGGGATCTGGACAGGCTGCAGACCTGGTCCAGCAATTGGCTCCTGGAGTTCAATCCCACCAAGTGCAAAGTCATGAAGATTGGGGAAGGGCAAAGAAGGCCGCAGACGGAGTACAGTCTAGGGGGTCAGAGACTACAAACCTCACTCAAGGAAAAAGATCTTGGGGTGAGTATAACACCAGGCACATCTCCTGAAGCGCACATCAACCAAATAACTGCTGCAGCATATGGGCGCCTAGCAAACCTCAGAACAGCATTCCGACATCTTAATAAGGAATCATTCAGGACCCTGTACACCGTGTACGTTAGGCCCATATTGGAGTATGCGGCACCAGTTTGGAACCCACACCTAGCCAAGCACGTGAAGAAACTAGAGAAAGTGCAAAGGTTTGCAACAAGACTAGTCCCAGAGCTAAGAGGTATGTCCTACGAGGAGAGGTTAAGGGAAATCAACCTGACGACACTGGAGGACAGGAGAGATAGGGGAGACATGATAACGACATACAAAATACTGAGAGGAATTGACAAGGTGGACAAAGACAGGATGTTCCAGAGATTGGACACAGTAACAAGGGGACACAGTTGGAAGCTGAAGACACAGATGAATCACAGGGATGTTAGGAAGTATTTCTTCAGCCACAGAGTAGTCAGTAAGTTGAATAGTTTGGGAAGCGATGTAGTGGAGGCAGGATTCATACATAGCTTTAAGCAGAGGTATGATAAAGCTCACGGCTCAGGGAGAGTGACCTAGTAGCGATCAGTGAAGAGGCGGGGCCAGGAGCTCGGACTCGACCCCCGCAACCTCAACTAGGTGAGTACAACTAGGTGAGTACACACACACACACAGGAGCTTGGACTCGACCCCTGCAACCTCAACTAGGTGAGTACACATGCAAGCACACATGTGCCTAGGACAAAATGGTAACTAACACACACACACACATGGAGAAACACCTGGCAGCTAAAGAATAAAAAGTCTCAGTAACGGTCCAACTTAGACCATTAACTAGATAATTGATTAGTTAAAGGTCCACATCGGACCGAAACATCGTCATAAGTTTCATTCATCCTTCTGCGAGTTATTTGTGTACACCCAACACCTCTCTGTCAGTATTTCCAAAAGGTAGTATCAGTCTCCAATATATTAATGTACTTTCCAGACGATCAAGGAGCACATAAAACTTACTTCAAGCATCTACACTGCCCTGTTGCCCTCGCTTTGTCCTCTAGTATCCCCTGCATTCGCTATCCCTTTTATATGGTGCTCCTTTCAAATGGTACCTTACGCATATTTTATCCCCTGTAAATATTATTCTTTGCATCTCTTATATGCTGCATCTATCTCGTTCATCAACTAGCTGCTGTATCCTTTATCCCTTACATATGTTGTCCTATACATCTTTTATCATTTGCAGTTGTTGCTTCTCTCAGGAAGACAGCAGCAAAAGCCGAGTGTTGGAATAAAAACACTGGTACTATATGTTCCTTTAAATGCAAAGTTTTCCCTAGGACTGGTCTTTATGATGCGCACATGAAAGAGCAAATACACTCGCTGCCTTGTAAGGCAATCATAGATCATGAGATCCGGCTCATTGAAAGATAATTCACAAAGGTCATTTTGTGAGTTCAAATCACATAAGGTATGACACGAAATCGTAATGACACGATTGCAAACAAACCATACCACGGGCGGGATTTGAACCCGCGGTCAGAGAGTCTCAAAACTCTAGACCATCGCGAAGGTCTGGAGCTTTGAGACACTGACCGCGGGTTCAAATCCCGCCCGTGGTATGGTTTCATATAAGGTATCATTAAATTGTGAGATCAAGTCTCCTGAGATCAGGTATTGGTGGTTGCAGAGAAGGCTGGGGGAGGCTGACTAGTTTATTACATGTATTCAATGAATCGTGTATTCATGTATTCAATGAATCAAAAATGTTTTGATCAATGGTTTTCTTGCGATGGATCACTGCTGCTTCTAAAATTCTCCGTTTGAGTCTGTCGTTCTGGTGGTGTAACAGCTGTGCTCTTCCCCAGTCCACGACGTAAAAGAAAAGGCTGGGATGGACTATACATATGTTGTTGGGTTTATCCTTCCTGCTGCAATTTAATGACCCTAATGTGACCTTTAATGTCCTCAAGTGTGGCATTCTTTCTCCGAGCCTAACCTTATGTGTTCGTTTGTGCTTATGAGGTAGTGTATTTCCTCATTCTTTTGTACTTGATTATGCTCAGCCGTGCGCGTAACGTTGTGTTAAAAGAATTTTGTTAGCAGTAACTTTATTCCCAGCTGCATTTACATCTAATATTATCCATTTATTATCGGCAGCATATCTTATCCCCAGCACGTTATCATCTGTGTACGTTATCCTTCTCACTTACTCTCCACGAATTTGCTAGTCCTTGCATCTGTTATTCACAGCATCTAGAGTCAACTGCATCTTGCATCCCTGCATATGTTATTTCCTGGATATATTATTCCGTATACTTACTATAAACTGAATCTGTTATTCCTTGCATCTCCATTCTGTTGCATCTGTTGACTCCGCCTTTATAATTCTGTGTTTATGCTTGCATCTGCATGTTCTGACATTTGTTAAATTCTCCATACGTTGTCCTCAGCATCAATCATTCTTTAACATTCACTTGCCTCAGTAATAACCTGCAGCTGCTATCAGCTGTAACTGATCAATGAGTCTGGTAAACTCTTCCCTGCCCCCACCCGCATCTGTTATCTCCAGCATCTTTCATCGCTTTCATCTGGTATCCTTTGCATCTACTGACCAATTCACATAAAATACCTTACATATTACATGCAGGAACAATATAGAAAACAGTGATGACTGATATCATTGTGAGATTAAAACAAGTAGAGTAATACTAGGAAGACAGTGAGAACAGGAGTGCTGTCAAGGAAAATAACGACAGAGGTTATGTGGAAGCATAGCTAGTTTGGCAAACCAATATATCCGTTATATTACAGTTGGCTTCGCCATAATGTGCAGCAACCAGGTTCATTTTAGTATCCAACATCATCTTGTGTAGCAGCCGGCTTATTGTGATACATATCTAATGACTCATGATACATTGCAATGATTCTAACTGTAAAACATGAATTGCTTCTATTTTTCAGAGGGTTTCATGCTAACCATATTTGTCTGTCTGTCTGTCTGTCTGATTATCTCTCTCTCTCTCTCTCTCTCTCTCTCTCTCTCTCTCTCTCTCTCTCTCTCTCTCTCTCTCTCTCTCTCTCTCTCTCTCTCTCTCTCTCTCTCTCTCTCTGGATAAAAAAAAAAAAAAAAATTGGCAGACAATATTCCAAGAGCAAGAAAGTGTATACTCGTTAAACATAAAAATGCAATATTTTTTCAGTTGTTTTTCTCTCGTTCATATTTTATTTAAAATTATCCTCAGACCTGTAAGAAGCAATATTTTATCCCGTAGCTCGATCTCTAGCGCACTCAGCTCACACACTCTGGTCCGGGTTTCGGTCCCCTGTATGGCTGGAAAACATGCGTTTCCTAAAGACAGCTGCTGTCGAATGTTCACCCGTCAGTAAAATGGGTACCTGGGTGTTAGTCGACTGGTGTGGGTCTCATCCTGGGACAAAATTGATTTGATTTTCCCGAAATGCTCTGTATAATAAGGAGTTTTCTATATAGTAGTATGTCATTGATGTTGGCTAGGTCTGTACACCTTGCACATGTACTTATAGAAATAAAGATTATTATTATTTTTAACACTTATTATTATTATTATTATTATTTATATATATTTTCTTAATTTTGGAAAATTTTCTTTAAAAAGAATTCACAGATTGGGAGCCACATAAACCAAAATCATTACAAATGTACGTTCAATTTAGATAAGCAACGTTCAGGGGGAGTTGAAGCCGATCAAAAAGGAAAAATATTATGGCAACCAATTAAAAAGGTCCGCTTATGGTATACAATTTAGTGATTGGTAGATTAGTGGGGGTCTGAAGCCTCTGGAAACACAAGGATCATTAAGGCAACACGTAGCTATTTCTCCACCAGAAAAAAAGTTATGTTAATCTTTCAAATAGGGATTAATATAATCTCGGAAAGATAAATTGCTTGGTTAATGGAGTTCAAAATATATCGACCATACTGTCGACATTAAGATGACGTGTAACCTCTTCACCACCAGACGAGAATACTTTAATCTTTAAAATAGAAATATCAGAGATTCACAGCATACGAGTATATACACCGAGAGAAGGTGGATGGGACGGGTAATGGGGTTTAAAGCTTATATACAACACTAAAGTCATGAAGGCCACATGAAAACTCTTCACCAAAAGACATGAATACTACAATTCAGAAACATAAGGATTAAAGTAATCTCTCAGTATATATATGCTGAGAGATATATACACCATTCGGTGTATATATTATGTGCTACGAGAAATACACCTCTCAGCGAGAATATCCTGTATACTCGGGTTTAAATAATAATAATAATAATGATAATAACAACATATTATTGTTATTATTATTATCATTATTATTATTATTATTATTATTATTATTTACATTTATATTATTAGTACTATAATTTAAATATTTCACATTTTCATATTTGCATGAGTTTGTCATTAAAGCTGTCCAAAGAAGTATTCACGTAATTGGTACATAAAATTATGCTGAATGTCGGCTCGTTGACGCAGCGAGGGAGAGGGGATAGGAGAAGGGTGATTTCTTGGAATATTAATGGAACATGTGAAGGGAACGAGGGTTGGAATGAAGAAGTCAGTATCAGGAGTTAGGTGCTGTAAAGGGATATATATATATATATATATATATATATATATATATATATATATATATATATATATATATATATATATATATATATATATATATATCAATAACGCTGCGACTAGCCAAAGATTCGAACCCATGTTGCTTTGGCCCGCCTAATGATGAGAGAAAAAACCCATCACGCTCTAACCCACAGAACCACGCAGTCCTACAAGAGCCAAGCACCCAGCCATGCTAAGTGTGTTACCCTTGGTCCGAGGAAATAAGGTGGTGTTGGTGCCTCAGAGCTAATTTCACCCTTCTCCCCGTTTGATGTACTAGCCTCAACGAGCAGCATTTTATATTACTGTGACCACGAACAAGTGGTAATGATCAATAACAACGCTACAAATAGCAACAAGGAGGAGGCTGGAGGCAGTGAAGATGTCGTGTCTGAGGGCGATGTGTGGTGTGAATATAATGCAGAGAATTCGTAGTTTGAAAATTAGGGAAAGGTGTGGGATAAAGTAGAATAACTTCGAGAGTGTGTAAATCTGTAGTGGAGGGAAGGCGGGGGAGGGGCCGGTCAAGGAAAGGATGGAGTGAGGGGGGGGGCGTAAAGGAGGTCTTGTGTGCGAGGTGCTTGGACTTCCAGCAAGCATGCGTGAACGTGTTAGACAGCGAATGAAGACAAATAGTTATCAGGACTTGAATGTGAGCAAGGTAATATTTATAATGGGATTCTGGGAAGTGGCAGGCCGGACTTGAGTCCTGGAGATGGGAAGTACAGTTGTAGTGTAAGCACGTACCTGGCAAGACAATGATAGGGTGAATGATGATGAAAGATATTCTTTGTCGGGCCACCCTACTTATATATATATATATATATATATATATATATATATATATATATATATATATATATATATATATATATATATATATATATATATATATATATATATATATATATATATATATATATATATATATATATATATATACCCAGCTCTGAGGAGCTGGATGAGATTTTCGCCTTATAATCGGTGATACACACGTAACAACATGTAACGTATATGCCACCTTTATATCAACAATGTATCTCTTAAATCTTCTGTACCATATTATGTAATAAAATATTCCTATTGGTAAAAAAATATATATTAAAAGATGGGATGGTAGGTGAAGTGGAATATTCATACGGCTTCAGGAAGAAATCCAAATATTCTTCCTTGAAGCCTTTTTATCCACTTCTCCTAGGCTATGGGTCCCACAATTTACACCAGAGGTGGACCCTATCATTATATATATATATATGTCGTGCCGAATAGGCAGAACTTGCGATCTTGGCTTAAAAAGCAACGCTCATCTTGCCAAATAGGACAAGCGAAAATTTGTGTATGCAATAATTAAGGCAAAATCATTCTGAACCCAACGAAAAAAATATATTTCACTGTGTTTGTTTATTATTAAATTACTGTAAACAAATCTAAAATATATTTAGTTGGGTTAGGCTAAAATAAATTGTTCTTGTTATAATAAGGTTAGGTAAGTTTTCTAAGATTCTTTAGGAGCAAAATTAAATTTTTTTACATTAACATTCATGAAAAAAATATATCTTTAAACGTATTAGAGAAAATTTTAGAAAGGACTTAATTTTAAAAGAGTTCTTGCTAATTGACCAGTTTTACATATTCGGCACTACATATATATATATATATATATATATATATATATATATACATATATGTATATATATATATGTATATATATATATGTATATATATATATGTATATATATATATGTCGTGCCGAATAGGCAGAACTTGCAATCTTCGCTTAAATAGCAACGCTCATCTTACCATATAGGACAAGTGAAAATTTGCGTATGCAATAATTTCGCCAAAATCATTCTGAACCTAACGAAAAAAAATTATTTCACTGTTTGTTTAGTATTAAATTATTGTAACCAAATCTAAAATATATTTAGTTGGGTTAGGCTAAAATAAATTGCGCTTGTTATAATAAGGTTAGGTAAGTTTTCTAAGTTCCTTTTGGTGCAAAATTATAAATTTTTACATTAACTTTAAAGAAAACATATATCTTTAAACGTATAAGAGAAATTTTTAGAAAGGACTTTATTTTAAATGAGTTCTTGCTAATTGACCAGTTTTACATATTCGGCACGACATATATATATATATATATATATATATATATATATATATATATATATATATATATATATATATATATATATATATATGTATATATATGTGTGAAAGGAATTCGCGAGAGCAGGCGAAATATACACAAACACTGATCTCTGGCGGAAGGAGACTCGAACCTACGAACCTTGGAGCAAGGTACGCAGTGCTATACCAATCTCATCACACTGGACCAATACCTTGGCGTGCAGCTTGCTCTACACGTTGATCCAAGGCAGCCAGCTTTCAGGGAGAAGGCTTACAGCTTTTCATCTCATCCCCTGCATGCATCAGCCTTACTAGAGATTTTAACAATGCAAGGAATTCGCGAGAGCAGGCGAAATATACACAAACACTGATCTCTGGCGCAAGCTGTAGCGCAAGCTGCACGGCAAGGTATTGTCCAGTGTGGTGAGATTGGTATAGCACTGCGTACCTTATTCCAAGGTTCGTAGGTTCGAGTCTCCTTCAGCCATATATATATATATATATATATATATATATATATATATATATATATATATATATATATATATATATATATATATATATATATATATATATATGCAAAACAACCACTCTGAAAGAATAGAGAAATTCCAAGCGCTTTCGTGACTACTCACATTATCAAGTGAGTAGTCACGAAAGCGCTTGGAATTTCTCTATTCTTTCAGAGTGGTTGTTTAGCATATTCTGAAATCACCTGTTTACTGTGATCTTATTGCATATATATATATATATATATATATATATATATATATATATATATATATATATATATATATATATATATATATATATATATATATATATATATATATAATGATGTCGTGCCGAATAGGCAGAACTTGCGATCTTGGCTTAAATAGAAACGCTCATCTTGCCAGATAGGACAAGTGAAAATTTGTGTATGCAATAATTTCGTCAAAATCATTCTGAACCTAACGAAAAAAATATGTTTCACTGTGTTTGTTTAGTATTAAATTATTGTAAACAAATCTGAAATATATTTAGATGGGTTAGGCTAAAATAAATTGTTCTTCTTATAATAAGGTTAGGTAAGTTTTCTAAGATTCTTTTGTAGCAAAATTAAATTTTTTTTTCATTAACATTAATGAAAAAAATATATCATTAAACGTATAAGAGAAAATTTTAGAAAGGATTTAATTTTAAATGAGTTCTTACTAATTGACCAGTTTTACATATTCGGCACGACATATATATATATATATATATATATATATATATATATATATATATATATATATATATATATATATATATATATGTATATATATATATATATATATATATATATATATATATATATATATATATATATATATGTATATATATATGTCTATATATATGTATATATAATATATGTATATATAATTATATATATATATATATATATATATATATACATATATATATATATATATATATATATATATATACATATGTGCAAAACAACCGTGGGGAGCTTGAAAAATTGCAGTAAAGAGGAGGATGTCCAAGCAAGTACGTTCCCAAAGGACATCTTCACATGAAATGAGTGAGGAGAGAGATAAAGAGAGAGAGAGAGCAGGATATCGGATGTGCCCTCAGGCACACCATCTTCCACAGCCAGAAGAATGAATGTTATAGCATCAGAAAAATCCCACAAGCATTGATATTACAATAGCCTGAACGAAATTAATGTGGCAATAATAAAAAGTTCGGCTACACCGGGCTGTGATTTCAGTAACTTTACATACATAAATTTATATTGTCAGTGATACAGCAGTCAATGCAATTATGGGGTAGCCACCCACGGGGCAGCGTCTCCATTTAGAAGGGAGATGGGACGAGAAAACATTAACATTTAATGGGAAGACTTCTAAAAGTTATGTATAGGAAACTGGGCTCATTAAAATAAACTCATTTAAAGAGGGAGGCATCTGTAATAACAAGGAAGATGGCCACGGTAAATCAACCCATATAATTTTGAGGCAAACTCTCGTTCAGCCTTCAGAAACTGCAGGAAAAATACCCCCTAATTCCTCGTTGTGTCACTACATTTAAGACAGTCTAATGCATTCGTATAAGAGCCCAGTTTTGGACTGTGTACTATTGCCTCAACTAAAACCGCATCTAATTTGAACAACCCATCACTGATATTGTATAATGAATGCCCATCATGCTTAATAATTGCCGATTCAACAATATTCTTTCAATCCAAGAGGAACAAGGGAAGATGCCTCTTGCTTCCCGCCAATTTCCCAGGTTAATACAAGCTCTAATATGGTTGAATATCGTGTTCGACTTCTGTGCTATACGTATCGAGTAACAGCGTTAGGAAATTCTCACCTTTAACGGTTTCCCCGTTTGTCCCAAATAGGAGAGACAGCAACCGTTGCAACCAACTCTGTACACACCACAGCTATGCTTACAGTTAGTTAATCTCTCCTGTCGTGTGTTATGTCATTTAGTATTTACTAATAAATGACTTAAATTCCCTTTCCACAAAGCATAAGCTAACAGAGGTAATTAGTCTTAGCTAAGCAAATTATCCTTGTAGTGAATTCATTATCCGGTTGTTGGAAGGACCAAAACAGACTGTAGACAATTAGACAACTGATAACTTATCTTCATTATCTCCGTCTCAGTTTCAGCCCTCGTTGGGTTCATGAGAAATCCCCACAAACGTTGGCTGTTGAATTAATTATACAATGTGAAAACAATATGATATAAGAATGTGATGCATGAATCTGCTGATTTATAAGTGAACAATTATTTTCATAAACACTTTTCATAAGAACAGTTAAATTCATTGTCTGGTTGTGTTGCGCCTGAGTACTCAATCTGACCAATCTTAAACCAGCACTCGCTAGATGTTCCTGGTTTACCTGGTGGATTTCCAAGAATATCTGAATATTTATGATTTAAATGGTTTAGAAAACCGACGGGTTTAAGCTGACGGTACTTTTCTTAAGGCTGATAGTATGAACACATCGACTCCAGGCTGAGTGTATGATTACCACAAACTCCTCCCCCTGCTCCACCGTTCTTCTCTATACTGGACTGAATAAGCCACTGTGTCTCATTCTTCAATATTTGTTTAGACTTTACTGGCAATACAAGAGGACGAACACCATCCTATTGGTGACCTCTCGTATTTTCATTCACTATGTAGTCTTCCGCCACCTTGAAGGCTATATTAATGTTCCTTTAGTATTGTGTGGCTTGTTAATTATACGTAATTTAAGTCCAGTCCTGTTGGATAAGTAACATATTCAAGAGAACACCTCACTCCTTGCTTCCAGCTCCTGTGACTATATGTCCTCGGGGTCGCTAATGCAACATGCGTATAATAAGCCACACCTCATGTCGTTGGCCAAGTGAATTTATGTCTGAATTATTCTAGGTTAATAGCTAATGTATATGTATACACTTTATACTAGAATTTAATTAATTCTAGTATAAAGCGTATTTCTATTTAATTAATTCTAGTATAAAGTGTTCTTCTGATAGGAGATAAGGATTTGTTCCTTATTTATCACACAGATTAATTCATGTGTTGTGTACAGTTCGTACTCTTGTGGACTTCGCGGACAACAACAATGAAGGTTTGGTGCTACTGATGTGATCAGCCAATGGAGTATCCTTAAAAATGGTTTATACTACCTAAATCTGGGTGATTTAGGCAGAGGGACTCATTATCAGATGATGCGAAGTGATGCATCGAGTGAATTCCTCATATGCTTACACTGATTTATCATTCAGGCATATTTAATAATGATTATCATATTTTGTAATGATTATCATATTTAATAATGATTAGCATTTTTAATAATTTTTATAGTTTTCAACAATTAATGCACTTTTCCATCACATTTTTGACCCTTCATAGACATATCTGCTAAGTAAATTATAACAAACAGATCGGGAAATTAGTAATTTATTCCTTATGTGCAAAGTATGTAGCAAAACGGTGCAAGTGAGTAACTGGCGTGTATACTGGTCTGCCTGAGGGTACATACTCCCTCACAATGTCCTTGAAGTATCCTTAATCATCATACGTCATCTTGCCGGCGTTTAGGAGGTAAGGGCAGGTGTTCTATGCTGGACTGTAGTGAATCTTCAGGATTTGTGACAGATAAAACTATATAAGGGTGGAGTGTCCTCGCTGGTAGGCGCAGCCGAGTGTGTCCTGAAAGTTTCCGTGAGAGGAGTTAGGCGGTGCTTAGTAGCCATGAAGACTGCATCACACCCATGAGGACTGTGAGGCAGTCATGTCAGTGGATGCCACTGAGACAGAGGGAGCGACGTGACACCTCTCTGTAATAAGAGGGAGGGATCAATGTTTAAAGATCAAACTCAGATGCTCGTGGGGAGGAAACATCTGCTGACAGTTGGAAGACGCCCGGGGTTCACTTCAGTGATGCTGCTGAAGACAAGTCAGTTAGAGAATAACTCGAAGGGGTGGGTGAACGTGGAGGTGCATCAGGACAACTCGACCGCAGTAGTCAAGGTTTCAACGACTCGCATGCATGGAAGCGAGTGGCCGTATAAGATTTAGATTAAGATGTGTTAATTCCGACCCAAAGGTAAACTGAGAAGTCCTAAGCAGTAATGGCCAAAGGTACTTGGATGGTCAACGGCCAAGACGATTATCATCGACGGGTCCAAAGCGTCGAAGGATATGTCCAGCAAAGTCATTGCAGATAAAGAGATAAGGAAAAATGCAAAAGGAAGGGCAGTTTGAGGTGGAAGCCTACTTTTACTATGCCTCCGGTTACAGGTTTGTGTGGTGGCAAAGCAGGTGTGTTAGCGAGGATGCTACTCAGGTTGGGTCGAAAGAAGCTTTTATTTTTCAGCCCCCGCAGTCTTAAGGATGTAAGGGATCTGGAGTTCCCAGGTTATGTCATGTATGTTGCCAGTTGTACATTTAAATGGAGGGTGCTTTCCTCTTGGTAGACACGTCATGTCCGTTTGTGTTCCATCGATGTGAAAACAGTGGCGATGGTTGCATCATCCGTGTGGACGGGGCATGGCAGTGTTGTCTTGTGTGTGTCATTTGTATGCGCCAGCAGACGCCGATGTGAGGGTAAATAAAACCTCTCAGGGACAATTTGGTTTCCTTAGTGCATTACCGGTTTTAGCCTTTGTGGGCAGAACTGATATTATTTTGTAAGAAAGAACTTTGTTACACCGATAGAGGAGGGGCATTTTACAATGAGTGGATTATAATGAACATTACCAATGTGAACACAGGGTGTTCACACTAGTAAAATTTATATTTATATTAGTCTACTCATTATACTGTTGTCTCCAGAAGAAATGCAACTGTGATGATGTTGAACCCCTAGAAAAGGAGCAATATTAGTCTCCTTTTCATGAACATATTTTTGTCATTTTTGGCGTAGAGAGTAATTAGGTTAAAATTTACTTAGAATATAATAAAAAATTGTCGAATTTTATTTTGTTGGCAGCCGACTCGTATTAAAAGTATATAAAGTGAAGAGAAAGAAAAGAGGACAATATAACCTTTATGGAGTGAAATGCGAGGTCTCAGATGTCAGAGTGTATAGTTGCTTGATGATTGTCCAAAGACTCATCTAGCTATGAAGGATGAAGATGATCTTATATTGATTTTCCAGCCTCCATTGTGTATAAAAGTAGTGAGATTCACGCATATTTCGCCTTTGTGCGATCAGAAGTTTTCCTGTTCTCAGCAGATGTCTTGCAGACAGCCATCGGCGGAGTCTGGGAGTTAAGTTTGCCTTTGTGAAGTGCCTAGTTGTTCTTGATCTGTCTGATGCAGTTTACCTTTGTTTCCTCTCCTCTCTCTCTCTCTCTCTCTCTCTCTCTCTCTCTCTCTCTCTCTCTCTCTCTCTCTCTCTCTCTCTCTCTCTCTCTCTCTTATTTACACGAGTTTTTACAGGCTTAGGTTTACAGTTTCTACCTATATTTACAAGCTAAGAGCTGTTACCTAACTCACCTTATTTGAAAACTTTTTAACTGTCATGAGACATACGTCGTGTTCCACTCCTTTTTCCATGTACTACTCCAGACCAACCAGGCACCCGTTCAGGTACAGTGTTAGTCAGGTGATTGTTAGCTTCGACAGTCGCTTGTAATGAAGAAACTGACTCAGGGTTTGCAGATGTAGTACAGTTACCAGGAGTACCAGTATATGTCGGAGCAGTGATGTCAGGTATGCTGTTAGGTATAGAACTGGGGCGACGGAATCAGTGCTTGTTTCGTTGCTCGGTAAGGAATCTGTTCCCACTGTGGTGACCAAAGGCGTTGTAATGGAATTTTTAGTAGAGCTCTAGTGCTAACAGATTCCAAACAGTCTTTTGCTGTTGTATTAATCTCTGTGTAAGAATTACAGGCTTTATCAATAACGTCAGCATCAGTTGAACATCCTAGGTGATTGATGGAGGCCTGTTCTGATTATCTAAACTAGTTTAAAAATAATCTAATGATCGTAGGAGTTCACGCAGTGAGTCCCATTGATGGAATATATTGGTTGCAACCATACAGCACCGACAAATAAAGTGTTGTTGATCATTTGAGTGGAGTTCCTGTGGCTCTTCATATCCATTCCTGTTGTGGTGACGAGTTCGATTATGGTACGTATGTCACAGGTTTATGGATGTATTTAAAGTTACTAAGATGAGCCATCTGGCGTGGATGCTGTGTGATGGTAACTGAAACACGTAGGCTCAGGCATTTAAAATATGCCTGGCCTCTTATTGTGTATGAAAAGTTGGAATAGCTTTTATGACAATAATAAGACAGTGAATATAATTTTGCAATTTCGCGAAGCAAAGTCATTACAAAAGAGAAAGTTCTCAAGATTACATCAAAATTACACAGGAGAGAGACCGCGCGAGAGAGGGGAGATAGAAAGACCTCAGAAACTGGGAGGGTAGTCAGCTGGGGGAGAAAGGATCTCTCTCTTTTTTTTTTTTTAGAATTATGCAGCTTCTATCCGCCAAGTCTATACATATGTCCGGTCTTGTCGTCTCTTCCTCAGTTTTTTATAAACTTTCATTTGCAATTTATGCAGATCTATTTTCAGCCTTTTTCTGTCCTCTGATTGCATTTTCCTCATTAGTTTTAGTTCAACAGTAAATAGGGATACCTATGAATAATCCGCATATTTTAGGTCATTCACTTAATTCATAAACAGTACTTGTCCTAACTCCGAAGAGCCTCGCATCTTACTCTTCCACATTTCCACATCTCCTGGACAATCGCTGTTTTCCTTTCCTAAGGAACTTTTTGATTCATCAGAGTGCGGTCCCTTTAATTTCTGCCTGCATTTCAAATATTTGCTTCCAGTCTAGATTCAAATGCCTTCTTGTTGCATTCTTTGAAAATGTTATCTACCCAACCATACCTCTACTTTTTCACTTCTGTTACTATGTCATAGAATTTCAACAAGTTAGTAAGACAAGATTTGGCATCACTGAAGCCGGCCTGGCTATTTTTTTGTTAAACCATTTGTCTTCATGTGCTCTATCACCCTCATCCTCATTATTTTTTCCATTAACTTGTCAATGATACTGGTCTATTTTTCAATAATTCTTGTATATCTGCTTTTTTAAATATGGGCTACATTGGTTGTTTTCCAGATCTCAAGCAATTATACCGTATATATTGACTGGTTGTACAAAAGATCCAAGCTAGCGGTTCAGAGAGTTTATTTCATTTCTCTAACATAATCCATGGTAACTCCTTGTCATGTGCCGTTGCCTTAGATGCACCCAGCTCCATGACAATTTGTTTTTACTTCTTCTAAGCATCCAGTATTACCCCTTTATCCACTGAGAAGATCTCTTTGTACTGCTTAGTTAACACAGCGCAGATTTCCTTGTCGTATAATGTGACCTTTCCTCCTTCCTTCTTCACTCAAAATTCCTAATGATTAACTGTCATATTTTTTTTTGATGTATCTGTCAAGTTGTTTAGGTAAAAATGTGGTCGCCACTGCTATGACATTCTTAAATAAGCTCTCAGCCTCTCTCCTACGGCTTGTATATTAGTTTCTGGCATTTCTGTTAGCTTATCTATTCTTGTCTCTTCTTCATTCTAGATTTATGTAATTTTTTATTTTGTCCATGGTTGAACCATAAGTTCTTTTTTATTTCCCCATCTCTTCCTATGCCGCCAGCAACTTTGTATATGCGTACTTAGTAATCTCATCCAGTTCAATTCTTTTCAATTCCCTTTCTCATTGTAACGCATTCTGGAATTCTCTAATCAAATTCAAGTTCCTCTGTCTCTGTCTGTCTCTGTCTGTCTCTGTCTGTCTCTCTCTGTCTGTCTCTGTCTGTCTCTGTCTGTCTGTCTGT
>NC_091298.1:33622728-33680613 GCF_038502225.1 Cherax quadricarinatus
ACTCTCTCCCTGCTCCTTGAGCTTTATCATACCTCTTCTTAAAGCTATGTATGGAATCTGCCTCCACTACCTCACTTTCCAGACTATTCCGCTTTCTGACCATTCTATCACTGAAGGAATGCTTCCTAACATCCCTGTGACTCATCTGAGTTTTCAACTTCCAATTGTGACCCCTTGTTGCCTGAGTCCAATCTCTGGAACATCCTGTCTCTGTCCAAGTTGTCGATTCCTCTCAGTATTTTATATGTCGTTATCATGTTTCCCCCCTGCTCTCCTGTCCTTCAGTGTTGTCAGATCGAGTTCTCCTAACCTCTCCTTTTAGGGCATGCCCCTTAGCTCGGGGGGTTATCTCTTTGCAAGCCTTTTCACTTTTTTCTAGTTTCCTGACGTGGTTGGCCAGGTAAGGGTTCCAAACTGGTGCTGCATACTCCAATATGGGCCTGATGTACACGGTGTACAGGGTCCGGAACGACTCCTTACTGAGATGTCAGAATGCTATTCTTAGGTTCGCTAGTCGCCCAAATGTTGCGGCAGTTGTGTATACGTGTCTCTGCGCGAGTATGCCATATATCTTTTTATGAGTTTCTTCTTGACCAAATAATTGTTTTTTCTTTCAAATTACTGAAATATCTCATATTTAGCCATTCAATTTGTGCAAATCTAAATATTACTTATCACTCACTTTTTCCAAAGTATTTTTCCTTCCTGTCTTCACTGACGTCTGTCCTTCCCTCAGAGGTCATTATGTAAAGTAGGTAAAGTGTTAGTCTCACGTCCGTCGCTTCCCCACTTCAGAGACAATTGCTTGAAGCAGGAAGAGGTTATGAAAATTCCTGGTAAAACTCGGATAGTAAATGTGTGTTCAATCTCTCCCTTAGTTGTTAATGGCAGTGTTTAAGAAACACTTCAGAAAGCGAAATTACTTGGTGCTGACAACGATACAAGTGTAAACACTTCGTGTGCGGTGTTTCCACTATACATTAAAAATATAACAAAAGCTTAACATAGGATCTCTGTTGATAATTTTGAACTACTGTTGGACAAATATTAGGAAAACTGGAAGCCAGGATTAAACAGCACAAGGCTCATTTTCTGCTATTCAGGCTTTTGTAATATATTCTTCCACTTTATGCAGACCTCAGGGGCCCCTCGGCGTACCAGCCAAATATCAAAGCTTTTGTATAATCTTTCATCACTGTTAAATTTCACTGACGGTATGTATGTACATTATATATATATATATATATATATATATATATATATATATATATATATATATATATATATATATATATATATATATATATATATATATATATATATATATATATATATATATATATAAGGAATTCGCAAAAGCAGGCGAAATATACACAAACACTGATCTCTGGCTGACGGAGACTCGAACCTATCGTAGGTTCGAGTCTCCTTCAGCCAGAGATCAGTGTTTGTGTATGTTTCGCCTGCTCTCGCGAATTCCTTGCATTGCTAAAATCTCTAGTAAGGCTGTTGCATGCAGGGGATGAGATGAAAAGCTGTAAGCCTTCTCCCAGAAAGCTGGCTGACTTGGATCAAAGTCTAGCGCAAGCTGGACTCCAAGGTATTGGTCCAATGTGGTGAGTTTGGTATAGCACTGCGTACCTTGTTCTAAGGTTCGTAGGTTCGAGTCTCCTTCAGCCAGAGATCAGTGTTTGTGTATATTTCGCTTGCTCTCGCGAATTCCTTGCATATACATACTATATATATATATATATATATATATATATATATATATATTATGTATATATGTATATATATATATATATATATATATATATATATATATATAGTAACAGATCTCCATGTGTCCTTCAGATGAGGTTAACCATAGAACTAATGAAGGAAAGAAAGATGAGTGGTGCATGGAGGTATCTGTGGAGACAAAACTTTAATCATGGAGGCAAAGAAGGGAATGTACGAAAGTATAGTAGAACCAAAACTCTTATGTGTGTCTGAAGCTTGGGTTGTATATGCTGGAGCGAGGAGGCTGCTGGAGGCAGTGGAGATGTCATGTCTAAGCCCAATGTGAGGTGTAAATATTATGCATATTATGCAGGAATATTATGTAGGAATGATAACTTGAACAACGCCTGTGAACAACACCGGAATTCCACCAATCACCTCATGAAATTCAATGATGCCCAACTAGTGATCACATAACCTAATTTCCGCAGACGAAAATGTCTTGAATCATCATTAATCGCTGTTTCTAACACAAGCAAAATAAAGGCAGCTTCATCATCTCTGAAGTATTAGCAAAAGTCCTACTCAGAACAATAAACCCTGCCATAACATAGTCTCTGCTGCTAATACTACACAAGAACATAACAGAGGAGGGACACTGAAACAGACCTTCTCAAATTCAACCACATACACAAATGTGTGTCTAAACTATTTTATGCAACCCAAATAATAGCTTTTATAACCTTTTACTCATATGCAAGTTGATTGTTCTTCCATATTGTATTACTGCTACTACTACTACAACTAATATTACTACTAATACTACTACTACCACTAGTATTACACCTCGCTCTAAGCCATGTATTGTTTTTATCAGCTTGATAAAGCTCCTGGAGAGCGACACGTTGCCACAGTAAAATGTCACATTAGTTGCACTTGCGTCCTTTTACCTAACATTATGCAACTTTTCTTCAGAATCTCCCAAAAGCACAGCATCAGTAAAAAGCAACTGTGACAACTCCTACTTTGTGCTATATTCCGTATATTTAAATCATACATCTACAATGCTTTCAGTATCATACCACCTACTCAATACACTTGCATCATCTGCCACATTGCTCCACTATCTACTCAGTCATATGCCTTATCAAAATCATAAATGCAACGAAACCTCTCTACTCTCATCTTCATACCATTCACTTATATGCTTCGCTGTAAATACTTGGTCGACACAGCCTCTTCCTTTCCCAAAGCCTCCCTATTAATCTGTTATCCTGCTCTGCGTCCTACGTTAATTCGTTCAATAATAACTCCACCATACACCTTACCAGATATATATTAGTGTGCATATTAATTGAAACAGTGATGAAATAAGACATTTATTTGAAAAATTAATATTTATTTTAAAAATAAACGGCAGTGATATGGCAGATAATTGATTTAATAAGAGATATGACTACTCAGTTCTTTCATTAGCATTGCTACACTCTTTGGCATACAATCGACTAATGTTAAGCATATTTTGGCAAGTTCTTCGTAGTAATACTAGGTCCTAATAACAGCAGCAATAAGCTTCTCCACAGTTGCACATTTCTGTTTTGCGATCCTACTTTTGGTTACTGCCCATAGAAGGCTTAGCTCACTCTCTTTGAAGAATGCTAGCATTTTTCTGGAAGTGTGGCATAGAGCAAGATCCTGATGGAAAATGCCTTCTCCATCAGGAAAGGCTCTATCCACAATGGGAAGGAAATAAGTTGCCAGGATTGGCTTGTATTTGTCACTATTCATCGTTCCCTCAACAATAGGAAGCCGTCCATGGCCTTCAGCTGTAAAACTACCCGAAGACGTCTTCTTAGGTGAGCGTTTTGGCTCTTGTTGAATGTGCCCATTGCTCCTCACAACCACTGATATCTAGAAATGTGCTTCAAAATGCGCCTCTTCTCCAAATATATAACTTTTCTCCGTTCATCTGTCGTCCAGTCATTTTTGCTTCATAGCAGCAGTTAACAATTGTTTCTTTACCGGCTATCTGGAAGTTATGCCAACTTGATGGAGCCTTCGTCAAATAGTTGAAGAATCAACATTTACGCCATCTCCTTCACACTATTTTTATAATAACATTGTCATTGTGATGTATTGTGTTGCGCCTTCTTTCACATCTTCCTCGACATAGCGCTCCACTATCACTAGTGTCGTCAGCTATCTTCAGAATCCTACCAAAAGTTGACTTTGTTAGGCTCAAATTTTCGGCGATCTGTCTTCTACTCAAATAAGCATGTTTTATAAGAGGCAAAATACTTGCACACTTCATAGGTGCAACATTCATCATGAATTTCAGCAGTAACTATGAACTGAAGGGAAGAAACCACATTCACGGAACACATTTGCAGGAATAGCCTTACAAAGCGACAGTTGTTGTAGCAGTGACGAGAGTCAATGCTACAACAACTGTCGCTCTGTGGTTGGTTGGCTTCTGGCAGCCATCCACAGCTGGGTGGTTACCAGAAGTCGGCCGCAAACTCTTCTGAAAAGAAAAGGACCCAAACTATATTAATTAAGCCAAAGGTTAAGACATGAGATAACCATAAAATTTACTCATGTCCCAATTAATATGCACACTACTGTACTGAACAGGCTTATTCCCCAATAATTCTTATATTTTCTTGTGTTTCCTTTGCTTTTATACAATGGAACTATTCATGCCTTCTGCCATTCCCTAAGTACCTTCCCTTCTTTCATTCATTTATAAAATAAAAGCACCAACTTTTCCAAAACTATATCCCAACCTACTTTTAATAACATTTCATTATCGATCCCATCATTCCCAGTGGCGATACCACATTTCTTTCTACCCTCAGACTCACACTCCTTCCCTACAATCATATCTGGATCTTCTTCTTTACTCCTAAATGATGCAATACCTTATTCGCTAATGCATGAAATCACAGATTTCCTCTCTTCATAAACATTTAACAATTCCTCAAAATATTCCATATTCCCGATACCTCTGACTCTCCATCTAATAACTTCTCCTCTTATGATTTTAACTGCGAAATCCATTCGTTCCATAGGTATTCTCAACTTATTAATCTCACTCCAAAACTTTCCCTTATTCTCAGCAAAATTTGTTGACAGCATGTCATACACTCACTTTGCCCTATTTCACATTCCCTTATCAATTTATTAACCTTTCTTTCTCTCTCCATACACTCCTCTTTCTTTATATTATTCTTATCCAGCCATTTCTTCCAATAGTTGCTTATATCTTGCCCTAACTGCCTCCTCCTCTTTTAGTTTAAAAATTTTCTGCTTTCTGATAACATTCTGTTTGTACCCCATCTACTTTTTACTGTCACTGTAGCTACGACAAAAAATTATGTGATACGTATGTTGCCCCTCTATAAACCTGCACATCCTGAAGTCTATATTTCATCTACAAATACTACTACTACTACTACTAATATTAATGATAATAATAATAATAATAATATCTTTATTTCTACAAGAACATGTACAAGGTATACCGGCCTAGCTGACATCAGTGACATACTACTATAGAGAAAGCTCCTTGTTATGTAGATCATTTCGGGAAAATTAGGTCAGTTTTGTTCCAGGATTCGACCCACATCAGTCGACTAACACCCAGGTACCATTTTACTGACTGGTGAACAGAGACAAGAGGTGTAACGAAACAAGCCCAATGTTTCCACCCTTGCTGGGAATCGAACCACGAGGCCTAGTCTTAGACCAGGGATCAGTCTGATCAACCAGGCTTCTACTGCTGGCGCACACAAATTGATGGAGTAACCACAGCCTGGGTGGTCGGGTACTAACTTTAGGTGCCTGTGCAGTGCCTTCTTGAAGACAGCCAGGGGTCTATTGGTAATCCCCCTTATGTATGCTGGGAGGCAGTTGAACAGGTTTGGGTCCCTGACACTTACTGTGTTGTCTCTCAGTGTACTCGTGGCGCCCCTGCTTTTCATTTGGGGAATGTTGCATCTCCTGCCGAGTCTTTTGCTTTCATAGGGAGTGATTTTCGTGTGCAAGTTTGGTACTAATCCCTTTAGGATTTTTCTAGTATATATTTTCATGTAACTCTCTCGCCTGCGTTCCAGGGAATACAAATCATAGGACTTCAACCGTTCCCAGTAATTTAGGTGCCTTATCGTACTAATGTGTGCCGTGAAAGTTCTTTGTACACTCTCCAAGTCGGCAGTTTCGCCTGTCTTGAAGGGGGCAGTTAGTGTACAGCAGTATTCCAGCCTAGAGATTACAAGCGATTTGAAGAGAATCATCATTGGTTTGGCGTCCCTAGCTTTGAAGGTTCTCATTATCCATCCTATCATTTTTCTAGCATCTGCTGTAGATACATTGTTGTGGTGTTTGAAGGCGAGATCCTCTGACATTATCACTCCCAGGTTTTCCACATTACTTTCTCGCTCTATTGTATGGTTAGAATTTGTTGTATACCCCGATAAAGTTTGAATTTCCTGAAGTTTTCTGTATCTGAGTAATTGAAATTTCTGTTCATTGAACTTCATATTGTTTTGAGTGGCCCATTTGGTTGATGTCCGCAATTTGGGTGTCATGCGCAAAGGAAGACGCGAGGCTATGGCTTACATCTCTGTCTATGTCAGATATAACGATGAGGAACAGGATGAGAGCGAGTACTGTGCCTTGTGGAACACAGCTTTTTACTGAAGTTGCCTCGGACTTTACCCTCTTTATTATTACTCTTAGTATTCTTTAATTTTATATGCTGGGGTAGATACTTTATTTTGATCTATATAGTCTATGTAGTTTTGAATTTTATGTATTTGTATACGTTAGTAATGCTGCAGTTTATTTCTATAGTTTTATAGACTATATTATTATTATTATTGTTGTTTATTAGAGTTATAGTTTAACTTGCGTGTTTGGTGAGCTGGTGACTGCTGTCAGCTTCTACAGCTGTTGAGGAACTAATGGTCTCTAGCACCTCACCTCTTACATCTTAGGCTTTGGCCACTTATAAATCACTTCATTTAGCATTTCAGGTACTGTATTTAACTTTTCTAGTACTTTGGTGACACTTTTTAGCTACGGCACTGGTGTGAGGATTTACTAAAGCTAGTGCTTTCTGAGGTAAGTACTGGGTTTACTGTTGTGTATATTGCGTTCATTGGCACTCTGCATTTTTTTACCTTCTTATTTTTCTTTCTTATTTCCAAGACCTGTACATTCTTTTAATAGTTCCACAAATTTTTTACACCCTTTCAGGTTTCCACTTTATCGTACTCTGTGGTATCGCTATACACACGTAGGACTAGTTGTAGGTATAAATTTTAAACAACTGGTTGGCGTGGTAGGATCCCGGCGACTCCTGGCAAACTGAATAAACGACGGGTATCCACTTAGCTTATTTCATGAGACCACACTCTTATTTAGCATCACATTTATTTTGGCATCTTTACTATACACTGTGTGCCACTGTGATACACACTGAATCGCTATATAAGACGCTCTAATTTCAGAGAGGCTTTTTTTTTTCCCCCCCAGAGATTATGTAAGTTATTTTTTCCACTCGGCACTTCAGACTTATAGTTGACCTGGTGCACGTACACTTCTTTCCTAGTTTCTGGATCAGTATGTACTATATTTCTAGATTAGTTCAGGCGTTTGAGAGATATACTTTACAAGTTCACTAACACAATTTGACGCTTCTGGCACCGAAAAAACTAACATAATCCACGAAAAACGGAGGAGCTCGCGGGTGTGTGTGTGTGTGTGTGTGTGTGTATTATTTATGGATCTCTCTAGTATTCCGATTGTTCTCTACTATAATAACTAGACTAGAGAGAAATAAAGAAAGGAATAAGAAAAGTAAAAAGGGATTATAAAGCTAAGGTCGCAAGGGATTCAAAGACTAACCCAAAAGGGCATAGTTTATTATCGTCCTGTTCTTCGTAATCTATTATTTCAGGAATATCGCCAGTATTTTCATGGGTGAAAACTGAGAGGACAAGATTGGCCCACTTAAGAGTAACTCTGGTCAGATCACTGACAGTGATAAGGATATGTGCGAAATTCCCAATACCTACTTCCTCTCATGACTCACTGTCAATGATCTGACCAGAGTTACTCTTAAGTGGGCCAATCTTGTCCTCTCAGTTTTCACCAAGGAAAATACTGGCGATATTCCTGAAATAATAGATTATGTAGAACAGGACGATAATCAACTATGCACGATTGCGGTAACTAGTGACATGGTCCTCAGACAAATAGAGAAACTAAAACCTAACAATTCCCCAGGCCCTGATTGTTTGCAAGGGTGTTAAAGGAATGTAAAGAGGAGCTTAGCATACCTTTGGCTAATCTTTTTAACATATCACTACAAACTGGCATAGTGCCTGATAATTGAAAAATAGCAAATGAAATACCTATTTACAAGGCAGGTGACAGGTCCTTGGCTTCGAACTATAGACCAATAAGCCTTACCTCCATAGTGGGAAAATATATGGAATCAATAATTGCATATATGGAGAGAAATCACAATGGGGGCACGTCACAAGCGGTGTTCCTCAAGGGTCAGTGTTGGGGCCATTGTTGTTCACAATTTACATAAACGACATAGATGAAGGAATAAATAGCGACATAAGCAAATTTCCTGATGACACCAAAATAGGCCGTCCAATTCATCCTAATGAGGACACTAGAGCACACCAGGATGATTTGAATAAACTGATGCAATAGTCAGAGAAGTGGCAGATGCAGTTTAATATAGACAAATGCAAAGTTCTAAATGTTGGACAGTTAAATAACCATGCGACATATAAACTAAATAATGTAGATCTTAATACCACTGATTGTGAAAAGGATTTAGGAGTTCTGGTTAGCAGTAATCTGAAACCAAGACAACATTGCATTAGTGTTCGCAATGAAGCTAACAGAATTCTTGGCTTCATATCTAGAAGTATATATAATAGAAGTCCTCAGGTTGTTCTTCACCTCTATATATCCTTGGTTAGGCCTCATTTAGACTATGCTGCTCAGTTCTGGTCACCGTATTACAAAATGGATATAAATGCTCTGGAAAACGTACAGAGGAGGATGATAAAGATGATCCCGTGTATCAGAAATCTTCCCTATGAGGATAGACTGAGGGCCTTGAATCTGCACTCTCTCGAAAGGCGTAGAATTAGGGGGGATATGATCGAGGTGTATAAATGGAAAACAGGAATAAATAAAGGGGATGTAAATAGCGTGCTGAAAATTTCCAGCCAAGACAGGACTCGCAGCAATGGTTTCAAGTTGGAAATATTCAGATTCAGGAAGGATATAGGAAAGCACTGGTTTGGTAATAGAGTTGTGGATGAGTGGAACAAGCTACCGAGTACAGTTATTCAGGCTAAAACGTTGTGTAGTTTTTAAAATAGGTTAGATAAATACACGAGTGGGTGTGGGTGGGTGTGAGTTGGACCTGACTAACTTGTGCTGCTGGGTCTGGTGCCGTGCTCCTTTCTTGAGTGGAGGTGACAAGACTCGGTGGGTCATTGGGCTAATCAGGGGGTGGAGAATGGACCTGCTCGGCATGGGTCAGTATGCCTGTTGCAGTGTTCCTTCTTTCTTATGTTCTTATGTAGACAGTTCCTGAATTTTTCTTTTAACACCACTAACAACCTAACACTGTATACTACTAAACTAGTTGCAAATCACCATGTTGCGATTATCTTTGTGTACCTTCGTACCTCTGTATCTAGACGAGTTAGGTTTGCTTCTTTTTGGGCTATGATAAAATATCCACACATGCGCACTGATACCTGAAGGAACCTTCATGCCTACGTCTTTACTACTGTTATATCAATCAAATAAAAATTAACTTTACTACACGTTTATTTACGTTACATGTTTCAATATACAAATATGTGTATTCTGAAGGATCACTTTGAATTATTTTGTAAATTCGGCCATGAATTTTTAAAGACAAATATCATGTACGCTTCTGCCAGCCGCCTCAGGTCATTTCCTCATCAATTCAAACTTATGAATCATGTTTGTTGCAGGGGAATACATGGTCTGCCTCACGCGAATAATACTTACTAATTTTGCTGTCCTTCGGTTATAATTCAGTATGGCATTATCTTGGCAATATTTCAATTTCCTTGTTTGATCATTGTTCCTGAACAAAGCATCGAGTAACAGATTTGTGTGTGTGTGTGTGTGTGTGTGTGTGTGTGTGTGTGTGTGTGTGTGTGTGTGTATGTGTGTGTGTGTGGGTCGAGTCATAGCACCTGGCCCCGCCCCTTCACTGAACACTACTTGGTCCTCTCTCTCCCTGCTCCATGAGCTTTATCAAACCTCGCCTTAGACTAAGTATGGTTCCTGCCTCCACTACGTCACTTGCCAAACTGTTCCATTTCCTGCCAACTCTATGGCTATAAGGCAAGCCAATATCAAAATCACGCATGCATTTATCTGATCTTTTTTCCAAAGCTACCCAAGAATTAGCAGCCGTGTCCCAAACAAGAATTAAACCAAGTCGTACTAAAGATATACTTCCTAACATCCCATTGACTCGTGAGTCGTCAACTTCCAATTGTGACCCCTTGTTTCTGTGTCCCATCTCTGTAACATCCTGTCTCTGTCCACCTTGTCAATTCCATGTAGAATTTTGAATGTCGTTATCATGTCTCCCTAACCCTCCTGTCCTCCAGTGTCGTCAGGCTAATTTCCCTTAACCTTTCTTCGTAGGACATTCCCCTAAGCTCTGGAATTAGTCCTGTTGCAAACCTTTGCGCTTTCTCTAATTTCTTGACGTGCTTGATCAGGTGTGGGTTCCAAACTGGTGCTGCATACTCCAATATGGGCCTGACGTATATGGTGTAGAGTCTTGAACGATTCCTTACTGAGGTATCGGAACGCTATCCTCAGGTTTGCCAGTCGGCCATATGGTGCAGCAATTATCTGGTTGATATGTGTGTGTGTGTGTGTGTGTGTGTGTGATAATTTTTTTTTAAATATGTATATCCTGTTCTTTCTTGCTCGTTTTAGCTTTTTTTTCTCACCATGTTACCTAGGCCAGAAACCAGTCAGGGCTTTTTCTTAACCCTGTGTTTGAACATCATTACTGGATAACTTTTCTAGATCTCATTATACTTAACACTGAAGCTGTATAGTGGCTTCACCTTCGCCACTTCCTCGTTAAACTTATTCTCCTCTTTAGTCACCTTAAGATAAATACATTCTTATGTTTCTATTCCTTATTTGCATATTTGAATCCCCTTATCCCGTAAATATGAAAATATTTTAACAGGAAAATTCCTAATTTAAATCTGTTAGAACTAATTACTGAAGTAATGTAGACATGAGGAAGTTTAGCAGTCATTTCAGGAAGTTGTGTAGTATATCGTAATCATGTCTTTTATTGGTCTTTTTAAACAATAAGGTCATCAAGGTGTGTTCGGTTAGCCTGTACACAAAGAGTATTCCTTTCAGTTGTGTGACAGTCACAGTGGAATCCACTGGACCTCTTCAAAGATATTGCTCCCACTGTGGCCATCTGCTGATGAAGTCAATAATAAATGTTTTTATGAAGGTCTGATAAAGTTTTTATTCAATTTCCAGTTATCTAGTTAAGTTCACTATTGATTCTAATAATTTGTCCACTGATGATATTGGTCAAATTGGGTAGTAATTCGATGACAGAGACAAATTTAATGTTTTGCAGATAGGAATTACATAAACACGATTTCTGTTTCCAGTGATAAACCGAGAAGAAAAGTTGGCACTTCAAGAACTACTTTGTTTTCTTTGAGGATCTTTCAAAGCAATTTTTTGAGGACTATGAATTTATTATGATCCATTTATTCTTATTTTGTTGGGTAATCATGTCTCCTGTGACTTTGATATTACATAATTTATTGTTTCCACTGTACAATTAATAATTTTTGATATATAATTCTCATTCTGCCGATTAAGTTTTAATTGAAATCAGCTTTATCTTAATCTATATTTTTCTGCTCAGAAATCTTTCGATTTTTGAGGGGGATTAACTTGCAACTTTGATTTTACATTCTCGTTTTCTCATCACTTTCTGTTTTATGAGCATGAACAAGTTGGTAGGTAAGGTGACTTAATATTCATTGCATACATTTATACCAGAAGAGATGTTCATGTCTCCTCTTAATTCATAAAGGGTAATTTTTATTGACTAGATTTCTCTGTGGGTAATATGTGTCTTTTGACCAACTTGGACAGTCTTTAGAAAAGAGTTATTATAGCTTGTCTCTTCTTCCTGCTTGTAAGATATTCGTCTATTTAATCTCTGTTTAGGCTACCCCATTCAACACAAGTCAGGTGTTTCCATGTCTTTCGTGATATCTAAATTATTTATTAGGGTTTGCTTGTTTTGCCAGAATAAACCAAGTAGGATATATCTTCTTTCAAAAATTGTTTTAAAAAGAAATCCTGGAGCTTCTCTAAGAAACAGTTGAACTCTCGATTACTATGCAATAATTACCAATAAATTTGGCGGAAATTAAGATATCCCAGTATTACTAAATTTTCTATTTCATGAAACCTTAGCAGCTTCATCCAAAAATTGTCTTCACTTGCAGCTTTCTAAGTACAAGGATGGAATAGCACGAAGATCAGATTTTCATATTTCTCGCCATTTATGTATATTTTCAAGTTTTGTTCGACTTATAGCATCATTACACCGTCTTCTTTAGTCCAGGACCAAAGACGTATCAGTTCTTCAGACCTCATACTTCTTTGGCCCCAGACCAAAGAAGTATGAGCTCTGAGGAAAGTCTGAAGCATTTAAGCGATGCAGGAAGTATTAAAAGAGGAAGAAAATCGAGATATTAGATAAACTTGAAAATGCTGCACGTGTGATGGAGACGGCAAGAGCTTATGGACTTAATAAAGCATCGGGTTGTTCTTTTAAAAGGGATGAGGCAGATATACGGGTTTGTGCCATGAATAACCCAGGATGTCACCTGAAAAGAAAGACACAGGGTCACAGCAGTTAAATAAAACAAAAAACTGATTGAGTGGACTGAACAAAAAAACAAAGAAAAGTGCACCACATAATTTCATCACAATAGGCGAAAAAGCTTTACTGTTCAATAAACCAATGTGTGATGAGGAAGGAAGGGCTGAACATAAGTGTGTTCAGCATAGTCCGGTTCTATAGGCTCAAATTGCATAATGTGTTATATAATATTAAGTTTTATTGTTAAAGTGCTTAAGCTGATCACACAACAGCAGGTAATTTCCCTGCTGGATTGCAGGAAATTATTTCTAATTGTGGCTACGAGCCACACTAAGTGCTTAATGCTGACGAGGTAAGTGTGTACTGGAAGAAAATGCCATCTTGTCAGGCATCAAGAGGAAAGTACTCTAAAATTCAAGGTTACAAAGAATCGTTTCACTTTGCTCCTTTGTGGTAGAGTTATTATTGGAAGGATTAAGAGTAAAACGGAGAGCAGGATAGCAGATAAACAAGGAGGCTTTAGGAAGAGTAGGGGGTGTGTAGACCAAGTGTTTGCATTGAAACATATAAGTGAACAGTATTTAGATAAGGGTGAAGAGGTTTTTGTGGCATTTATGGATTTGGAAAAGGCGTATGATAGGGTGGATAGGGAAGGGGGGCTGCAATGTGGCAGATGTTTCAAATGTATAGAATAGGAGGTAGGTTATTGAAAACAGTGAATAGTCTTTACGAGAACATTGAGGCTCAGGTTAGAGTATGTAGGCGAGAGGGAGATTATTTCCGAGTAAAAGTAGGCATTAGACAGGGATGTGTGATGTCACCATGGTTGTTCAATATTTTTAAAGATGGAGCTGTAAGAGAAGTGAATGCTCGGGTGTTGGCAAGAGGTGTGGGGTTAAAAGATAAAAAAAATCTAACACGAAGTGGGAGTTGTCACAGTTGCTCTTTGCTGATGACACTGTGTTTTGGGGAGATTCTGAAGAGAAGTTGCAGAGGTTGGTTGATGAGTTTGGTAGGGTATGCAAAAGAAATAAATTAAAAGTGAATGTAGGAAAGAGTATGGTAATGAGGATAACAAAAAAATTAGGTAAGAGAAGACTGGATATCAGGTTGGAGGGAGAGAGCATGAAGGAGGTGAATGTATTCAGATATTTGGGAGTGGACATGTCAGCGGATGGGTCTGTGAAAGATGAGGTGAATCATAGAATTGACGAAAGGAAAAAAGTGAATAGTATACTGAGGAGTCTGTGAAGACAAAGAACTTTATCCATGAAAGCAAAGAGGGGAATGTATGAGAGTATAGTTATACAAACTCTCTAGTATGAGGTGTGAGTTATGGGTGGTGAACGCTGCAATAAGGAGAAGACTGGAGACAATGGAGATGTCATGTCTGAGGGCAATGTGCGGTGTGAATATAATGCAGAGAATCCCTAGTTTGGAGATTAGGAGGAGGTGCAGAATTACCAAAACTATTATCCAGAGGGATGAGGAGGCTTATTGAGATGGTTTAGACATGTTTGAACGGCCGATAACCCCCGGTTATCGTCCGTTACGGATATCGGCCAACTTGGTTATCGCCCACTTTTTGGACAAAATTTATTTTGGTCATCGGCCATTATTTTGCTTATCGGCCGTATTGGACACGTACACCAACCCACCAGCCAGCCGCTTGCATATTCCTGAGTCAGTCTGGAAACTTCTGCTCATTCATCCAAACATTTCGCTATAATCCATTGTTTTGTGTGGTTATTGATTGAGTGCAGCTGCAAAATAAGCAACCAAGGGCCCAAAGAAACTTCCTAGTAAAGCCTTAGTATTCAAGAGTCAGGAGGGCCAGCAAACACATCCACCCAGAAAACCCCCCATAGAACACCACAGCCAAACAAATTAACTCAAATCAAACCACACTCACAGATCCTTCCCCCACAGCACAAATCCCACCTACTCAGCAGCCTCCCACAGTGTCATGTTAGGTCTCCCACCCCTCTTCCCCCAGCTTTCACAAACCCCCCAGAAGCTGCAGGTGTGTTATACCAATATAGGCAGAATAATAAATAAATAAATGTGAGGAGTGACATGGAACAATCAGAGACGATGTTGGACACCTCATGAAATTCAGTGAAGCTAAACTAGTTATTAAAGAAGACGACTTAAGACGGAAAAAATGCATTGAAGTCCTGAACTGTACATAAGTGTGTTTTTCCACATCTTGTCGGTATCACCATACCATTTCCTCATTGTCAAGACACAGTACTAGTGATGGACGTTTTATACAGAGACTACCTTTCTCTCCTCCTGAAGGCACACAGCTTCAAGAACCGTTCCTCTTTTCTGCAAGACTGCAATCAAAAAGGCATCCTAGACATAAGAACATAAGAATGTAGGAACACTGCAGAAGGCCTACTGGCCCATGCGAGGCAGGTCCTTATCAAAACGACCTCTACCTAAAGCTACCCAAGAAATAACTCCCGTACCCAGTGACACCATTCAAACCCAGCCCCTCCTACTCATATATCTGTCCAGTCCCTTCTTAAAGCTACCCAAGGCCCTAGCCTCTGGGAAGACTGTTCCACGCATCTACAGCTCTGTTAGAAAACCAGTACTTACCAATGTCCTTTCTAAATCTAAATTTATCCAACTTAAATCCATTATTTCTGGTTCTTACCTGGTTTGACACCCTCAATACCTTATTAATATCTCCTTTGTTTATGCCCGTCATCCACTTATACACCTCAATTATATCTCCTCTCATTCTACGTCTCTCTCGAGAGTGAAGATTTAAGGCTTTAAGTCTATCTTCATACGGGAGATTCCTTACACAGTAAATCATTTTAGTCATTCTTCTCTGTATGTTCTCTAATGAGTCTATATCCATTCTGTAGTAAGGGGACCAAAACTGAGCAGCATAATCTAAATGAGGCCTCACTAGTGATGTATAGAGCTGTAAAATAACTTTTGGACTTGTTACTTATACTTCTTGAGATAAATCCAAGTAATCTGTTAACCTTGTTGCGCACACTAAGGCACTGCTCTCTTGGCTTTAGATTTCTGCTCACCATGACTCCCAAGTCCTTTTCACATTCTGTATGATCAAGCTCTACTTCACCTAGATTATAGCTTCGAGGGTTATTTTCATTACCAAGGGCTAGTACCTTACACTTACCGACATTGAACTTCATCTGCCATTTTTCAGACCAGGACATTAATTTGTCCAAATCCTCCTGGAGTTCATTGCTATCCTCCTCAGAGTGAATTATACGGCCTATCTTTGTATCATCAGCAAACTTACTCATGTCACTCGTAATCCCTTCATCAAGGTCATTAATGTAAATTATGAACAAGAGAGGGCCTAAAACTGATCCTTGTGGAACGCCACTAGTGACTAATCCCCATTCAGATTTCACTCCATTAATGGTAACTTTCTGCTTTCTATTGGTATGCCATGCCTCTATCCATGCTAGAACTTTACCTCCTATACAATGAGCTGCCACTTTTTTCAAGAGTCTCCTGTGAGGTACTCTATCGAAGGCTTTACTAAAATCCAAATAAACAATATCATATTCCTTATCACTGTCAGCTGCCTAAAATGTTCTATTGAAGAACGTCAGCAAGTTTGTCAGGCAGGAACGACATCTCGTGAATCCGTGCTGAGATTCATTTATCAAGTTATGCTCTTCAAGGTGACTTCTAATAATGCCAGCTATAATTGATTCTAATAACTTGCCCACTATAGATGTCAGGCTTATTGGACGGTAATTTGAAGGAACGGACTTATCCCCTGATTTGAATATAGGAACCACATTGGCCATCTTCCACAACTCTGGCACAACACCGGTAAGGATGGACGCATTAAGGAATGCAAGATGGAGCTTAGTCAGCCATTAACGAGTGTGTTTAAGTACCCTGGAAAACAACTCATCGGTCCCGGGGACTTATTTTGCTTCAGTTTGTCTATCTGTTTAATAACCATGTCCCTCGTGACAGTAATATTAGTTAATTTAAATTCATCAGGAACTAAATAATTGTTAATTACTGGAATCTCATTTACATCTTCCTTTGTAAAAACTGACAAAAAATAGTCATTAAATAAGGAACACATTTCCAGTTCGTTATCCGTCAGCTGTCCATTCCCAATTTTCAGAGGTCCTACTTTTTCCTTCACCTTCGCCCTATACACTTGAAAGAACCCCTTTGAATTAGTCTTTGATTCACTAGCAACTCTAATTTCATAGTCACGTTTAGCCTTTCTAATCCCCTTTTTTTACTTCTCTTTTAAGCTGAACATATTGGTCAGTAAGGTTAACCTCTCCTCTTCTGATGCGCCTATAAATTCCCCTTTTCTCCCCTAATAGATGCTTTAACCTACTGTTAACCCATTTGGGATCGTTATTATTAGACCTAATATCTCTCTGGGGAATGTATATACTCTGGGCACGGTGTACATTATTAAGAAAAAAATCATAAGAGCAGATCCCTTCATAATCATAAGTATGATCATCGCCAATAAAATCATTAGCTAGATAACCCCAATCAAGATTAGACAGATGTTCCCTAAGTCCATTATAGTCGGCAGAACGGAAATCAGGGATTTTTACTGTATCATTATTCTTGCATTCCCAGTTAATGCTAAAAGTGATTGATGGATTTGTTATCACTTGCGCCAAGCTCTTCAGTGATCTCCAGATTATTCACGAGTGTTTCCTTATTTAACAAGACTAGGTCTAGCAAATTATCACCCCTGGTAGGCTCTGTCACGCTCTGCTTCAGAAAACAGTCCTGAACTGTTTCCATAAAGTCACTGGACTCTAGATTACCTGTCAAATAATTCCAGTCAATTTGACTAAAGCTAAAGTCCCCTACTATGACTATGTCATTGTGTCTAGAAGCCCTAACAATTTCGTCCCAAAGAAGTCTCCCTCTATCGTGATCCAAGCCTGGAGGTCGGTATATTACACCTAGAATTAGTTTTTCTTGACCCTCTACAAACTCTACCCAAACAGATTCTGTTACTGCTCCATCTATTTTTATACCTGTTTTTATGCAACAATTAATATTTTCTCGAACATATAATGCAACTCCTCCCCCCTTCCCATTACATCTATCCATATTGAACAACTTAAATCCCTGAATATTACACTCAGCAGTCATATCCCGACTCTTTAAATCATACCACGTTTCAGTTAGTGCAATGATATCAAAGTTCCCAGAACATGCTACCAAACGTAGTTCATTAATTTTATTTCTTGCACTTCGACTGTTAGCATAAAATACCATATGTTTTTTCTTCTGCACATTTTCCCTGTTGATCTTCGTTTTTACACAATTTCTGAAATTATCATTACCCAGAGTTACTCCATGACAGTAACTATTAAGATTCTTAATATCAGAGCATAATTCAATATATCCATACTCATTATTTATCATTTCTAAACCCATACCTCTAACTAATCCTAGTTTAAAGTCCTAACAACCCCCTCAACTGAGTTAGCAAGAAAACCCACACCTGCCCTGGATAAGTGAACCCCATCCCTGGCATACATGTCATTTCGGCCATAGAAGTTGTCCCAGTTGTCAATGAATGGTTCTGCATTATCCTTACAGTGTTTATCCAGCCAACAATTAATACCAATTGCTCTGGACAACCATTCATTACCAACACCTCTTCTTGGCAAAATGCCACATATAACAGGGCGCCCCCCCCCTTCTTCCTAATGATGTCTATAGTTGTCCTGGACTTTCTAACTAAATCCTCACTTTTACGCTTGCCTACATCATTGCCTCCAGCACTGAGGCAAATAATAGGATTGATCCCATTACCGTTCATGATGTTGTCAAGCCGGCTAACAATGTCCTCCATCCCAGCCCCAGGAAAGCAAACCCTCTGTCTCCTACTCCTGTCCTTCAAGCAGAATGCCCTATCCATGTATCTAACCTGGCTATCCCCAACAACAACAATATTCTTACCTTCCTTGTTGTCGTTCGTCGTGACGGTCCCAGCAGCTGACTCACATTCGTCGGGTAGCACCGAGAATGCGTTGGAGGTTTCCACAAGAGTTTCCACAGCAGTCTCTTTCTTCTTCATCGTTTCTGGCTTTCCATTCATCTTCTTGATCGTCAACTTCGTCGTCCCCTGCTGTCCAGCCACTGACCACGATCCCTTCTTGACCTGAGGACTCGAAACAGGAGGACTACTACGAATCCTCTTGTTTTCCTCGGTCAATCGCCGTATCTCCATCTTCGCTACCATCAATTTTTCCTTAAGCTGCTTGTAAAGTTGCTCGATGGAGGGCATCTTGGTTCAGTCCACGGGGAGCACACAAGACACTTCTTCACAGAGTTAAGTACAGGTCACCACTGGAGTTAAGTACAGGTCACCACTGGAGTTAAGTACAGGTCACCACTGGAGTTAAGTACAGGTCACTCACAAAAACCAAACTTACAGAAATGATAACAGATGCAATCTTTGCAACTACATCGTCTTCAAGTATCTTCTGCTTCTATCAACTTTTCTGTACTCGACTGAAGAAGCCTACTGTGTAGGCGAAACGTTTCAAATAAAGATACCTAACTGTTGCATATGTGTCTTACCTAACATAGATTTCAGATCATAAAAAAATAGAAAGAACAGAGAAGGTAGAGGAGTTGCACTGCTCATCAAAAACCAGTGGAGTTTTGGGAAGCAGATGGAGTAGACAGAAGGAAAGCAAGGGTCTACATAGTAGAAACACTTCAGACCTGAAGATCACAAAGTGGTAACTGCAGTTATGTATAACACACCACTGAATAGCAGAAGCCAATGGAACAATAGAGCAATGGTAGAAACACTAGTTGAGGTTGCCAGAAGAGCTAACATTGGCAGGGTAAAATTAATAGCTGTGAGTGATTTCAGTCATGTGGAGATTGACTAGGAAAACTTGGAGCCACATGGGGGACCAGAAACATAAGAACATAAGAAAGGAGGATCACTGCAACAGGTCTGTTGGCCCATACTCGGCAGGTCCTTTACAAACCATCCCACTAACAAAACATTTGCCCAACCCAATTTTCAATGCTACTCAAGAAATAAGGTCTGATAACTCTGTCCACTCATTTGCAAGTCCCATTCAAATCCAACCCTTCTCACTCGTATATTTATCCAATCTAAATTTGAAACTACCCAAGGTTTTAGCCTCAATAACCCAGCTAAGTAGACTGTTCCACTCATAAACTACCCTATTTCCAAACCAATACTTTCCTATGTCCTTTCTAAATCTAAACTTGTCTAATTTAAATCCTTTACTGTGGGTACTCTCTTGGAGAGATATCCTCAAGACCTGATTAATATCCCCTTTATTAATACCCATCTTCCACTTATACACTTCGATCATGTCTCCCCTTATTCTTCGTCTAACAAGTGAATGTAATTTAAGAGGCTTCAATCTTTCTTTATAAGGAAGATTTCTAATGCTATGTATTAATTTAGTCATTCTACGCTGAATGTTTTCTAACGAATTTATGTCCATTCCGTAATATGGAGACCAGAACTGAGCTGCATAATCTAGGTGAGGCCTTACTAATTGTGTATAAAGCTGCAGTGTAACCTCTGGACTTCTGTTGCTTACATTTCTTGATATAAATCCCAGTAATCTATTTGCCTTATTACGTACGCTTAGGCATTGCTGTCTTGGTTTAAGGTTGCTGCTCACCATAACCCCCAAGTCCTTTTCGCAATCTGTATGGCTAAGTTGTACATTATTTAGCTTATAAGTGCTAGGGTTATGGGCACTCCCGAACTTCAGAACCTTGCATTTATCTACATTGAACTACATCTGCCACTTTTCTGACCAGGAACAGAGATTATCTAAATCCTCCTGAACTTCTCTAACATTTACGTTTGAATCAATTGTCTTACCTATCTTTGTGTCATCGGCGAATTTGCTCATATCACTAGTAACACCCTCATCAAGGTCATTGATATATATTATAAACAACAAAGGGCCTAAGACTGATCCCTGTGGTACGTCACTTGTTACAGATCCCCACTCGGATTTAACCCCATTTATGGACACACTGCTTCCTGTCTGTGAGCCATGACTCTATCCATGAGAGCACTTTTTCTCCAATGCCATGAGCTGCTACTTACTTTAAAAGTCTTTGGTGCGGGACTCTATCAAAAGCCTTACTAAAATCTAAGTAAATAATATCAAATTCTTTATCGTGATCAACAGCCTCAAAAGCTTTACTGAAGAAAGTTAAAATCAGATTATGCTTATCCAGATGACTTCTTATAATCTCAGCTATAATTAACTCTAGCAATTTGCCTACAATCGAGGTAAGGCTTATTGGGCGGTAATTTGACGATAACGGCTTATCCCCTGATTTAAAAATAGGAATTACATTAGCCATCTTCCACATATCAGACACTACACCTGTTTGAAGAGAAAAAAGCTCATCAGGTCCCGGCGACTTATTTTGCTTCAGTCGATCTAATTGTTTCATAACCATTTCACTAGTGAGTGTGATGTTACATAATTTATCTTCTTCAGGCCCACTATAAAAATTAATTACTGGGATATTGTTAGTGTCTTCCTGTGTAAAAACCGAGAGAAAATAATTATTTAAATTTGAGCACATTTCATTCTCTTTGTCAGTAAGATGCCCATAGTTATTTTTAAGGGGACCTATCTTATCTCTAACTTTTGTTCTATACACCTGGAAAAATCTTTTGGGTTAGTTTTCAAATCCCTAGCAACTTTAATTTCATAGTCCCGTTTAGTTTTTCTTATCCCCTTTTTAACGTCCCTCTTAATGTCAATATACTGATTCATGGAAATAAATGGTATAAAATACCGACACAATGGCAATATAAACACAAATGCAGTATAATGTGATCCTTTATTGACTACGTTTCGCCCACACAGTGAGCGAAACATCAAGGGACCTCCAAACACGTATTTCAGAACACCAATACGCAAGCAGGTCTGACGACACAAGGAATGCCTGCGTACAACACCGTAATTCACACAACCACTTGATAAACTACAGAAACTCAAGACTTATCGCCACAGAAGACAACACTCAATACCGAAGAATCCTGGAATCATCACTTATTTCTATATCCGACAACTTCAACCAGAATAGTGGCTTCTATAACATAGCTGAACCACTTGCCAAAAAACTTCTTCATCGCTATCCCACATAAGAACACTGTAGAAGGTCTGCTCACAAACTTGTCCAGTCTCCTTTCCAAGCTACCCAAGTTTTTAGACTCTACAACCCAACTCGGTACATCATCAGATGCAGCATTCTTCACCTGACCTCAGCCGGACTATAAATACTCGCGTTCCTTCCACCCCAGGTAGTTCTGTTTGTGACTTGAAAAAGCCCACTGTGTGGGCGAAACGTAGTCAATAAAGGATCACATTATACTGCATTTGTGTTTATATTGCCATACTGATTCATAAGATGACTCTCACCTCTTTTGATACGCCTATAAATTCCTTTCTTCTGTCCTAAAAGATATTTGAGCCTATTATTCATCCATTTTTTATCATTTCTGTTTGATCTAATTTCTTTATATGGGATAAATGTTCTTTGGGCAGCATGTACAGTGTTCAGAAAACTGTCATATTGATAGCTCTCTTCGTTACCCCAGTCAACAGATGATAAGTGTTCTCTAAGCCCATCGTAATCTGGTAAGCGAAAATCTGGGACTATTACCGAGTTATCCCTACTATCATACTTCCATTCAATGCTAAATGTAATTGATTTGTGGTCGCTAGAACCAAGCTCCTTTGAAATTTCTAAATTATTAACAAGGGATTCATTGTTCGCTATAACTAAGTCAAGCAGGTTATTTTCCCTTGTAGGCTCTATCACAAACTGTTTCAAAAAACAATCCTGAACTACTAAGAAGTCGTTTGATTCTAAATTCCCAGTCAAGAAATTCCAAACAATATGACTAAAGTTAAAGTCTCCTAGAATTACTACGTTATCGTGCCTTGTGGCCTTAAGAATTTCCTCCCATAGTAGTCTCCCTTGGTCCCTATCTAAGTTTGAGGGACGGTATATCACGCCTAAAATCAATTTTTCATGTCCCTCTGAAAATTCTATCCAAACACTCAGTATGTGTTTCAGACTTTATACCCTCTTTTATGCAAAAGTTTAAGCGATCTCGGACATACAGTGCCACCCCACCACCTTCCCGATACTTCTGTCTACTTGGAACAATTTAAAACCCTGTATGTGACATTCAGCAGGCATGTCCCGATTTTTCGTACTGATGGAGGAGGTACTGAAAAACCCCATGCATCAACAAGTTAGAGACACTACCAGAGAGAGAGGAGAGGATGAACCAGCCAAGCTAGACCTATTCACTTTGAGTAGTTCAGGTACTGGGGCCATCACATATGAAAGGCCCCTCGGAGCTGGTGATCATGTGGTCCTGAGCTTCGAATACATTGTAGAGCTAAAAGTAGAGATGGAATAAGCAGGAGTAGGATATGATAAGCCAAACTGTAAAAGAAGGGACTATACAAGTATGAAGAATTTCCTTCATGAGGTACAGTGGTAAAGAGAACTGGTGGGTAAAACAGTGAATGAAATGATGGAATACGTGACCACAAAATGCAAAGAGGCGATGTTCGTATCTAAGGGCAAGAGAATCAATGGGAAGACCAGTTCACCCATAGGTGTAGAGAGGCCAAAACTAAGCGTGTTAGAGAAAGGAAAAAGCATATAAGACAAAAGATCCAGGAAAATAAGATTAGCCGAAGAGCCAGAAATAAGTATGCATGGATAAGGAGGGAGGCCCAGCGGCAATACGAGAATGACATAGCATCGAAAGGCAAATCTGACCCAGAGCTGTTGTACAACTACATGTGGACGAAAACAACAGTCAAGGACCAGCTAATCAGGCTGAGGGAAGAAGGATGGGAGATCACGAGAAACGACAAAGAAGTATGTGAAGACAGACTGGACTACAGTACATCAGTAAGTGCTGGACACTCTACATATAACCCAGGAAGTGAAGAGGCTGCTAAGTGATCTATAGATAACTCAAAGGTGATAGGACCGGACATGTCTCCGTGGCTCCTGAGAGAGGCAGCAGAGGCGCTGTGTGTGCCACTAACAACAATCTTTATCACATTTATCGAAACACAGCAACCATCTACGTGTGGAAGACAACAAATGTAAGGTTTCTGCATTGTGGTATAATATGTACTGTGGAAAGTGCGCCATAGTTTTATAAACCATGTTATAAATTGTGAGCCATAATTTTATGAATAATGTCATAAATTTGTCGGCACTTTAAGCTAGCTTAAACTTTAAAATTTAAGGAAATCATATCCTGACTTTATTTTCCACTGGAGTAGAGGACCAACGTGGGTCTTTGTGAGTGTGGGTGGTCACGCGGGGACGACGTGAGTGAACACTATGTAGACCAGACGCAGTTCCCTAGAGTTTAGTATTCTGCACCTTTTTTTTTTTTATCCTTAGAGAACCCGTAGGCTATTTTGAAGCTCGCCAGAGTTCAATTATAGGCCTGGCTCTTATTGTGGAGTGCGGGCCAGTGCATTTGGGTGAGTTAGTAAACTTTTCCCAAGAAGTTAGTGAGGGGAGTGAGTTAATGGCGCCCGCTGGGACCTAGCACTACATTTATGTATGGGTATATCCCTACTATTTTCCTTTACGTTTTAGCCCGGCGGCACCCTAATGTATCTTTTGATTAGGTGTAAAGTGCTGAAGGAAGGTTAGGTGTGTTTTGCATGGTGTTTTTATATATTATTACCATTGAATGTATATTTTTCATATAAGTGAATTTTGCTTGAAACCTCTTATAACCAAACCTAAACTAGTGAACGCTGGTTTAGCGATTTCTGCCTTTTTTTAAGGTAGCCCTAGCGTGGTTTATTTTCCATAATTTTCCGCTTCTTCTAAAAATAATAATCCATAATTTTCTATCATTTGGACGTTACATATGCCCCTAGACATGGTTTTAAGCCCCCTAGGCTCCCACTTTCTGCGTAACACAAACCCACTGGAGTTTTCCGACGAGATGACAGAAGTAAGGCAGGGGAGACAGAGAAAGAGTGAGGTGGGCAGACTGCATTTTCAACACAGTTCCACACAAGAGATTAATGCAAAAGCTAGAGGAATAGGCAGGAATGACAAGAAAGGCACTGAAATGGATCAGAAAATGCCTGTCAGGAAGGAAACATTTAGTGATGGTACGTGACGAGGTGTTTGAGTGGGCGACTGTGAGGAGCCTGAGTTCCACAAGGGTCAGTTCTTGGGCCATTGCTGTTTTTGGTATGTGAATGAGATGACAGAAGGGATAGATTCAGAGGTGTCCCTGTTTGCAGACGACGTGAAGCTAATGTGGAGAATTCAAGTTAACTAGGATCAGGTAGAACAACAACAGCGATATGAACAGGCAGCATGCCTGGTCCAACAACTGGCTCCTGGAGTTTAACCCCACCAAGTAAAAGTCAAGAAGATTTGGGAAGGCCAAAGAAGTCCGCAGAGAGAGTATAGGATAGGGGGCCAAAGACTGCAAACTCTCACTCAAGGAAAAGGATCCTAGAAAGAGCATAACACGAGCACATTTTCTGAGGCGCACATCAAACAAATGACTGCTACAGCATATGGGCGCATGGCAAACCTAAGAATAGAGTTTCGACACCTTAGCAAGGAATCATTCAAAACTCCATACATCGTGTATGTCAGGCACATATTTGAGAATGGAGCAACAATAGGGAACCCACACCTGGTCAAGCACGTCAAGAAATTAGAGAAAGTGGACAGGTTTGCAACAAGACTAGTCCCATTATTATTATAATCAAAAAGAAGCGCTAAGCCACAAGGGCTATACAGCGCTAGACTAGTCCCAGAGCTAACGGGTATGTCCTACGAGGAGAGGTTAAACGAAATCAACCTGACGACACCGGATGACAGAAGATATAGGGGGAACATGATAACGACATACAAAATACTGAAAGAAATTGACAAGGTGAATAATGACAAAATATCTCAGAGATGGAACGCAGCAGCTAGGGGTTACAACTGGATTATAGACTCAGGTGTGTCAGAGGGATGCTAGGAAGCTTTTCGTCTGTCACAGAGTTATCAGGAAGTGGAATGCTCTGCAGACTGATGTAGTGGAGGCAGGATCCATAAATAGGTTTAAGAAGAGATACCATAAAGCTCAAGGAGCAGCTGATAGAGTGGATCTAGTGGCGACCAGTGAAGAGGCGGGTCCAGGAGCTCTGACTCGTCCCCTGGAACCACAAATCGGTAAGAACAAATAGATAACACAAACACACGGCTGTATACAATCTCTGAGCAACAGTATAACAAAGAACTACGAGTGTTATTAAACATAACATGTTAACCGAGATCCAAAAAAGAAGTAACTCGCAAATATTAATAATAGTTATGAAATGTATAATCACCATGAACATTATTTGCATTTAATAAAGTTGTAGTTGGGTTTTAAGTAATGAGAAAAAAGTAATATGACAACGCAAATCAACGCAAGACATTGAGTTATGAAAATGACAAAGGCAGTGATATACAGAGTAGTAAGTGTTGCTAGTGAAGAACATGTGCTTATAATGTTACGGAGAGTAAACCTGGTAACTATACCAGGTAAAGGGAACAATGGCATATGATACATATAAGCAGTGGAAAAATACAAATTGTAATCACTTTAATACAAGTTTCACACATATCGTTAACTTTTTCCCTCAAAATGTCCATTATAAACAGGTAAGCTATTTTCACATAACTTACTAAAACTTAATTAAACTTGTAATGGCCTACCCGCTATATTTTAACGTAATATACGGATCAAACTCCTGACATTAGCTATATACACAACAGTAACACGCTGGCAACGAGACAACTTGGGAAAGGAAATGAACACGGAAACTTCAGAAACTATTGCAACATTTACATTTCAGGTTAATATGCTGTTATACTGTGTATGTTATGTGATGCATATTGCTCTCACTCTTTACTACAAATGCTTATTCAATATTTCAAAGAACACATGAATTATGTGATGAATGGTTTGAAAAACCGACAAGTTGAAGATTGAGACACTTATGCAACACATGGGAATCTTTATTCAGGAAACGTTTCGCCACACAGTGGCTTCATGAGTCCAATACAAAGTAGAAATGCGTAAGGAGAGGAGGAGTTTGAGGTAATCAGTCCCTCAGCCTTGAGTCCATGTGTTCAGTCCATCAATCTTGTAGAATGTACAGCATAGGGCCGTAGACGTGGCTTATATACTGTAGAGAGGTGAGCCATCATGGGATCTTGTTACAAAGAATTCTTCAACACTTGTCCAACCTTTGGACGAAGACCTACTTCGACTAGTGGATGGTACCACTATGACCCCACCTCCTCCTGCTTCGCCTCACCTGACTACAGTATATAAGCCACATCTACGGCTCTATGCTGTACATTCTACAAGATTGATGGACTGAACACATCGACTCCAGGCTGAGGGACTGATTTCCTCAAACTCCTCCTCTCCTTACGCATTTCTACTTTGTATTGGACTGATGAAGCCACTGTGTGGCGAAACGTTTCCTGAATAAAGATTCTCATATGTTGCATAAGTATCTCAATCTTCAACATGACTTATGCCTTATGCCTGGGTGTTACATTATCTATACACAAATAACCTATATATAGCAGAGAGAATCTTATGTCGACGTCGTCACTAACTGTGAGTAGAGAGTAGATAGTGTAACAATATAAAAATAGCCTATAAACTAGGTTATTTTTATATTGTTACACTATCTACTCTCTACTCACAGTTAGTGACTTCTTCCAGTCATCAACTTTGGGAATATTCCCAGTGAGTTGAATTAATGTAAAATCAGATATTTTTCAGTATTCACTGAGGTATACACGAATATGTTAGTACATGCTTAAGTGTTGTTGTGTCTAAGTGCTGAGACACTGCTGGAGTCACACCTCTGTGAATAGCTGTGTGAGAAATGAGGTTATATAACAGTTGTCGCGCTTCATTTAAATTATATTGAAGTATAATTTGTTGAAATGTGAGTCACAACATCAGTAAACATGGCCTCGCATGATAGCTTTGGTGTCACTGAGAATGCTAATGCTTAATTTTTCTGACTTCATTAATTCACCTTTTTTATTTATACCACAAATTTCATAGATCACACTCTAGACCTATGTTAACCGGGTTTGGACGCCTTTTGCGAAAACGATAATAAAAGTAGTTGAGATCACACACACACACACACACACACACACACACACACACACACACACACACACACACACACACACACTCGCACGCACACACACACACACACACACACACACACACACACACACACACACACACACATACACACACACACACACACACACACACAAATTTATCGAAACAGAGCTACTGCCAGAGGTGTGGAAGACAGTAAAGGTAGTCCCAAGTTTTAAGAAAGGTGACAGACAGGCAGCATTAAACCATGGACCCACGTCTCTGACATGTATATTATGTAAAGTTATTGAGAAGATTATCAGGAGAAGAGTAGTTGAGCACCTAGAAATGAGTGGGCTCAGACAAGACAACTAGCACGGTTTCATGGATGGAAAATTCTGTGTTACAAACTCATTGGAGTTCTACAAAGTAACACAAGTAATACAGGAGACAGATGGGTAAATTGCATTTTCGTGGAATGTAAGAAGGCTTTTCACACTGGAGCGAAAGTTAGAGGATCAGGCAGGAATAACAGGAAAAGCACGGCAGTGAATCATGGAATACTACACAGAATGAAAGCAACAAGTGATAGTACATGACAAGGTGTCGGAGTGGACGCATATGACTTGTAGGGTTTCACAAAGGTCAGTCCTAGAGCCGGTGCTGTTTCTAGTATAAGTGAATGACATGACAGAAGTGACAGCCAGAGGTATCCCTGGAGGGAATAATGTAGAAGGTAGAGTCCTATTATACAACTGAAGGCTGACTACTCTTTTAATTTGTCTCAGTGCAAACAAGACCTGGTTGAAGCAATAATATATATGAGTCTGAGAAATTTTGTGCCTGAGTCAGCCCAAGTCTTCGAGACACCTGTAAACAGGCGACCAGTCCCTGGCTAAGTAAAGCCACAAACCTGGCCCCAACCTTAGCCCAAACTCAGGTTCAGAGAAGAATTAAGTGCTCATATTGTAATAAGACAAGCACACCCACAGTAATTCAGGCTCCAGTCTCTCTGGCATATACTCTAGCTTCTGTCGTGCATCATAGTCACACAAGACTAGCAAAGCAGTTAAGGCTACAGTGCCACATTTCACAGTACCTAGTTGGTGGCTGTGATGTATTGATGTATTGTTAGAGACACACTGCATATTACTTCAGTCCACAGGGTCTGTTAGAAGCTTTAGATGAGGTTTAGTCTAGTATTACAATCCAGAACCGGTTCTATAAAAACAAATATTTTATAGTCTGTGTGTGAATGGGGATTTCTGGGGAATTCCACATTCATAACGCGGAAATTACCGAGCAGAAATGATGTGTTAATGGTGGGTGCGATTTGTGACGAACCGATCGTGATTGCGAACACGCTCACAGGCAACAAGTTCTCTATTACGCATTAAATGCGTAATAGAGCGAGTACCGTAGCTATTTCAAGAGACGATTTTTGACAATTCCAATGAATATTTCATAGGAATTTCCATACATATTAAACATATAAATAAATATTCACCAGTAGACCATTTATGAGAAGATTTACCTAATAATCTTTGTAATGTTGACATTTATCTCAATAACATTGGGATTTTACTCATTTCAGACCAATTTGAGCCTGATTTCTGGAAGACCCAAGCCAGTCATGTGTTAAAATTTATAAATCGTTTCTTATGTTTATTTAGGAAATTGCCTTGGCAACCAAACCTTTGTGATCCCGGTAAAAACTATTAATAAAATAATGAGGTGACTTTTTCTGCTTGAAAGCTACCTATTACAGCTTAATAATAGTCTATGGGCCTTACCCATAATATTTATTCATAAACCAAGCAGCTTAAAACGTAGGTGCACAAACTACGGAAAGCTCAGTACTGTCACTAAACAATCTGGTTGTATTGTACCTAGAATATATTACATATTTGATCTGGAGTGACATACGAAAAATGTGTCAAAGTAGGATCTGTAAACGGAATAATATTAGAGTTCTTTAACAGTGTGAAGATCCTTGTATTTGGAATGCATACGACATTCAAACGTCTTAAATACAGGTTACAAATGGAATACAGGGTGGGAAAGCATACCTGGGTGACTTTACCATTGTTAGTGACCCTTGGGATCATAATTTGCCAGTCTGACTTGACACTCAGACTGGCAAAATATGAGTTTGGGCAGGTGAAGGTAATTTTCTCCTTTGTCATGTCATTGGGTAAAGCGAGACATCGACTATTCCAGCCACAGTGGAGATTCATGGAAATGAAGCTTCTACTGCTGGGAATGTATGAAAATGATTGTTGACATCGCAGTGATTTACGGAGGTTTTTGCTTTAACCTGCACATGTTGCTTGTCTGTTAATATACACAATTAAGTTTATTAAAGCATAAGTTTGTTAGGGATTAGCAGTGCCATAGGGTTTCTGAACGTGTCAATAAGATTGCGCTCGTTGGTTTCACCAATGCAGTGACCCGATTTCAAAAAGCCATTTTCTGTGCAAGTGGATGCTAGTGAGCTGGATATTGGTAATATTCTTAGAAAATCAGCGGTGCATGCTTTTATCCTGTGTTTTTATACCACCGGCAGATAAAGCATCAGAAGATGTACAGCAGCATATAACCTGACATAATTTCAGTTTATAATAGATCACAAACAAGCACAATTGATGCGAATCGCTCAGTGAATTCAGCCTGTAAGGGTAATTTTTTACTGCATGAAGTGAGAAAACTCCTTGATGAGTGACTTTATCCAAGTTACTATTAATATGTAAACCTCTGCTCTACATAAAGGCATATTTCACAAGTTTAGCATCTTATCCATGGAATCAATATATTCATGTAAATTTATCTTGGTTCATTAATAAGAAAACATAAATATCACTGACCCAATGACTAACACTATAACATTGTTTTATAGAGAAAACGGAAGAGCTTTGAAATTAAGACATTCATGGTAGGTTTAACATTCATGGTTGGCTTAAAACATTCATGGTTGGTTTAAGACATTGATGATAGGTTTAAGACTGGGTACCTACCATTTTCCTCTTGATTACTGATAGTGAGATTATCTTTCAAGAAATCTATAAATTATTTATTATAATGATTATACAGCGGTCAGCAAAAAAAAAAAATAGTTGCCGAAGGTATTTAGGGTATTTTGTGGTTGCTGAATTCGAAAATGTCAGTACGTTTTCAAATTGGCTCTAGTTTGTGAGATATTGGAAATTACCATCAATTAACAGGAATCTTAGCCATAACGCATGTATATGGATAAGTAGTGACAATTTGCATATACAAATAGTTTAAATAAAGTTTAGAATTTAGTTTTAAATGATCTAACATTTAAAGAAATGAGTCATAACAACAACGACCGCATGACAATATTGCGTCCTTTATTTTGTTATTTTTTTCAAGATAAACTTCAGTTCTTCACGAAGAGCCTACTTGAACAATCCCAGTGCATTTTGCTACAGTAGTGGCGAATACTCTTCGCAAAAAAAAAAAACAGATTTTGTAAAATAAGCCTATCTTGGTTATTTGGAGTGGCGATGAGAGAACAAGACAAGTCTTGGACTCCACATCTGATTTCCAAAACCTGAGTAGAATGAATACCACAGTAGAAAAATAGGCAAATGAAAAGTTCAAACTTGGATGTGCCTGTGGTGTGGAAACAACTGAAAAACACCACGATAATTGTTATTGCTGTATGGTGAATGTGAAAGTTTCAATCGATACAAGAAAGTCAAGTGGAAATATCATGACTTGGAGTCGGCAAAAAGACCTGCGGCACACAGTGAAGACGTTACCATACCAGTGTTTACAACACTGCCTGACCTTTCCTTGTCAGATGTTAAAGAAACTCAGGGTTTAGGATGTAACACAGGTGATAGCAGTGGAAGTGAATATGAAATAAGCATTTCAACACCCCAGCAGTTCTCCCCAGAAGAACTTAATGATCTGGTATGTGACCTCAGTCTATCAAAGCAAGCATCTCAACTTTTAGGATCCAGAATAAAAGAAAAGAACTGTGTACAACTATAAGTTAAAATAACAGCTTATAGGGCAAGAGAGGTTGAACTCCTTCCTTACCTCAGCCAAAACGAAGAATTTGTATACTGCAATAATATCCTTAGACTACTTCTTCAAATGGGACTTAAATATCGACCAGGAGATTCGTGGCTGTTTATAGACAGCTCCTCTAGAAGCTTGAAATGTTTCTTATTGTACATTGGTTCATATGCAATAATTATCGTTATCTGAATTGTCTTACTAGGGTAATCTGTTATTATATAGAATGAAGTGCTATTATGTATAACTTGATTTGACTTTTGCATGATACTAAAAATAATTTAAATTCGATTTGTAAGTTAGCCCAGCATGATCAATATATTTTTCACATCTTATACGTTCTTTCACTGGGATAACAAATTTATCAAAAGCTAGACTTAAGAAATCGTAATGACACGATTGCAAATAAACCATACCCCCGGCCGGGATTGAACCCGCGGTCATAGAGTCTCAAAACTCCAGCCCGTCGCGCTAACCACTAGACCAGCTAGCCACAATAAGATTCATCCAACTAGGTATATTTCTACACCATAGGAAGGTTAGCACAGGCACCTCTGTGACCACAAATGCATTTGTGGTCACAGAGGTGCCTGTGCTAACCTTCCTATGGTGTAGAAATATACCTAGTTGGATGAATCTTATTGTGGCTAGCTGGTCTAGTGGTTAGCGCGACGGGCTGGAGTTTTGAGACTCTATGACCGCGGGTTCAATCCCGGCCGGGGGTATGGTTTATCAAAAGCTAGAGCTAATCAAGCTAAGACAATGACATTCGGAATCAACATCACAAACTTACCCTAAAATCGGTGTAATATTAACTAGAAAATGACTGTTGACCTGTGATATACATAAATTTAATTTTCATTATCTGTTTTTCTTAATTCCATAAAAACAAACCTCGTTTATTTATTAAAGGCGTGGTGCCACAAGGCATGAGAGGCACTCTAAAATATGGCGTCCTTTACACTCAGATCTTGACAGATAATAGATCACATCACTAACACATACACAGCATTTACAAAGCACTGTAAAGTGTTTCCATGTCATGGAATCATGAAAAAACAGCAAGTGAACAATCACATATCTGTTTTGATTGTGTTGCTCCCTGCCAAGTTACTGTTGTAATGCACACTGAAAAACAATACTACATTGCTCGACGACCAGGTAGAAAATCGAATGGAGTGAAATGGCTAGTGGGTGGATAACCTTCTTGGAATGTAACCAATTTAAATAATTTATTATGCTTTATAATCATATTGTGTGGGTCAGCTGCTTATTTCTTGCACTTTTTCAAGAGTGAACGTGATTGATGTTACACTTCTCGCTGGATAATAAACCTAGCCACACACGCAGCACAACATACTAAACCTCCTGTCAACTGCTTTTTTTTGACTAGTCATACGTTTTTGGTATTTGAAGTGGCAGCCTTTATAATGGCTAATATTGACTATACAAATAATGTTGTCCTCAGCAATCGATATTGGGCAATTGCCAGATTACTAAAGAATTTGTAATAACATTTGATAGAGTAGCATATGATTTGATTTCTAACTTCAGGCTGTTAGGCATCGAATCGTAATTTTTTTAAAACACAGAATACCCATTTCTTGAGTCAAGACTTTTTTTTTTTTTTTTTTTTTTTTTGATCTCCACATTCATGTGTGGCACTGACGATGCGTTTTTTAGAAATTAGCTATTCTTTCATTTTCTTCTAGTAATTTTTGATTGAATTCAGGTCAAGGCTGTTCACTAGACAATGAAAAACATTGAAGTTGTTCTCTTGCAATCATTTCTTGAACCCTTGTGACTAGTGACATGGGGCACCGTCTCATATAAAGTGTGTCTGGTGGCAGGAATCTTGAAGCATGTGACAAAGTACTGTATGTGACGAAAAATACTGTATGTGAAGAAAATTACTATATATACAGAAAAGTATTGTATGTATAGAAAAGTACTGTATGTACAGAAAATTACTGTATGTACAGAAAATTACTGTATGTACATAAAAGTACTATATTTACAGAAGAGTACTGTATGTACAGAAGTATTGTACCGTATGTATAGGAAAGTACTGTATATACAGAAGTACGATATTTTACGTACAGTGCTGTACTTCTGTACATAATGTACTGCATGCACAGAAGTACGATTTTGTATATATGGTACTGTATTTATGTATAAACTGTACTGTATGGAAAGAAATACGGTAATGAATGTACAAATCTGCACAGCTGCACATACTGCACTATTTATATTTACAGCACTGTACTGCTGAACATACTGTACTGTATGTACAGAAGGTACAAATTAATATGACCTGGTCAGTGTCACCAGTCAGTTGGCGTGAGATGCGAGTCTCGGGGAGTAGCTGATGCATACCAGTGTACTGTAGCCAGTCTGACGTAACTTTATATGATTTACATGACAATTAGTTTGCCTTAAAATTAAAAACTTAATTTGTAAAGGGGTGTACAGGTAAGCCAGCTGAAGGCCTCGGTCAGATGACCAAAAGCTCCAGTGGTGGATCATCATATGACTAAGACCCACGTCAGGAAACAATTGCCCTATTTTATGACAAAATTTATCTTACCTAACTAGTTTGCCTTTTAGATGAATTAGCCTTTTATTTATAGTTTCAAGCCTCCACAATCAATGACGTCTAGTGACCTATACATAAAGTGTAGCATGCTACTCATGACCTTCAGCCTATAATCCCTAATTATATCTATATCACCTTGCCTCCCAGCTATCACCATTAGCTTCTAAATAATGACTTTTTTCCTTTATCCACAGAGTTTAGATATTTTTATGTGATTCCAACTTTTTTATCCATTGCTTGTTTCACATCCATGGCCTGAAGCCTGTCTAAAATATTTTGCCTCCTATCCATCTCGTTTTCGCGTCTATGGAAAACTCTCACATTATATCCATAGCGTACAGCCTCCTGTAGATTTTATTTCACTACTTCTTAGTTTACCCAGTAACCTGTAGCCTCCAATCCATTACCTCTAGTTTTACTATCCGGAACCTTTAGGGTCCAATCGACGAAAAGTGATTTTTATCCATGATTACAAGTCTCCTATCCACAACCTTCTGAATTTTATCCATGACCGTCTTGTCCTCTCTTCATTCTCTTTGATCTTTTGCTTCTAATCTTTGACCCGTATTGCCTTCTACCCTCGAAATTTTGCCTTTTGTCCATGGCATTTAATTTCCTAAACATTACCACCAATGATGATTTCTCATCACTATTATGACCTTTGCCCTCCTTGTAATGACCCTAAATCTCTTCTCATATTCTCTAGTCTGCTATTCATGATATTTAGCCTCCTGTTTATAATGTATAGACATCTATTCTCGCTCTCTAATCACTTTCCATTACCTCAAGTTTCTTATACGCGATATCTTGCTTCTTATCAATGATTCATTTTTCTTGTACGTTAATTCTTACCGCTTATAAAAGACTGACTACTGCTTGTACGTTATTTCTTGCCTCTTACGTATGACCTACAACATCTTGTACATGATGCCTAACCTCTTGTTCATGATCTCTAACCTCCTTTCCATGACCTTTTGTCTCGTGTAAATGAGCAGTTGCAGCCTGTCTATCATCACTTACTGCTTATCCAGGGCTTCTAGCCACTTAGGCATGACCTCATGGCACTAACTCATGAATTCTAGCCTACTACATATGATTTCCAATCTCCTACACACACACACACACACACACACAATATATATATATATATATATATATATATATATATATATACACATGCAATAAGATCACAGTAAACAGGTGATTTTAAAATATGCAAAACAACCACTATGAAAGAGTAGTGAAATTCCAATTGCTTTCGTGACTACTCACATTGTCAAGGAACTATGAAAGTAATACATCAAAGGAAGGCAATTAAAAGGGCTTAGATTACACCTCACAGTCAACCCCCACATCAAAGAAACACCTGACGCGCGGCAATACCGGACTCATAAGAAAAGAGGAACACTGCAGTAGGTCCGCTGGTCCAACTAGACAGGTCCTCACGACATCCCACTAACAAAATATTTTACCCAAGAAATAAGGTTTATTATTAGTCCAATGTATTATTAAACTTTAACAAAATTTTATTAATTATAAATGAGTCTAATTTATATAAACCTAAGGAAATATTCATATTATTTTCAAAACTGCTTTTCATGAAACATGATTCAATTATATTCCTGTCGACCATGGACTTGCTTGATACAACTTTCTCAACTTTTTGAAAATCAATTGGATGGTTAAAATCTCTCACATGAATAAATAGAGCATTGGAATCTTGTCCAGTTCTAATGCTACATTTATATTGTTTTAATCTAAGTTCGAGATTTTTACCGGTTTGACCAACTTTATCGCAAATTTTACAAGGAATCTTATAGACACATCCGTCAACATTTTGGGGGGAATTCTTTATCAAAAGTTTTTTTTACTGTATCCATGTATGTAATTGATAAATCATTTAAAATTGCTAGAAATACTTTTTACAACCCAAAAATGGACAACCAACCTTATTCAACTAAAACTATGTTGGTTCTCCCTTACCATGAAAACTTGGCTGATATGCCTTCCCTTCTTAAGACTTTTAATATACAAATTGCATTTAAAAATCTTGATAAAGTAAAAAAAAACTTTTGATAAAAAATTTCCCCCAAAATGTAAAAAGGTGTGTCTATAAGATTCCTTGTAAAAATTGCGCTAAAGTTTATTACGGTCAAACTGGTAAAAATCTCGAACTTAGATTAAAACAACATGTGAAGGCTTACTCAGCCCTGTAACAACTTCAGACAGTATTACCAAGGCTGGCTCCTCCTCAGGAAAATTAATGAATAGAAAAAGAACAAAAACTGACAAACATAAAAAATTTATTATTTAGAAAATATAAAATATAAAACACTTAAATATGAAGTATTAATCCTACATTAAAGAAAATGAAAAATGAAAAATATAAATGATAACTGAATTTAACGCTAATATAAATGTATATGAAACTTGGGTTGGTGTTGGTGACACTGCGTGTTGTTGAAATCGTAGCCGTTGCTGATGATGGGGGAGGGGGTCGCAGGTGTTGATGACAACCCACCGGCTCGTTCTTCACAGATTTTCTAGCCGTCCATAATCCTTCCAGATGACAGGAAAGCAGGTTTTCTCCACTGCAATGATGAGGGGTTATATCCTGCTACTTGCATACACAAACAGGTAAGTGGATCAAAATTTGGGACATCTGCGACCGTTAGTCCATCTCCTTCAATTCTACTCGTAGATTGGCAGGTGACCCTCTCTGTCATCCAAGTTGGAAAGATAGACAGGTTACCCACTGTTTAAGAAATCACTCTCCATGATAAGTACAATACCTAAAAGACGTGGTGATCATTACAACAGTCAACCTAGAGCAAGACTGAAAGGACTAAGTTTATTATTGGTCAAAAGTGAAGCTTTCAACCAATATATCCACTAGAATACAAGGCAGGCATGTACTTACAGTAGTGCTGGGAGCTGTGAGTCTAGTGATTACTGTTTGGACCGGAGCCCCACACGTCACCTATTGGGGGGGGTGGAAGGAGGAGGGGAAGGGATAGCCGGAGCTAGACTGACCCTACCTTAACAAGCAGTCGGCAATCAAACTATCACTTTAGGGGTGGGGGAAAAAGGCGGGAATAGCGGGAGCTAGACTTACCTTACCTTAACAAGTAGCCGGCAAGCAAACTATCACTTTCGGGGAGGGGGAAAAAGGGGGGCGGGAATAGTGGGAGCTGGACTTACCCTACCTTAACAAGTAGCCGGCAATGAAACTATCGTTACTATATCGCTACTCCTATCTATTGAACTTTTCCCTCACACTCCCCCATACCAAGACTTATAGTCAAGGAGTATAAGAAGAATAGGCGAGGAAAAAGTTCTAACATGTGGAAGTCACGTAAGGCAACAAATCTTCTACTGACTGTCACGACTTAACCAGTCAGAGAAATAATTGGATGAACCATTGATATACACAATATGGAACTTAAAAGCCTGGAGTGCCAATGTCCACCTCAAGAGGCGACTGTTGGTTCCCTTAAAAGTTTCTAGGTATATCAAAGGTTTGTGGTCCGTTTCTAAAACGAATTCTTTTCCCAGTAAATAAAATTTAAGTTTGGAGATACCCCACACAGGGGCTAAACATTCCTTTTCTATTGTGGAGTATCTCGTTTCTGCGGGAAGGAGTTTCTGGCTTAGGAAGCATGCAGGGAAGGGAGTACCATCATGGTATTGTAGTAACACCGCACCTAAGCCAGTATTGGAGGCATCAGTTCTTAAACAAAATGTTTTATTAATATCTGGAATCTTAAGTATAGGGTCTTTCGAAAAGTTACTTTTAATCTCATTAAACTTCTCCCGAGCTACGTCGGAAAGTTCAAGAGGTTCCTTCACAGACTTTTTAAGGAAGTCGGATAAGATGCCTGTAAGATCAGTAAGGTTCGGGATAAACCGTGCATAAAAATTTACAGAACCAAGAAAGCTACGCATGAGTTTCTTGGTTTTGGGGAATTTAAATTCTAATAAAGCTTTGATCTTACTGGGAAGAGGCTGCAGAGAGTTATTAGAAAGTATCAGTCCAAGATATCTAATCTTGTTATACCCAAGGAAGCATTTCTTCGGCTTGGCAGTGAGGCCATGTGAGCATAACCTACGCAAAACTGATGTTAATGTTTGGATATGTTCGCCCCACGTGGATGTCATTACGTAAATGTTATCAAAATAAACTGAAACATTTGGCATATTACCCAAGACCTTTCTCATCAGTCTCACGTAGGTAGCACAGGCAGTTACCAAACCGAAGGGCATAGTTCTATATTGCATCAATCCTTGGTGTGTAGGAAAAGCGGTGTACTGCTTAGAAGAAGGATCTAACATTACTTGATGATATGCCTGCGCAATATCAATCTCTGAAAAGAAGGAAGCGTCATAAAATTTGTGTAGATCGCTATCTATCAAGGGCATAGGTTCAGCATCCCACCAAGTTATAGCATTAAGGCCTCTGAAGTCAATAGCAAGTCTATATGAATTATCCTCCTCCTTAACCATGACTACTGGTGAGCAATATGCAGATACTGAAGGGTCAATGATCTTTAGTTTTAATAACGTGTTTACCTCTCGGTCAAGTGCATCCCTAAGGTGAACTGGAACTGGGTATAATTTTCGTTTGATAGGATTGTCCGTCACTAAGTCAATCTTATGGACTACCGTGGAGGTAACACCTGGAATATCAGTAAAGACGTCTGAAAAGTTACTCACACATTGAAGTAGCTCATGTCTCTTATGGTCATCCAAAGATTCATTAATATTAATGTTGGTTGCGCCCGAGTGGTCAAGAGTCACCAAGTCATGCAGCTCTTCATCATAGTCTAAGTTAGAGGTGTAAATTACACACACCTTACATTCTTCAGTTGTTTTATCAAGTTCGTGTGGAAAAACTAAGTCAAAGTTATTAAGGCAGTTAACCGAATTTCTTCGGTAATATTTCTTAAGGATGTTGATATGATAAAGCTTAGGTTTCCCCTTGACTTCTATGAGGCAGTCAACTTTCCCACAAATTTTTAATACTTTATATGGACCTTTCCATGCTACTAATAATTTATTTGACTTGATAGGCAAAAGTACCAGAACTTCATCCCCTACTTTAAAACTTCTCCTCTGACTTTTGGAATCAAAATAGGTTTTGTACTGGTCCATTGACAAGCTTAGGTTTTTCGAAACTATGTCAGAGGTCTCCTCAAGTTTGGATCTAAGGTCAAGGAGAAACTGGTAAGAACACTGAACCTCAGCACTCACCTCATTAGTCCATAAGTCATGAAGGATGGACAATGGGCCTCTGGCCTGTCTACCATAGAGAAGTTCAAAAGGTGAAAACCCCAAAGAGTCACTGGGAACTTCCCTCATGGCAAACAAAGCACAGGGTAGGTAACGATGCCACTCCTTAGGTTTAAGGGAACAAAGTTTCCTTAAAATGGACTTGAGAATCGAATGCTGGCGCTCAATCCTCCCATTACAGCTGGGATGATAGGGTGTGGTGAAGATAGGCTTCACTCCCAGAAGGTGGTAGAGATGTTGCATTAAGTCAGATGTGAATTGTGTCCCACGGTCAGACAAAATTTCTCTAGGGACGCCCACTCTGGAGAAGATGGACAAAAGGGCTTCAGCCACCTCTGTAGTAGTTACGGTCTTCAAGGGTACAGCTTCAGGGAAACTCGAAGCATAATCAACTAATGTTAATATATATCTATGTCCCCCAGATGAAAGTGGATGTCAATGGCTACTCTTTCAAAGGGTACCGTAAAGACTGGCATTTTGACCATAGGTACTCGCCTGGTACCTCGGGAGGATGACAGTTGGCAAACTTTACACGATCTACAATAGTTAGTGACATCTGAGGACATTTTTGGCCAAAAATAGGTTTCCCTAATTTTATTTAAGGTTTTACGATGCGAGAAATGTCCGGCCACTAGCAGGTCATGAGCCATTTTGAGAACAGTCTCTCTGCATTGACTTGGAACAACTAAGATGTAATAGTCTGTCTCATCTGAATTTAATTAGAATACTGACTTGTACAAGATACCTTTTACATGCTCAAATTTATATGAAAAGTTTTTTCCTTTGGATAACTTGATTTTGTTTAGCGGCATTATGGAAATTCTGAAGAGAAGGGCAATTACGTTGTAAATTGACAAAGGAGTCCTTCGATATATCTAAAGGCTTAGTCAGGGAAAATCAAAGGATGGACAGTAGGAGAAGCCTGGGCTTTGGTCTGAGCCCTAGTCAAGACATTTATGGTATCGGAGGTGATATCTTCACTTTCATCTAACAAGTGAACCGGTGATCCTACTATCTCTTTCGAGAGTAGCATCACTGGTTTTTAATCCCACATGAATCTCGCGAGACATTATCTCATCTGAACTTTCGAGGGGCTTCTCTGACTCTACAGGAAGAGGAGCTGAAACACTTATGTCCATCTTTGGTGATGAAAGGTCAACCTCAGAAGGAAGAATGGCACCTTTTACATTACCTATTAGTACGGAGCAAGAAGTGATGGGATCTAGTACGGCTTCAGACCAACCTGTGAACCATTTAGACCTAATGTAACAACGGATGGTAGGAAAAGTGTCCGTACGGCCCAAGTAGTCTGAAAGTATAGCAGAGGAATGAGTTTCTTTAAGGTTAGGGAACAGCTTATCAGAAATGACTATACATGTGCATCCAGTGTCTCGTAAAATGGTAGATACATTAAGTCCATTAACTGTTCCTGAACAGAAGGGTGCTTGGTCATTACAGTCTTTAAAACATCTTCCAACTTTTTGGACCTTCTTAGAAGGACAATCTGGACGTTTATGTCCCCTAACACCACACAAATGACAAACAGGAATAAAAGAAGTCACTTTACTTTCCACTAGAGGCTTTGATTTCTTAAGGTCTGATGAACCCTTGCCCTTAGGGTTCGATCCCTTTAGGTCTTTATAGGAATTGTGAGCCTCAGCATACAGGTCAGCAGCCTCAGCAACTTCCTCAGCTTTAATCAGGTTACGTTCTCTGATGAATGTTCGTATCTGGTGAGGAAGAGCTGTCAGGAACTGGTCAGCAACCATGAAGTCTCTAAGAGATTCATAACTGTGATCAGTTCTTGAACTCTCTATCCAAAAGTCGAACAAACGAAAGAGTGTTACCTGTAACTGCTGAAAGTTCTGGCCAAGCTGTAAGGTGGCATACCTGAAGTCTTTCCTGTAAGAATTAGTGGTTTTTTGATATGCTTTAAGGATTGCCTTCTTCAGTAGGTTATAATTACATATGATATCCTGCGACAAAGTTGCATAGATATTTAAGGCTGTACCAGAAAATAACATTCCTAACCTAGTAGCCCAGGTGTCAGCAGGCCTTTCACAGAGGGTAGCGGTATTTTCAAACCTGATAATGTATGAAGTAATGTCTTCACCCTCTGTGAAGGGAGGTAAATTAGGTACTGGAATATGTGCACTAGCTGCATGATGTTCAATTACTCCTTCCTCTAATTGTTGTTGTGTAAGAGTTAACTTTTTATTCTCTAATTCAAGGCGAGCTTTTTCGAGCTCGCGATCCTTTTCTCTCTCTATTAACTCGAGTTCTCTAGCTTTTTCCTCATGTTCTCTAGCTTTTTCCTCAACTTCTCTTTACTTTGCTCTTTCCTCAAGTTCTCTTAATTTAACTTGTTCTTCACGTACTCTAGCTCTCTCCTCACGATCAAGTCTAACACGCTCCTTTTTGTCTTCTCTCTTTCTAACTGTCTTTCTTGGATTTCTCTCTCAATTCTCTCTCTCTCCTTTTTCTCTTCTCTTTCGATTCTCTCTCTCTCCTTCTCTTTCGATTCTCTCTCCTTTTCTTCTTCTCTTTCCCTTTCTGTCTTTCTTCTCTCTCAATTCTCTCTCTTTCAAGTCTTTCCTGGATCTTAGCACTAATGAAAGATTCTAAATTTTTCCCTGTTATTCCTAACTTACTTCCAGCGTTCATCCAAAACTGGTATTCCTCCATACTTGCAAGAATAACTTAAACTATCAGGGGAAATGAAACGGGTATTAAAGAAAACAGAGGGTTCAATTCCTGCTCTGATCAAACTGTAAATAAACCAGAGGGCTCGATACCTACTTTAGTTAAACAATATGTATTAATGAAAACGAAGGGTTCTGTGCCAGCTCCGAGCAAACAGTAAGTAGAATGGGGTCACTTGACCATCCAATCTTCTCATCAACAAATCAAGAGTGTCCTACGACAGTTCCCTTGATATAATAAAGAGCTCAATGAAACAAATTGTCACTGGAAAATCTCGGGTCCGTAGAGTCTAATCCTCCAAAGTGCTTCAAGCTCGTACAAAAAGGTGGCAGAATTAAATATTATATCCTGCCTGACTTGACTTACAATAAACTGACACTATAACAATCACCAAATCTTTTAAATACCTGTACTGTAGTCCGATCATAGAGAATGATTACTCATGGCTGGTGGTAACCGTCTGTGGCATGCGGCATTAAAGTTCCAATGGTAGATTAGAGATGGAATTGAATCCTGATTCAGTAGAGTTGATCCTGACAAGGTCGCCACTTGTGAAGTCTTATTCAGCCCTGTAACAACTTCAGACAGTATTACCAAGGCTGGCTCCTCCTCAGGAAAATTAATGAATAGAAAAAGAACAAAAACTGACAAACATGAACAATTTATTATTTAGAAAATAAAAAATATAAAACACTTAAATATGAAGTATTAATTATACATTAAAGAAAATGAAAAATGAAAAATATAAATAACTGAATTCAACGCTAATATAAATGTATATGAAACTTGGGTGTTTGGTGTTGGTGACACTGCGTGTTGTTGAAATCGTAGCCATTGCTGATGGAGGGGGGGGGGGGGTCGCAGGTGTTGATGACAACCCACCGGCTCGTTCTTCACAGATTTTCTAGCCGTCCATAATCCTTCCAGATGACAGGAAAGCAGGTTTTCTCCACTGCAATGATGAGGGGTTATATCCTGCTACTTGCATACAAAAACAGGTAAGTGGATCAAAATTTGGGACACTTCCGACCGTTAGTCCGTCTCCTTCAATTCTACTCGTTGATTGGCAGGTGACCCTCTCTGTCATCCAAGCTGGAAAGATAGACAGGTTACCCACTGCTTAAGAAATCACTTTTCATGATAAGTACAATACCTAAAAGACGTGGTGATCATTACAACAGTCAACCTAGAGCAAGACTGAAAGGACTAAGTTTATTATTGGTCAAAAGTGAAGCTTTCAACTAATAAATCCACTAGAAAACAAGGCAGGCATGTACTTACAGTAGTGCTGGGAGCTGTGAGTCTAGTGATTACTGTTTGGACCGGAGCCCCACACGTCACCTTTCGGGGGGGGGGAAGAAGGAGGGGAAGGGAGCTAGACTGACCCTACCTTAACAAGCAGCCAGCAATCAAACTATCACTTTTGGGGTGGGGGAAAAAGGGCGGGAATAGCGGGAGCTAGACTTACTTTACCTTAACAAGTAGCCGGCAATCAAACTATCACTTTTGGGGTGGGGGAAAAAAGGCGGGAATAGTGGGAGCTGGACTTACCCTACCTTAACAAGTAGGCGGCAATGAAACTATCGTTACTATATCGCTACTCCTATCTATTGAACTTTTCCCTCACACAGCATAAATATAGCATTAGAACTGGACAAGATTCCAATGCTCTATTTATTAATGTGAGAGATTTTAATCATCCAATTGATTTTAAAAAAGTTGAGAAAGTTGTATCAAGCAAGTCCATGGTTGACAGAAATATAATTGAATCTTGTTTCATAAAAAGCAGTTTCGAAAATATGAATGTTTCATTTGGTTAGAGTTTAATAATACATTGGACAAATAATAAACCTTATTTGTTGGGTAGAATATTTTGTTAGTGGGATGTCGTGAGGACCTGTCTAGTTGGACTAGCGGACCTACTGCAGTGTTCCTCTTTTCTTATGAGTCCGGTATTGCCGCACGTCAGGTGTTTCTTTGTTGTGGGGGTTGACTGTGAGATCTAAGCCCTTTTAATTGCCTTCCTTTGATGTATTACTTTCATAGTTCCTTGACAATGTGAGTAGTCACGAAAGCAATTGGAATTTCACTACTCTTTCATAGTGATTGTTTTGCATATATTTCAAGCAAGTCCATTGTCGACAGGAATATAATTGAATCTTGTTTCATAAAAAACAGGTTTGACAATAATATGAAAATTTCCTTTGGTTTATATAAATTAGATCCATTTATAATTAATAGAATTTGGGAAGAATTTAATAATACATTGGACAAATAATAATTTTTAAAATTCTTATTTCTTGGGAAGAATAGTTTGTTGGTGGGTTGTATGAAGGACCTGTCTAGTTAGGCCGGCGGGCCTGCTGCAGTGTTCCCTTTCTTAGAGTTACGCGTCAGGTGTTTCTTTGTTGTGGGATCTGATAGTGAGGTGTGGGCTTCCTCTTTATATACCTTCATTTGATGCTTTACTTTCATTGTTCCTTGATAATGTGAGTAGTCACGAAAGCGCAAGGAATTTCTCTATTCTTTCACAGTGGTTGTTTTGCATATTCTGAAATCACCTGTTTACTGTGATCTTATTGCATATATATATATGTATATATATATATATATATATATATATATATATATATATATATATATATATATATATAATTCCATATTCCAAACTTATAAATATTTCTGGGAGTTCATCGCCATGTTTCTCTAAACGATGTGACAATAATCTGTCTCATAATTTCTTCTAACCCCCAGATTTCCATTTTCTCACCTTCTTGTTGATGTTTTGAGCTCTGAACCCCAGCAAATCGAGCATTAGTTCCTATTATTCCTCACTCTTACCTAACCCTTTACTACTGACATATAATCCATATACTGAGTCTGACACCTATCTTCGTACTTCTGTGTCTGGACATCGCTAACATTGAGAAAAATATTCAGAAGTACCCAGCTAGGTAGTCATGACCAATAGATATTTTCTGAGGTTTCCTGCAGAAATCTCGTATTTCTTAGAGCAGCAATAAAGACCAAGTTGTTCGGCCATTGTGTCAAGATAACAATAAAGAAGTATTTGACTTTCCACTGCAATTTCGGTGAATTTTATTCACCTGTCAGAGATATATATGGTGGTCGTGGGACCAGGAACCGAATGGTGCTTCATTTCACCCAAACCTCGTTCAACATAACTTACATAAATTGAAAGAATCATATACTGGAACGTGACATAATACTGAACAAACATATTAAATAGCAGAAATTGTAGTACACAATTGCAAAAAAATGAGAAAATTTTAAGAAATTAGGCAAACAAGATGTATTGGTGGTAGTGTTAGTAGTAGTAGCAGTAATGATAGTAGTAGTAGTAGTGGTAGTAATAGTAGTAGTGGTAGTAGTAGAAGTGGATGTAACTCTTGGTTATTATGTGATGGTGAGGATCATTGTTTTGAGGATAACTCTCGCTAATACTTCAGAGATGACGAAACTGCTTCCATTCTGGTATTAATCAATAACAACGCTGCGACTAGCCAAGGACTCGAACCCATTTCGTTTTGGCCCGCCTCATGGTGAGCGAAAATCACATTACGTTCTAACCCACAGGGCCACCAAATTCTACAAGAATCAAGCATCCAGTAGAGCTAGGTGTTTTACCTTAATCCAAGGACATACGGTGGTGTGGGTACCTCTGAGCTAATTTCATTCTACTCCCCGTTGAGTGTACAAGTCTCCAGAACCTTTGAGGTGCTGCAGGTGCCATGGGCATTACCACCTCAGTGCCCGATGTCAGTTTAAGAAACTATGGGGCTTCTGGTGTTAGTCTCAGTCTGCCACTGACTGCTTGGGTAAACTGAAGACAGGTGAAGCTACGGAACCTCTATGTCCTAACTGCGGCAAGAAACATCAAGCTTGGAACCTGCACTGCCCGGAGAGGCTCTACTGTGTCAAGCACGTAAAATCTCTGTTGTCCAGCCTCCAGCATCAATTAGAGCCCTCACCACTGACCAGCAGCCTCGTCCAGAGGAGGCTACAGTAACCCGGAATCCTGTACCACTTCCTTGGCGACGGCGACGAAGGAAGCCGAGGTAGCAAAAGCGAAGGGGTGGCGCCCTTGCTCAGCCACCTTCCGATACTTCTGCTCAAGTTCCTGCCTGACAAAGGTAGCCAACGGGTCCCATTCTGCAGAAACAGACTACATTCAATGCATCAACCCTAGCACCACAACAGCTACCAGTGAGGAGCACTGAAGTCCAAGAGAGCAGACCAGGACAGCCATATTACCCCTGAGCTATCAAATAATGTCAACGATCATGTGCTTCACCGACAACTTATGTGACCTGATAAACTCAAATGAAGACAGAGACATTCACAACTATTGTGAAGACCGTGAATATGTGCATGATGGACAAAATAGTGTCCAGGCGTTTATTTTCAAATTCACCCAACTACCCAGCACAAGGCCCAGCGACAATGATGGCACTGGAATGCATTAGGACTACAACAAGACCCTTATTGCAGCCACGTAACACTGAATTAAATCGGCATCTTAGAGATCCTCAGACGGGTCACCTTAGGATTAAGAGCCATGTTTAGACGCAGTTCCTGATGAATCAAACTGTTATTATACTACTACTACTAATATTACTACTACTACTACTACTCCTACTATTACTCCTCTACTACTACAACCTTTAGCATGGGCAAGTTAGGGTTCTCCAGTGCTTATGAGTTATGGATCTCGTATTACCTATATGTATTCAATGTGTCTTTGTATTGTATGTAACAACTTACAACTCTCTAGAGAGCGAAACGTTGCCACAATAAAATTACACAGTATCTGAGCATGTTCTTTTACCTAACAAGGGAATTGTGGGATGCTCCTCTCTTACCACTGTCGGCCAAGCGGACTCCAACATTATTTCTGAACGTCTTAACGGTTGTTTTTCGTCAACCAGAAAGGCACGAAAGCCAGGATACTTGTTTCCTGCTAGTAGAGTTGGCTATTTTAGTTCGATTAACGAGCTATGCCACCTTGCAGCTGTGATTTATGAGTTATATCACCTTGCAGCTCAGATTTGAGTTATTTCACCTTGAAGCTGTGATTTATGAGTTATGTCGCCTTGCAGTTCCGATTCATGAGTTATTTCACCTTACAGCTGTGATTTATGAGTTATGTCGCCTTGCAACTGTGATTTCAGCTTTAGTGGCTATTTATTAAGGTCGATTTGAAGGTTAGCAGAGGTCTATATAGATCTAGAAATAGCTTTTTGGAGGGTTAACTGCTGGGAGAATTCAGCCAAAGACACTCATTTTTGGGCCTATTGCAATTATCAAATAGACTGAAATCTAGTATGTTTCTCCAGTGTGGCTTGAGTGCTGGAAACGGTAATTTTAATCCAAAAGCCAATCTGTTAATTGTCCAAAATTTGGCCCTTCATATAATTTTAAACTAAATTTCAACAATTTCCTTTTTCAAATTAGAGGCGCAAAAAACTTCAGACATTCCAGTAACTAAAACGATCATGTCTCTCTCCATTATTAACGTCCCCAGACTTGTGCTATGGTAAAGTTGCTCTGCATTGTGAATACATCGTCACTCCACTAAAATCAACGGTTCTTCCTAGTTCTCGTCTAGAAGATCATTCTCAAGCATATTGGGCGGCCCCAATAATTGTTGCCGAATTAGTTAAGCCAGCCACATTTCAGGGAATACTAAGCTGGGGAGGGGACAAAGCCAGGTTAATAGTCGGTTTCCAGCCAATGTGACCCCTATTTTGGGACATTTTCGCTGATAAAACCAACTCTAGTATGTTCCTGAACTAACCAGTGCAATTTATTTATTCCCAATTCAACCATAAGAACCAACAATAAAACTGTTATAATATGCTTAATTAACAACATTTTTCATTTTTTAAGTAATTTATCAATCAATACCAACGCCAAAACCAACCCTGAAAGCACCTTAGTCAATCAAGCAATTCCTCCAATTTAACTCTGTATCCACAAGTCAGAAACCTACTACCCTCCAAGTTCAGCTTGGAGGGTAGAAGGCTTCTTATGAGTCTTGACTCAAATAACATTATTGACAAAATTGCTGAAACTGCTGAACTACTGAGAAATCTCTCTACTTCATGAGGTAAAATTTATTTATTTTTTTATTTTTAAGCTGTACTTGTTCAATCAGAATATGGAAACTTCATGCATTTTTGTGACTTCCATGTACATAGTACGTGTATTTTCATTACTGTAGCATACATATTTTAATAGGGAATTGCAAAATATTCATAAAAACTGGATAAATAACTGTCTAATTTTAAAGTTAATTCATCTAAAATTTTCATATAATTATTCAAGAAAACCAATTTGTTCAAGCATTCATTTATGTATAAATGAGTGGTATTGATCAATAACAACACTACGACTAGCCAAGGAGTCGAACGCATGCTGCTTTGGCCTGCCTCATGGTGAGCGAAAGACAGATGAGCCTCTTGTCCATGGGACCACATTCTCAAGAATGGCGCATCAAACCAAGTTAGATGTTGTAACCGTCATCCGAGAACATACGGTGGTGTGGATGCCTATGAGCTAATTTCATTCTACTTCGTGTTTGGTGTACTAGCCCAACGAGCAGTATTTTATATTATCGTACCCACGAATGAGTGGTATTGATCAATAACAACACTGCGACTAGCTAAGGAGTAGAATGAAATTAGCTCAGAGGCATCCACACCACCGAATGTTCTCGGATGAGGCGGGCCAGAGCAACATTTGTTCGACTCCTAGTCGCAGTGTCGTTACTGATCAATACCACACGTTTGTGAGTCCAAATACATACATACATACATACACACACACACACACACACACACACACACACATATATATATATATATATATATATATATATATATATATATATATATATATATATATATATATATATATACAAACACTGATCTCTGGCTGAAGGAGACTCGAACCTACGAACCTTAGGACAAGGTACGCAGTGCTTTACCAATCTACCCACACTGGACCAATACCTTGGCGTGTAGCATGAGCTACACGTTTGATCCAAGGCAGCCAGCTTTCAGGAAGAAGGCTTACAGCTTTTCATCTCATCCCCTGCATGCATCAGCCTTACTAGAGATTTGAACAATGCAAGGAATTCGCGAGAGCATGCGAAATATACACAAACACTGATCTCTGGCTGAAGGAGACTCGAACCTACGAACCTTAGGACAAGGTACGCAGTGCTTTACCAATCTACCCACACTGGACCAATACCTTGGCGTGTAGCATGAGCTACACGTTTGATCCAAGGCAGCCAGCTTTCAGGGAGAAGGCTTACAGCTTTTCATCTCATCCCCTGCATGCATGTATATTTCGCATGCTCTCGCGAATTCCTTGCATATATATATATATATATATATATATATATATATATATATATATATATATATATATATATATATATATATATATATATATATATATATATGTGTGTGTGTGTGTGTGTGTGTATGTATGTAAGTATACATATCATCCAACTGATCCATCAAAATTATGCTTCACGTGAGTAAATATGACTGATGAATGATATTTACGAACCTGTTTTCAATCATAACACTTCCCTTAACAATATATTTGGTCATCTTTTCAAATAATTTTTTTATAATATGTGATATAATATCCGAATGGTAATTCATATCTGCACAGAAGTACCGGTACTTATATTGTCTACAAGTCACCGCCGTTAAATGATCGCTAATTCAGTCATGAAAATAGGCTTTACTACACTGTTTACTACGTCTGAGTTGCCTGATATTTCTGCCCAGGAGAGACTGTCAAGGAACTTTTTTCCGGTACTGTACATATTGTAATAATTTACAATAACGAAAATAAAGAATAATAATATTCATGAAGTGTGAATAATATTTGAACCTGACGTGTATAATAATTCCGTTGTCATCATTTGAGAAAATTATTACTTTATAAACTTACACTTTATTTTAGTGTGTCTGGATTTATCAGTAATATCTTAATTTGCTTTATATTTGGTAAGATAACTAGAAGAACACAGAATGCTGCAGTTTACAATGAAGTCCTTGTAGCTTCAGGGTCATTACCCTCAGGAAATATATTATATTGCATATTATCCACTGATTATAATCAGTATTATCCACTGATTATAATCAGTGCATGTGAGAATTCCCTACTAATAATTATCAGTAGGGAATTCTCTCATGCACACCAGTCTGGGAAATTTAATGTTGCTGGCATCTTCTTAAATCTTCTTAAATCCTGATACCACCGCACCTGGCCGAGGCTATATTTTGGCGAGTGAGGATGAGGATAGTTCCAATCACGAAAATTTTGTTATAGTTTTCTAGTTTCTAGCATTACTAGGAACATTTTCCTATGAAGGATGTGTTTGAGAGTTACTGGTAATATCCCTGCCCGGGTCTTTTCCAGCTGGTGACCCGGCCGGTTGTGTTGATGTACTGTGTAATAGTGCATTAAAAAACCTTTGTATACCAAGCTACTGATGTATATATGCAATGCTGATTTTTTTACCTTATTTAAAACGATCGTCTTATTTGCATTTTCCTTTCCTTTACCTAAGCTTATTTATTTTTTCCTAAACTGATTTAGCGTGCAAGGGTGTTAAAGGAATGTAAAGAGGAACTTAGCATACCTTTGGCTAATCTTTTTAACATATCACTACAAACTGGCATAGTGCCTGATAAGTGGAAAATGGCAAATGTAATACCTATTTACAAGGCAGGTGACAGGTCCTTAGCTTCGAACTATAGACCAATAAGCCTTACCTCCATAGTGGGAAAATTTATGGAATCAATAATTGCCGAAGCAATTCGTAGCCATCTTGATAGACATAAATTGATTAATGGGTCTCAACATGGCTTTACAAAGGGGCGTTCCTATCTTGCAAATTTACTAACTTTTTTCCACTAAGGTGTTTGAGAAGGTAGATCATGGTAATGAATATGATATTGTGTATATGGACTTCAGTAAGGCTTTCGATAGAGTTCCACACCAGAGACTATTGAGGAAACTTAAGGCACACGGAATAGGAGGAGAAATTTTTTCCTGGGTAGAGGCATGGCTGACAAATAGACAGCAGAGAGCTTGCATAAATGGGGAGAAATCAGAATGGCGGCACGTCACAAGCGGTGTTCCTCAGGGGTCAGTGTTGGGCCCGTTGTTGTTCACAATTTACATAAACGACATAGATGAGGGAATAAATAGCGACATAAGCAAATTTGCTGATGACACCAAAATAGGCCGTCAAATTCATTCTAGTGAGGACATTAGAGCACTCTAGGATGATTTGAATAGACTGACGCAATGGTCGGAGAAGTGGCAGATGCAGTTTAATATTGACAAATGCAAAGTTCTAAATGTTGGACAGTTAAATAACCATGCCACATATAAACTAAATGTAGATCTTAATACTACCGATTGCGAAAAGGATTTAGGAGTTCTTGTTAGCAGTAACCTAAAACCAAGACAACAGTTCATTAGTGTTCGCAATAAAGCTAACAGAAATCTTCGCTTCATATCTATAAGTATAAATAATAGAAGTCCTCAGGTTGTTCTTCAACTCTATATATCCTTGGTTAGGCCTCATTTAGACTATGCTGCTCAGTTCTGGTCACCGTATTACAGAATGGATAAAAATCCTCTGGAAAACGTACAAAGGAGGATGACAAAGATGATCCCATGTATCAGAAATCTTCCCTATGAGGATAGACTGAAGGCCTTGAATCTGCACTCTCTCGAAAGACGTAGAATTAGGGGGGATAGGATCGACGTGTATAAATGGAAAACAGGAATAAATAAAGGGGATGTAAATAGTGTGTTGAAAATTTCCAGCCAAGACAGGACTCGCAGCAATGGTTTCAAGTTGGAAAAATTCAGATTCAGGAAAGATATAGGAAAGCACTGGTTTGGTAATAGAGTTGTGGATGAGTGTAACAAACTCCGAGTACAGTTATTGAGGCTAAAACGTTGTGTAGTTTTAAAAATAGGTTAGATAAATACATGAGTGGGTGTGGGTGGGTGTGAGTTGGACCTGACTAGCTTGTGCTGCTGAGTCTGGTGCCGTGCTCCTTCCTTGAGTGGGGATGACCAGACTGGGTGGGTCATTGGGATAATCCGGGGGGGGGACATGGACCTGCTCCGCAAGGGTCAGTAGGCCTGTTGCAGTGTTCCTTCTTTCTTTTGTTCTTGTGTTCTTATATCTTTTTCCCCTCTTCTCGAGTTTTTACTATTTTTCCATTTAAAACTCGGTTTTCTATTTGCTTCTTGTTAATCATTAGTTTTTTTTTACTTTCAGTTTACTAATTTTTCTTATTCTGATCATTGTTTCATACTTATTTATTTGTCATAGTTTATCTGTCCTTGTTTATTAGATCTTAATTATTATTTTCTTGTTCCACTACTTTTTCCGGGTAAAGACGCGTGAGCGCGCGCGTGCGCGCGCGCACACACACACACACACACACACACACACACACACACACACACACACACACACACACACACACACACACACACACACACAGAAGTGTCCCTATTTGCAGATGATGTGAAGCTCGTGAGAAGAACTCAATTGGACGGGGACCAGCCAGAACTATAAAGGGATCTAGGCAGGCTGCAGACCTGGTCCAGCAACTGGCTCCTGAAAATCAACCCCACCAAGTGCAAAGTCATGAAAATTGGGGAAGGGCAAAGAAGACTGCAGACGGAGGACAGTCTAGGGGGCCAGAGAATACAAACCTCATTCAAGGAAAAAGATCTTGGTGTGAGTATAACACCGGGAACATCTCCTGTGGCGCACATCACCAAATAATTGCTGCAGCATACGGGCGCCTAGCAAACCTAACTGCAGCATTCCGACATCTTAATAAGGAATCGTTCAGGGCCCTGTACACCGTGTATGTTAGGCCTGTATTAGAGTATGCAGCACCAGTTTGGAAACTACACCTAGCCAAACACGTAAGCAAACTAGAGAAAGTGCAAAGGTTTGCAACAAGACTCGTCCCGGAGCTAAGGGGCATATCCTACGAGGAGAGGTTAAGGGAAATCGACCTGACGACACTGGAAGACAGATGACATAGGGGAGATATGATAACGACATTTAAAATACTTAGAGGAATCGACAAGTTGGACAGACAGGATGTTCCAGAGATGGGACACAGCCGCAACGGGTCACAGTTGGAAGTTGAAGACACAGATGAATCACAGGGATGTTAGGAAGTATTTCTTCAGTCACAGAGTTGTCAGGAAGTGGAATGGTCTGGGAAGTGATGTAGTGGAAGCCGGATCCATATATTGTTAGAAAAGGTATGATAAAGCTCATGGAGAAGAAAGAGTGATCTAGTAGCGATCAGTGAAGAGGCGGAGCCAGGAGCTGTGACTCGACCCACGCAACCACAACTAGGTGAGTACACACACACACACACACACACACACACACACACACACACACACACACACACACACACACACACACACACACATACAAGGAAAAGATTTTGGGGTGAGCATCATACCGAGCACATCTGAAGCCACTTCATCAAAATAACTACTGCAGCATGTGGACGCCTGCCACACCTAAGAATAGCGTTTCGACATCATTCACGACACTACACCGTATACGTCAGGCCCATATTGTAGTATACTATTTAACTATGGAACCCACACCTGGTCAAACACGTCTAGAAATTGGAGAAAGTGGAAAAATGTGCAACAAATTAGTTCCGTAGCTAAGGGGTATGTCCTGCTAGGAGAGGATAAGTGAGCTTTACCTGAAAACACTGGAGGACATTAGGGATAGGGAGGACATGATAACGATGTTTAAAATACTGAGAGGAATTAGCAAGGTGGGCAGAGCCAGAATGTTTCAGAGATGGTATTTAGGAACAAGGGGACAAAACTAGAAGATAAAAACTCAGATGAATCAAAGGTATTTCAGGAAGTGGAACAGCCTGACGAGTGAAGTAGTTGAGGCAGCTTTAAGAAGAGGCATGATAGGGCTTTTGGAGCAGGAACAGAGTGGACCTAGTAGCGACATGCAAAGAGGCGGGGCAAGAAGCTGTGAATCGACCCCTGCGACTACATATAAGTGAGTACACACACAGAGAACATACGAGTGGATCACTTGTTTAACACGTAAGCAGCATGATCCAATATCAAACTGGTGGTAAATTTATTATTACGTTAAATACAACAGTTTAGTAACGTAAGATGAGTCACTAATACAAATGGTATTATTGAGTTAGTCTAACTAGAAAATACACAGAGATAAAGAATAATAAAGCGAAGAGTTTTCACATATATCACTAATAAAAAAAGCTGGATAACGGAAATATAACACGAAGGTCCATACAAGACAAGAGGATCTCAGAGCACTGAGACATGAGGTTCACCTGGCCACACAAAGAAATGTATAAAGAAGACGAGCAGATGGCTCAGGCATGCAAGGAATTCAAATGGAATCCCTTGAGATATAGGCAGCACAGTGCCGTACTGCTTAAAAAACGGAAAGAAAAATACGAATAAAGCATAACAGTCTTTTTGTTTGACATAGCCCAATACTATGGCTTAAACTCAGGAATTAAAATGAAATCTAAGGTAAGAGTTCACACATAAATACCCTTAACTCAAAATTACTCACCAATATAATATATATATATATATATATATATATATATATATATATATATATATATATATATATATATATATATATAAATATATACATATATAATGTCGTGCCGAATAGGCAGAACTTACGATCTTGGCTTAAATAGCAACGCTCATCTTGCCATATAGGACAAGCGAAAATTTGAGTATGCAATAATTTCGCTAAAATCATTCTGAACCTAACGAAAAAAATATATTTTACTTTGCTTGTTTACTATTAAACTATTGTAAACAAATCTAAAATATATTTAGTTGGGTTAGGCTAAAATAAAATGTTCTTGTTATAATAAGGTTAGGTAAGTTTTCTAAGATTCTTTTGAAGCAAAATTAAAATATTTTACATTAACATTAATGAAAAAATATATCTTTAAACGTATAAAAGAAAATTTTAGAAAGGACTTAATTTTAAGTGAGTTCTTGCTAATTGACCAGTTTTACATATTCGGCACGACATATATATATATATATATATATATATATATATATATATATATATATATATATATATATATATATATATATATATATGCATGCAATAAGATCAGAGTAAACAGGTGATTTCAGTATATGCAAAACAACCACTTTGAAAGAATAGATAAATTCCAAGCGCTTTCGTGACTACTCACATTATCAAGGAACAATGAAATTAAGAGCATCAAAGGAAGGTATATGAAGGGTCTAGCCCACACCTCACTATCAGATCCCACAACAAAGCAATTTTAATAAATTTCAATAAAACAATAAAACTTCTACTGAAAGGCAAAGATGAATTAGTCAAACAATTTACTTCCACTAATCCATCTTTACGTTGCATGTATGGACTAATAAAAACACACAAACCAGGGAATTCAGTCAGACCAATTATTAGCTCCATAGGATCAGTTTCATATAAATTATCCAAATGGCTTGTTGATATTTTGAGCCCTATTGTTGGCAAAATTTCTAACTTTAATGTTAAAAACAATATAGATTTAGTTGATAAATTAAGCTCCTTGACTGACTAAAATGATTTTAACATGGTTAGTTTTGATGTTACTTCCTTGTTTACGAAAGTTCCTGTGGATGATTTATTAAGTTTCTTATCTGAAGAACTCGTTAATTATGATTTACCATTGCCAGTTCCTACTATCATTAAACTTACTAAACTTTGCATTGTTGATGCAAAATTTATATTTAATGATAAGTTTTACACTCAGAAGTTTGGTATGGCAAGGGAAAATCCTCTTTCACCCGATCTTAGTAACCTATACATGGAATTTTTTTAAACAAGGCTGCTTAACACAATCATGTTGATGATGTTTTGTGTCTTATGCCCAAAAATGTAGATATACACCATTTCCTTGGCAAATTAAATAGCTTAGCCCATTATATAAACTTTACTGTTAAGTTTGAAGAAAATAACTCATGGCCTTTTCTAGATGTTTTAATTATTAAGGGTAATAATGAATTCAAATTTAAAATTTACAGAAAACCTACAAATAACTGTTCCTATGTCCACTATTATTCTTCGCATCAAAATAGAGTTAAACTGTCTGTTTTCTCATCAATGTTTTTGAGAGCTTTACGAATTTGTAGTCCAGAGTTCGTAGATGAGGAAATATCCAAAATTTATGAAATAGGTAATGATTTGAAATACCCAAGAAACGTAATTGATAAATCTTTTAAAGTTGCTAGAAATACTTTTTACAATCCAAAAAGGGACAACCAGCCTTATTCTACTAAAAATATGTTGGTTCTCCCTTACCATGAAAACTTGGTTGATATGCCTTCTCTTCTTAAGACTTTTAATATTAAAGTTGTAATCAAAAATCTTGATACAGTAAAAAAAACTTTTGATAAAGAATTCCCCCCAAAATGCTGATGGATGTGTCTATAAGATTCCTTGTAAAATTTGCGATAAAGTTTATTACGGTCAAACTGGTAAAAATCTCGAACTAAGATTAAAACAACATAAATATAGCATTAGAACTGGACAAGATTATAATGCTCTATTTATTCATGTGAGAGATTTTAACCATCCAATTGATTTTCAAAAAGTTGAGAAAGTTGTATCAAGCAAGTCCATGGTCGAAAGGAATGTAATTGTATCTTGTTTCATAAAAAGCAGTTTTGACAATAATATGAATATTTCCTTTAGTTTATATTAATTAGATCCATTTATAATAGAATTTGGGAAGAATTTAATAATACATTGGACAAATAATAATTTTTAAAATTCTTATTTCTTTGGTAGAATAGTTTGTTGGTGGGTTGTGTAAAGGACCTGCCTAGGTTGGCCGGCGGGCCTGCTGCAGTGTTCCCTTTCTAAGAGTTGCGCGTCAGGTGTTTCTTTGTTGTGGGATCTGATAGTGAGGCGTGGGCTAGACCCTTCATATACCTTCCTTTGATGCTCTACTTTCATTGTTCCTTGATAATGTGAGTAGTCACGAAAGCGCTTGAATTTCTCTATTTTTTCACAGTGGTTGTTTTGCATATATATGTATATATATATATATATATATATATATATATATATATATATATATATATATAATATATATATATATATATATATATATATATAATATATATATATATATATGTCGTGCCGAATAGGCAGAACTT
>NC_091298.1:33680713-33715713 GCF_038502225.1 Cherax quadricarinatus
AGTCCACCCTCCCAGGCACCTAGGCTGTGCTCTCGCTGTCACCGGAAGGGGCACTCTGCCAACAACTGCCTGCGAGATACCAGGTGTAACTACTGCTACAAGAAAGGACATAAGGAGGACCAGTGTCGGAAGAAAAAGGAACTTGACAGACAGGGCCACCTGTTTAGAGACCTGTTCTCAGAACAAACCAGCAGGATCTCTGAATTGGTAAACACTCTCACACGTCACTCACTCAGCTACTCCTATCCCAGCCCAGCAGGTGGGATTGGGCCTTATACAAGACCACAGACCTACATCCCTGCAGCTGCCTCAGTACCCTACCTCTCTCAAGGGCAGGCACCTTACATTCCCTACACACCCACCACCTCAAGCTGACCACTTCATCATGAGGAGCCAGTCTATCAGCATCCTGTCGGCCAACATTAGAGGTTTCATTACTAATGTTGGAGAGCTCACACATAGCTTTGTGAACACTCGACGTCCCGACATGATAGCTGTTGTTGAAACATTTTTGGATGACAGGACTCCAGAAAATTTTGCAAGAATTGCTGGCTACACCTCATGGATGAGAAGAGACAGGCAAGGGCAAGGAGGTGGTGTTGCTGTGTGCTTCTCTAAAAGTGTTCATGCCCAGCACATAGATGTTGCCACCCCTACACATCTTGAAATGATGTTCTTCAAGCTCTGTATAAACACTAGTACCTCTGTACTAGCATGTGCAATGTACAGACCTCAGTGGCAACATGCAGACCCTATCAACTTCCTAATGGAAAATATTGACTCCCTTCTGCTACAACACAACTGTCAACATATTATAATTGTTGGTGACCTCAACCAGCACCTTATACAGAGGGACTTTGATGACCTTCTTGCAGTGTTTGACATGAGAAACTTTGTTGATTTCCCTACTCATATCTCTGGCTCCTCCCTTGACCCAGTAGTGAGTGATCTGGCAGAAGGCATAGTCACTTGTCAACCCCTCGGGTACGTTGGATCGTCTGACCACAAGGCTGTTTTTACCACACTTAAGATCCCAACAGAACGAGGTGAGGAGTCCACACGCACAACCTGGCTATGGGAAAGAGGTAATTGGCCAGCCCTTTGCTCTGAGCTCGCCACCACCGACTGGAATGCTCTTCTCCAGGGGGATGTTGACAACCAAGTGAAAGCCTTCACTGGACACATCCTTAATCTGCAACAAGAACACATTCCTCACCGGCAATATGTGACAAAGCCTACAGATCAGCCTTGGTTTGGCTTTCGTTGTAGAGAGGCTGCTACTGCTAAGTACAAAGCATGGCGAAGGTATAAGAGACATCCTACCACCTATAACAGGAACTTGCACATGCAAGCCTGTAGGCATATGGGTGATGTTCAAAAGTGGGCCATTGCTAAATGGGAGTTGGACACTAAAAGAAAGTTAGCATCAGGTAGGGTAGGCTCCAAAACCTGGTGGTCCCTGGTCAAGGACAGACAAGGTTATCTGCCTGATGAACTTATTCCACCTCTAAATCGACAGGATGGGACCACCTCTACTAGTAGTCAAGAGAAAGCGGACCTCTTTGCTGAACACTTTGCTACCAAAATGCAAGTTCCTGATCCAGCAAGGGACCCTCCTTGGCTAGCTGCAAGAACTGTATCAAAACTGTCAGGGGTGACAATAAGGCAGGAGGAGGTGCATTTCCTTCTTAAATCACTTGACCAAGAAAAGGCTGTGGGCCCAGACAAGTTGAGCCCAAGATTGTTGAGAAGATGTGCAGACCAGCTAGCAGCACCTCTAACTCGCATCTTTCAGCACTGCCTAGTACAGTGCAAATGGCCCTCTCCATGGAAAGAGGCAAATGTAGTCCCTGTTCACAAAAAGAAGAGCAGAGCAGAAATCAGCAACTACAGACCAGTGTCACTCCTGTCAATCACTGGTAAGATCCTTGAGACAATAATCTCAAGACAAATGACAGATTTTTTTGACTACCACTCACTACTTTGTGATCGTCAATATGGCTTCAGGAAAGGTTACTCTGCTGCTGATCTGTTGTTAAACCTCTCCACTAAGTGGCACCAGTCACTGGATGAATCCAAAGTCAGCTGTGTGGTAGCACTGGACATTGCTGGCGCTTTCGACCGGGTGTGGCACCAGGGCCTCTTAGCAAAACTTCAAGCACTGGGAATTGCAGGCTCTACGCTATGTCTCCTCAGTGATTACCTTCATGGTAGATCTCTAAGTGTAGTCCTCAATGGAACGGAATCAGCAAGACATCCTATTGGGGCAAGCGTTCCACAAGGAAGTGTGCTGGGTCCACTGTTATGGAATGTCTACTTCAACGACCTTCTTCATCTCATCCCAGAATCACATGCATATGCAGACGACTGTACACTGACATTCACTTATCCAAGAGAAGAAATGCCAGCTGCTCTAAGCTACATCAATCACCAGCTGAGAGCTATATCAGCTTGGGGAAATAGATGGCAAGTAACATTTGCACCTGAGAAAACGCAAATGATGATCGTCTCTAGGCACCATGATGGTAATGCTGGTGCAGTAGTAAGGATGAATGGGAGGATGTTGGCACCTGGAGAAGAAGTTGATATCCTTGGGGTGAAATTTGACTCCAAACTAACCATGAAGAACCATGTTGTAAATCTTGCAAACAAGGCAGCCAGGAAGCTTACAGCACTTCGCCGTATCTCGCATCTGCTTGACAGTAGGGGTTGCAAGATACTGTACGAGGCACAAGTACGCTCACACCTTGAGTATGCTCCACTTTCTTGGTTTGCCTGTCCCCCCTCTCATCTGCGACTGCTTGACAGAGTAGAGAACAGAGCAAGACGTCTCATCTCTCGCCTGGACCCATCCTGGATGGATCTGTCATTTCAGCAGAGCCTTCAACATAGGAGGGATGTGGGTGGCCTTACTGTTATGTACAAGGCCAATATTGTCAAAATACCACACTTGGATCCACTTCGAGGACAGCGCGAAACAAGCTTTTATGCCACAAGACGGGCAGAAAGCAGCAACTTCACTCTGGCTGTACCCTTCTCCAGAACATCACTCCATCTGAGATCATACATACCCAGGATGACTCGAGTATGGAACACATTCGTTCAGCATAATGATGTCAACGAGATAACGTCAGTTGATCAAATGAAAATGCTGGCCCACAGATGGCTCCAACTTCATCCTGTTCCCTACTTGTATGTCTCATAACAATAAAAATGCTTTCAAATGAGCTGATGTAGGTAACAGCTCTTAGCTTGTCAATAAAGTTAGGAATCCTTAACCTGTAAATAGCTTGTCAATAAAGCTAGGGATCCTTAACCTTGTCAAACCATGTGTAAAAAAAAAAAAAAAAAAAAAAAAAATAAGACTGCGTGTGAAAGATAGATAGCAGAGGACATGGAAAAGAATTGTCTACTGTACTTCTGTTTAGATTAAGAACTATTCCGTTTTATTTAGGTGAATGTCTTAAGAGTTTCAAAGGTAGATGGTTCTCAGCATCCTCCCTCCCCGTCGGTCCCTACAATCTCTCCGACTTCTGTCGTCAAAAAAAAGAATATTTTCTTATTTTTATTAACACATCGGCCTTCTCCCATCCAGGCAGGGTGGCCCGAAAAAAAAAGAAAAGAAAAAAACTTTTATTATCATTCACTCCATCACTGTCTTGCCAGAGGGGTGCTTACACTACAGTTATAAAACTGCAACATTAACACCCCTCCTTCAGAGTGTAGACACTGTACTTCCCATCTCCAGGACTCGAGTCCGGTCTGCCGGTTTTCCTGAATCCCGTCATAAATGTTACCTTGCTCACACTCCAACAGCACGTCAAGTTCTAAAAACCATTTGACTCAATTCACTCCTATCTAACACGCTCATGTATGCTTGCTAGAAGTCAAAGCTCCTCACACAAAACCTCCTTTACTCTCTACCTCCAACCTTTCCTAGGCCAACCCCTACTCTGACTTCCCTCCATTACAGATTTATACACTCTCGAAGTCATTCAATTTTGTTCCATCCTCTCTACATGTCCAATCCACCTCAACAACCCCTCCTCAGTCCTCTTGATAATAGTTTCAGTAACCCCACACCTCCTCCTAATTTCCAAACTATGAATTCTATGCATTATATTCACACCACTCAATGCCCTCAGACATGACATCTCCACTGCCTCCAGCCTCCTATTTGTTGCAACATTCATCACCCATGTTTCACACTCATATAAGAGCGTTGGTATAACTATTCTCTCATACATTCCCCTCTTTGATTCCATGGACAAAGTTCTTTGTCTCCACAGACTCCTAAGTGCACCACTTACCTTTTTCCCATCATTAGTTTTATGATTCACCTCATCTCTAACAGACCCATCTGCTGACATGACTACTCCTATATATTGGAATACATTCATCTGCAGATAACTGCTGCATCAGTTATCTAGCTGATGAGCGCATATAATACTCACCCCAAGATCCTTTTTCTTGAGAGGCAGTCTTTGGCCGCCTAGCCTAAACTCTGTCTGCGGTCTTCTTTTCCTTTCCCCGATCATCGTGACTTTACATTTAGCTGAGGTAAATTCGAGGAACCAGTTACTGGACCAAGCTTCCAGCATGTCCAGGTCTCTTTGTAGTCCTGTCTGATCCTCATCCGATTTAATTCTCCTCATTAACTTCACATCATCTGTAAACAGGGACACTTCTGAGTCTATCCCTTCCATCATGTAATTCACATAAACCAAAAATAGCACTGGTCCTAGAAGTGGCCCCTTTGGAACTCCACTCGTCAAAGGCGCCCACTCTGATACCTCGTCACGTACCATGACGAGGGCACTGCAATGGATCAGAGAATACCCTCTTGGGTATTCTCTAATGCATTGCAATGCCCTTCCTGTTATACATGCTTGATCCTCTAGCTTTTGCACTAATCTTTTCTGTGGAACTATGTCAAAGACCTTCTTGCAGTCCAAGAAAATGCCGTCTACCCACCTCTCACTCGTGTCGTACTTCCGTTACCTTGTCATAAAACTCCAGTAGGTTTGTGACACAGGATTTGCTTTCCAAGAATCCGTGCTGGTTGTTGTTTATAAGCTTGTTCCGTCATCTTGGCACTCCATGTTTTGGGACCCCTATGTGGCTCCAGGTTTTCCCAATCAATCTCCTTGTGATTGAAATCACCCATAACTAGTAACTTTGCTCTACCCGTGTGAGCTCTTCTGGCCACCTCAGCTAGTGTGTCCACCATTGCTCTGTTGCTCTCTTCATATTCACCTCTTGGCCTCCTGCAGTTGTGTGCGGGTTATACATCACTACAATGACAACCTTTGGTCTCCCAGGCTGAATTGTATCTATGTTGTCTGGGGACGTCTCGTTGATTCTTTCATGCCACTTCTCACATTTATTTGTTGTTCCATCTTCGTTCGTATACCAAATCTTCAACTTCTTTTCTAAAACTGTGGTTTTGAGAGAATGTTGGGTTTGGGGAGTTGGAGACCTGGCGGGGAACTATGGGGGGTTGCTGTGGGGGTGGGGTTTGTAATGAGGGGGTGAGGGCAGAGGGTAGAGTGTGTGGGTTTTGGTTTAGATTGGTTGCATTGGGGTTGTCGTGGTTGAGGTCCTTCTGTGGGTGGTTCTGAGGGAGGTTGCATTTGCTTTTTCTTCTGAGTCTGGGTTCTCCTGCTCATCTCTGTCTTTGCCTCTCATTCCTCCTTGTGCCTTTGTACCCTCTCTTTCAGTTTCTGCCCATCTTCTTGTGTTCTGTTGCAGTCGAGGAACACCGTTAGGTACTTCGGTATGTCCCTTAGATGTGTTTTCTCCTGCAGGATCCTGTTTCGAAGTGATTCTACCTTGAAAATCACACTGACTAGACTGGTTTTTCCTCTTGCAAACCACCTGTGTGTGTGTGTGTGTGTGTGTGTGTGTGTGTGTGTGTGTCCACTCACCTAATTTTGGTTGCAGAAGTCGAGTCATAGCTCCTGGCCCCGCTTCTTCACTGTGTGCGTGTGTGTGTGAGCGCAAGCTCGCCAGTTCTCATCGATTTCTGAATGCGGGGGGGGGGGGTAGGTCGATCGTTAGCTCTTGACCCAGCCTTCTACAGCACCTGGATCGCCACATCTACTCAACCCCTCCTTGCAGTTCATTCCTCTCAGCTCTAGTACTAACCTGGTTGCAAACCTTTGGACGTTTACGAGTTTCTTCACGTGCTTGAGCAGGTGTGGGCTCCATGCTGGGGCTACGTACTCTCTGACTGGCCTAACATACTGTGTATGTCAAGTATAAGGTTCTAGAGGATTTTGTAAGTTCCTGAACACTGGAGTTTGCTAGTCTTGCCTATGTCGCTGTCATGGTTTACGTACACTTCTGTCGATATGTTTGGTGTTATTTTCACTCCCAGATCCTTTGTGTGTGTGTGTGTGTGTGTGTGTGTGTTTGTGTGTGTGTGTGTGTGTGTCCATTACTGTACATACCTATGCAGTGTTACTCAGGCAATGTTAGTTTGAGGAATCATTCAGAGGTCGTGGGACTCTGAGTAGGCTGTTAATTTTTTAATTATTTCCTACCAGATTTTTGATGGAATTAGTGAAAAAAAAATTCGCTGGAAGAGCAACATCTGTGAGGTGGCTTGAAAGCACATCATCCTCCATCCTCCATGCGATATCTTCGTTGGGGCAGTAAATTTAATAAAGATAGCCACAGTTTTATCTAAATAGTCTCGTGATGTCAGAGTTTTGCCTGTTCCTTTATCAGTAACAGAATCTTGAACAGGGCAACGGTTAGTGTCCAGGATTGTATGAACTTGAACTGTCTACATTCTTCATCAATCTGTCTACAATCTTCATCATGTGGTAAAGTGATCTGAAAACGCATGAATGTGCCCGAATTCTGCAAGACTTGCTGAAAAAAGTATCTTTAAAAAATAGGTACTCATATTCTATAGATTCGTGACATTTTTGAAAAACGAATGGCAAATGCTTTCACAGACTGGAATTCCCGAAACGGGTTTTGTAACTCTTTGATACGAATGCCCCCAGTGAATTTCACGAGAATTTGTAGTCCAGGAATGGATTTCGTCGTACTTAGAGACTGAAAGGCAAGTGGTTCACAGACTTACATACCCCAAAAAGGTACGTCGAGATCGATTTTCTGAATGCCCCAGTTAGTGGGACCGAGAAGAATTTCCAGTTCATCCTTGGATTTGAAATCAATAGTTTCCAGTGAACTTGAAAACAGTAACAGTAAGGAATTTTTCGACTGTTTCGTGCTTTTTATAATGAAGTTGATTATTGTCCTTCATTCTATCATTAGAGATTAACGCAAAACGTCAATTAAGGTTTGAATTTCTGACAGCTCAGTTGACACAGATATAATATGTCAGCCAGTGTCATGGAAAAGACTTGTCTTGACGTTATATACTACTTCACTAGTATTTAAGAATAGGCTTACAGACTAAACATACGTGTTTGTTTGCAACAATAGACACCATCTCGGCAATGTTATGAATGTGGAGACAAGTAACGTTATTTGGATCATTTGAGTCGTAGCTACTAGTGTTGTGACGGTGGACAAGGCTGGTGTTCTATAAGAGGACTGGAACCATCGTTATCATCTTTGTCGCGATGTTAACCATCAAAACTACCCATAACTACTCCGTCTCTCAAAGTGTGATGCGCATTTTGGATACACATTGTATAGAGCTAGTCTTTTATGGGTACAATATTCGTGAGCATTGACTCGTGTGAAGGAGTTTTCCCGAAACTCTTCGTCTGATTCTTATCCTCCCGTCTACCACGGTAGATTTCAACACTTATTCCGGCTATTAAATGCAGATTAGGGGTTTTATGGGGAAGACTATTTCTGTTGCAAACACTTCATAGCCCACTGTTAAGGCGAAACGTTGTCATTAAAGAATCACATTATACTGCATGTGTGAGTCTTTGTCTATTCATGTGAACAGTTGAGCCTGCATAATCTACTAGTTCTGCTAGTTACACTGAGAAAGTAAACAAAAAAAAAAACCTGAAAGAGGTTTTATGTTAAACCATCGCAAAATTACAGTAATTACCGCCCAATTAAATTAAGAGTTCTATGAAGACATAAAAATAGAATATACAGTATTATACAACTAGATGGTAAATGATTACATTAGTCTTGTGAATCTATTAGTAATGACTAAAAATATTCAGTTAATTACACAGGATATATACCCAGAGGGATGTATTTCTCTCAGTGTCTATTTTCTAAGAGTTTACTTTAATTCCTAGTGTAGTAGATTGTCTTTAAAACCGATTAACTAATCACTTAAACCATCAAACTAAAAAAAAGTTCTCAACGCTAAGAGATTATTCAGCTGATGAACACCGGAAGTTAATGACTTTCCATAAAATTACCCGAGCAAACTTTAAAATTATGAAAATGTATAATAAAATTTCTAGGAATATAGAGTAAAAATTTTCAGTGATGAGATAATAAACGAAGCCGTGCAACATGGGGTTTAACCGCTAAACAAAAATAGAAACTAAATACATTTCGGTCGCTGCGTGATCCGAGAAAGGTATCCCCGTATCTCACAACCCCAGTCCCTTGTGCCTCAGTGTACGAGATTGTAGTAGTACAGAGTGCAGCATAGGCTGATAATGAAGCTATTAGCGCTTATAATCTGAAGAGAATCAGTAAAGTCATTCAAAAGTCTTCACATAGAAACTGATATGCAAATTTCGTCGATAAAATGGTAAATTAGGGCATACACAGACCAAATCTAACTCAAATATGTCAGAGGGAAAGAGACCAGTATTATAAAATACACAAGCACATCAAGCTTGAAGCCATGCAGATGTTGTGCTATCCAATAATCAGTGTCTAATCAGCTGCAACACTCATACTGCATGACAATGAACATTTTTTTTTAATTTTCTTCCAATAAAAAAAAATTGAACTTTTTTTTCTCTAAATCCAAACTTTCCTCCAAGTATAATTGACTGCTCCATAAGTAATAGAGTAAGTTTTATATAATAATGTCAAACTCTGACTTATTATTCTCAGAAGAGACATCTCCAGATATTTCAGATAAACTAACTAGTTTAATAAAACTGGCACATGATTACTTACACAACACAAAATCATGAGATTATTTTTTTTGAAGAAGAAGACACATCAGCACTGAAAGATTTATTTTCTAAATGTAACACAGAATCCTGCATAAATTCAGTGAAACATAAGAACGTAAGAACATAAGAAAGGAGGAACACTGCAGCAGGCCTGTTGGCCCATACTAGGCAGGTCCTTTACAATTCATCCCACTAACAAAACATTTTCCCAACCCAATTTTCAATGCCACCCAAGAAATAAGCTCTGATGTGAAAGTCCCACTCAAATCCAACCCCTCCCACTCATGTACTTATCCAACCTAAATTTGAAACTACAGAAAGTCCCAGCCTCAATAACCCAACTAGGTAGACTGTTCCACTCATCAACTACCCTATTTCCAAACCAATACTTTCCTATGTCCTTTCTAAATCTAAACTTATCTAATTTAAATCCATTACTGCGGGTTCTCTCTTGGAGAGACATCCTCAAGACCTTATTAATATCCCCTTTATTAATACCTATCTTCCACTTATACACTTCGATCAGGTCTCCCCTCATTCTTCGTCTAACAAGTGAATATAACTTAAGAGTCTTCAATCTTTCTTCATTAGGAAGATTTCTAATGCTTTGTATTAATTTAGTCATCCTACGCTGAATGTTTTCTAACGAATTTATGTCCATTCTGTAATATGGAGACCAGAACTGAGCTGCATAATCTAGGTGAGGCCTTACTAATGATGTATAAAGCTGCAGTATGACCTCTGGACTTCTGTTGCTTACACTTCTTGATATAAATCCCAGTAATCTATTTGCCTTATTACGTACGCTTAGGCATTGCTGTCTTGGTTTAAGGTTGCTGCTCACCATAACCCCTAAGTCCTTTTCGCAATCTGTATGGCTAAGTTCTACATCATTTAACTTATAAGTACTAGGGTTATGGTCACTCCCAAGCTTCAGAACCTTGCATTTATCTACATTGAACTGCATCTGCCACTTTTCTGACCAAGAATAGAGTTTGTTTAAATCCTCCTGAAGTTCCATAACATCTACGTTTGAATCAATTATCCTACCTATCTTTGTGTCATCGGCGAATTTGCTCATATCACTAGTAATTCCCTCATCAAGATCATTGATATATATTATAAACAACAACGGGCCCAAGACTGATCCCTGTGGAAAGCCACTTGTTACAGATCCCCACTCGGATTTAACCCCATTTATGGACACTCTGCTTCCTGTCAGTGAGCCATGACTCGATCCAAGAGAGCACTTTTCCCCCAATGCCATGAGCTGCCACTTTCTTTAACAGTCTATGGTGCGGAACTCTATCAAAAGCCTTACTAAAATCTAAGTAAATAATATCAAATTCTTTATCGTGGTCAACAGCCTCAAAAGCTTTACTGAAGAAAGTTAATAAATTAGTTAGACAAGACCGGCCTCTTGTGAATCCTTGCTGAGTATCATTAATCAAGCTATGCTTATCGAGATGGCTTCTTATAATCTCAGCTATAATTGACTCTAGTAATTTGCCTACAATTGAGGTCAGGCTTATTGGGCGGTAATTTGACGGTAACGACTTGTCCCCTGTTTTAAAAATAGGAATTACATTAGCCATCTTCCACATATCAGACACTACACCTGTTTGAAGAGATAAATTAAAAATATTAGTTAATGGTTCACAGAGTTCCATTTTGCATTCCTTAAGAACCCTTGAAAAAACCTCATCAGGACCCGGCGACTTATTTTGCTTCAGTCTGTCTATCTGCTTCACAACCATTTCACTAGTGACTGTGATGTTACATAATTTATCTTCTAGCCCACTATAAAAATTAATTACTGGAATATTGTTAGTGTCTTCCTGTGTAAAATCTGAGAGAAAATAATTATTAAAAATCGAGCACATTTCATTCTCTTTGTCAGTAAGGTGCCCATAGTTATTTTTAAGGGGACCTATCTTATCTCTAACTTTTGTTCTATAGACCTGGAAAAAACTTTTTGGGTTAGTTTTAGAATCCCTAGCAACTTTAATTTCATAGTCCCTTTTAGCTTTTCTTATCCCCTTTTTAATGTCCCTCTTAATGTCAATATACTGATTCATAAGATGACCCTCACCTCTTTTGATACACCTATAAATTCCTTTCTTATGCCCTAGTAGATATTTGAGCCTATTATTCATCCATTTTGGGTCATTTCTATTTGATCTAATTTCTTTATATGGGATAAACGTTCTTTGAGCAGCATGTATAGTGTTCAGAAAACTGTCATACTGATAGCTCACTTCGTTACCCCAGTCAACAGATGATAAGTGTTCTCTAAGCCCATCGTAATCTGCTAAGCGAAAATCTGGGACTGTTACTGAGTTTTCGCTACTATCGTACTTCCATTCAATGCTAAATGTAATTGATTTGTGGTCGCTAGCACCCAGTTCCTCTGAAATTTCTAAATTATTAACAAGGGATTCATTGTTTGCCATAACTAAGTCAAGCAGGTTATTTCCCCTTGTAGGTTCTGTCACAAACTGCTTCAAAAAACAATCCTGAACTACTTCTAAGAAGTCGTATGATTCTAAATTCCCAGTCAAGAAATTCCAATCAATATGACTAAAGTTAAAGTCTCCTAGAATTACTACATTATCGTGCCTTGTCGCCTTAACAATTTCCTCCCATAGTAGTCTCCCTTGGTCCCTATCTAAGTTTGGGGGGCGGTATATCACTCCTAAAATCAGTTTTTCAAGCCCCTCTGAAAATTCTATCCAAACAGACTCTGTATGTGTTACTTCAGACTTAATACCCGTTTTTATGCAACAGTTCAAGCGATCTCGGACATACAATGCCACCCCACCCCCCTTCCCGATACTTCTATCTACTTGGAACAATTTAAAAACCTGAATATGACATTCCGCAGGCATGTCCCGACTTTTTGAATTAAACCACGTCTCAGTTAAGGCAAATACATCAATGTTACCTGCACTAGCAACTAATCTCAACTCGTCCATCTTATTCCTAGCACTACGGCAATTAGCATAATAAACATTGAAAGACTCTCCTTTCTCTTTACCCTTCCTGCTCATTTCTGTTTTTCTACTAAACCTATTACTGTCCTTATCACCCAAAGTCCCTGGCTTTTCAATATCTACCTCGTTCTGCTTATTACTAGTTCCCCTAGAACTCGTAATATTACTACACTGGGACTTCACTGTTTTCCTGCCAAAACCCATACCACTACTATTCCTAGTTTAAAGTCCTAACTGCTCCCTCCACTGCAGTTGCCAGTGCTACCACCCCAGACCTAGATAAGTGAACCCCATCCCTGGCATACATGTCATTTCCGCCATAGAAGAGGTCCCATTTGTCAATGAATGTTACCGCATTTTCCTTACAGTATTTTGTCCAGCCAGCAATTGACACCAATTGCCCTGGACAACTATTCAATTCCAACTCCTCTCCTTGGCAAAATACCACATATGACAGGGTTCCCACCCTTACTCCTAATTATTTCTATTGCTGACCTATACCTGCTAATCAGGTCTTCACTCCTACATCTGCCAACATCGTTGCCTCCAGCACTGAGACAGATAATAGGATTGCTCCCATTACCTCTCATGATGTCATCCAGACGGCTAACAATATCCTCCATCCCAGCCCCAGGAAAGCAAACTCTGTCTCCTGCTCCTGTCCTTCAAGCAGAACGCCCTATCCATATACCTAACTTGGCTGTCCCCAACAACAACAATATTCTTACCTTCCTTGGTGTCGTTCGTCGTGTTCCCAGTAGTCGACTCACATTCGTTGGGTAGCACTGAGAATGTATTAGATGTTTCCACAACAGTTTCCACGGCAGTCTCTTTCTTCTTCATCGTTTCTACCTTTCCATTCGTCTTCTTGATCGTCAACTTCGTTCCCTGCTGTCCAGCCAATGACCAGTTTCCCTTCTTGACCTGAGGACTCAAAACAGGAGGACTACTACGAATCTTCTTGTTTTCCTCGGTCAGTCGCCGAATCTCCACCTTCGCCATCCTCAGTTCTTCCTTAAGCTGTTGGTAAAGTTGCTCGATGGAGGGCATCTTGCTTCAATTCGTAGAGAGCGCGCAAACAGGTCTTCACAGAGCTAAGTACACGTCAACACTGCGCAAAAGCCAACTCAATCAGGAGCTACTGCGCAGCACGTCCGCACGCCCCAATAGCGATGCGTGGATCCATTTGTTTCAGACGATGCATCAGCCACTGACGATTAATGTCATTCACATTTAGTATAGTTTAATGAAAGAAAAGCGCTAAGCCCACAGGGGTCATATAGCGCCTATTGAGAAGGAGGCATTCACATTCGATCCAAGCAAGGGAAAGAAAAGTTCATTTCCTTGGATCAAGAGCCTCTGACCAGCGTCAAGGCAAAATAATGATACAAGAAAAAATAATACTTAAACAAAATCGAAATTGCAAGTGTCAAAATGATATGAACAAAGGTAAATATACCAGTCTTTACGTAACATGCATCATAATGAAAATTCTGAAACCGATCGAAGGATCTGTTGTCACCTCTCACACAGGAACAAAATTTGGTAATGATGTATATAGGATTGTGGAGAGGGCGCTCACACATGCAAATAGGCCTATGGCTTTTGCCCACTAAATGTTACATAGGTATTGAAATTTTGAATTCTATCGAATAATGCGTTTTCTAATAATAAAAGAAAATCTGTGAAAGTAAACGAACATTTTCCAAAAAATGGGAAAATTCCTCCCGTTAAACTTATAAACCCCTTAAAACCAGAGAGTTACATTTTTTCCAGTTTACTCATCTCATTTACATTCTGTTTAAAATTCTCTACACTCCTATAATAAAAAATATTCGATCTTGGTACAACTGACGTATTCCTGCGCTCTCTGACCCAAGTTGTTGAACCCACTTCCATCCTCGTGGAATGGCTGGGAAAACTTCCAAAATCCTCAGTGGTGTACCTTCTAACCTTCAAAAAAGTTGCCAAAACAAATCGACGATGACTGAGAGTAAAGTTCAAATGTGTAGGCGCAGATTTTTATAGTGTAATGTGTAAAATTGTATAAAATTTCCTTTCGCCTAAATCAAGTAATATAATTTTCAGTTTACGTCTTGTGAACAGTTTCATTATTTAATGGTTGATGATAGGTTAAATCATCTTGACGTTCATTGACGTACTTATAACATCCATGTATCTTGAATACCAGTGTTAAAAATTGTATGTTAGAGACGCTAAACTTATTTTCTCACTATCTTAAAAGGAAAGTCTTACTTGGAGAAAATATTGAATTGATTTTAGCCTGTGAAGGTCCCACTTTGCATTTTTGGGAAATTTTAAGAATCGCTATATTTCTTTTCATGCAATAATTTCTGAGTGTGGCGTTTTATAAGCTTCAGCCATTCCAATGCAGCGCAGTATCAACCTTTCCAAGCTGGTAATTTAATATTACAATTTGTAAGTGACTACAAACTACATGTGTTTCGTTTTACAGGCGATATTTCCATTTTGTTCTCCTTCAAACACTTTAATTGGATTTGGGCTGTGTAATATCCCATTTTGGTATAGGTTTCCTTGTAATGTCTTGTGAATGCTTCTTCTGATTCCTTTCAAATCTTCAACAGTAATAAATACTTACTTTATCAACCTGTGCCGCATTCTGCATTATTTCAGTCGCGTTCACGTAGCCACTGGAACACGGGGATATGTTTATCAGATCGAGCAGCGATCGAAATATCTGGTATACATTACAATGCTGGGAAACAGGTCCTGTGGGTTAGAGCGTCATGGGGTCGAGTCCTCGGATAGTCGCAGTGTTCTTATTGATAATATATATATATATATATATATATATATATATATATATATATATATATATATATATATATATATATATATATATATATATATATATATGTATATATATATTATATATAATCATCATGGGGAAGTGGAACAGAATTCTTCCTCCGTAAGCCATGCGTGTTCTAAGAGGCGACTAAAATGCCGGGAGCTAGGGGCTAGTAACCTCTTCTCCTGTATATGTTACTAAATGTAAAAGGAGAAACTTAGTTTTTTCCTTTTGGGCCACCCCGCCTCGGTGGGATACGGCCGTTGTGTTGAAATAAATAATATATATATATATATATATATATATATATATATATATATATATATATATATATATATATATATATATATATATATATATATCACTACATGCATAAATATACATATACGTGGATAAGTAAAGTGTATTGACCAATTGTCAATGTTAAGTAATATCCTACACGAAAAGAGAAAACCAGAAGAATTAATTGGACTGTATTTATCGATCCCCTTCTGGGAGCCTCTTCAGTAGACATATAAGTGACATAAGGACAAGGATAGATATAGGAAAGGTTACACCTCACACCGTACACATAAGCTGTGTGACGTGTCAAGCAGTAGGTGGATGAAAAGACAGGTCCGTATATGAAGCTAAAAATTTGTGTAGGAAGTTAATATGGCTATGTAATTCCTGATGTGCTGGTGTTCTCTATTAGGTTAGGCTCTGGTATGTACCTCTTGTGGGCGACTTTTGAAATGACGTCTGGTTTCCACAGTCCCTGTGAGATGTTGAAATTTGAAGTGGTATCTATGAGGGCAGATTCTAATATTTTGCGTTTGTAGTTGCAGTGTGATCTGTGTCTGATGGTGGCAGCTTCCCAATGAATCTTGTGATTGTTAATGATGAGATGTTGAAAAATGGCTGAATTGTCTTGTGCATAACGAATTTCCCTCTGGTGTTCATTGATCCTTGTAGATAGCATTCGGCCTGTCTGCCCTGTGTACGCTTGGTTACGATCTTTTTTATGGTATAAGAACGTAAGTCCTGGTAAACTGGTAAACTTCCTGTGCCTTTCGTAGGTGAATGTTTGTGTTTCTTGGAAAAGAGTTTCTCTAGTTTGTTGGGGTAGAATGTGATTGTCGGCCACTTTGAGACGATTGAATGTACCTTGGTGGTAGGTACTATGAGTTGAGATATGCAGGATGGTTTTTAAATAGATGATGTTTGCTTTCTTTTCTCCTTGCTAAACAAATCAGACATCAAGAAGTACATACCAGCGACCAACCTAGTATAGAGCCCCACCTCAACATTAAGAATTCCATAGCGCAAAGTGACTTCCTACCCAAATTTTTAGTTTCACTTCAGGACTTGTCTTTTCGTCCACCCACTACTTGACACGTCCCTCCACGTGTACAGGATAAGGTGCAACCTTCTCTATATATTCTTGTTCTTATTTCTGAAGAGGATCCCGAAGGGAATCGAAATATAAAGGCTAATTTATCTTCTGAGGTTCTGTCTCCATGTAGGTTATTAATGAGCATACATATACATACACACAAGCACATATATACTCATTTGCTTGTACACACATGAATAAACTGTAGAATGGAGAGTGAATTGAAACTAAGCCATTGCGTGGCATGAGTGGCTTCTTAGTCCTAATAAGTGTTAACTAAGAACGAGTACATATAGTGGCAGGAGTCAGGTGGTAAGTTGCGAGTGGGTAGGAGTTGTAGTAGCAGTTCATGCTCATGTAGGTTTTGCCAGGACGGGTCCAGGCCCGGGTCTTCTCCATGTGGTGACCCGACAATGGCTCCCGAAAGAATGTCGGAGTTTGTATAAGTGTTGTACCGGTTACAGTCCTATGGCAGGGGCACGGTGAGCATTTATGTCAAGTGGCATACCGTTTACAGCCCTATGGTACGGGCAGCCATATGACAAAGGCACACTGAATCTTGTGCAAGTCAAGTGGAGTACCGCTTAGAGCCCTATGGCGGGGGCAGCCCTATGACATGGACACGGTGATTCCAGTTATGTCTTTTCTGGCACTCAGGCCGCAGCCCGAGTGTCAGAACGACTCGAAAGATTCTCTGGAGATATGTTGAACACCTAACGTCTGACGGGGGTTCCGTGTAGTAGTAGTACTAGTACAATTATGGTGAGATGGGTTGGGTTTGAGAATGACCTGTCAGTATCATATTACAGTGGTCTCCAGTATGAATAATATTCTGCTCATTAGCAATTTGGATATAGTATAACTTCCTGTTTTTTTGATGGATAGTGTTAATGACAATTAAGGCAACCTCTATAACCTTTCGTCGTGGTAAATCTTCCTTGAGGACTAATCTCCCTCACTGAACTTCGTGAGGTGTAAAACATCGTCCTGCGTTCGACACACGCGTTTCTACGGTTATCATGGTTGCAAGGGTTTTTGTGTTCCTTGATCCAAATATCCAGAGGTCTCCCTGTTTCCTCCACATATATTTTGCCACCCCCCCCCTATGGTATAGTGTATGCTCCTGGGCTAGTTCCATAGTAGTTCTTGGGGTTTTACACTAGGTTGATAATAGTAGTTGATGAGCTGGTTGACATTTAAACAAGTTTTTTTGTGAAGTATTTTAGAAACGTTATCTGCAACGTCGCTGACCGGTAAAACGATTTAACTGGGAGACTTTCCTTCAACTGGATTGTTGTTAATCTTGTTAATGATGTGGGTCGCACGTTTCCTGTAGTCACGTATGAAGTGTAGGGAAAATTGCAGCGAAATAATTGAATGTGTGATTCATGTACATTCTTCCTCGAGAAACTGTGGAATGAAAATTCTGTAAGCTCTCAGAAAGAGGCTTATGTCTACCCTTCTTAGTTCTGGTGTCATGGTGAGAGAAGAAATTTAGAAGATCGCTCTTGTAGGTTGGTATCGGTAGACTTTAAAAGAGGGTCTGTTTTCAACTGTAAATAGGGGTACGTCGAGAAATGGTAATTGGTTGTCCGTCTCCTCTAGTGTAAATTTAATTCTTGGATCCAGAGTATTGATGGTGTTGAAGTCACGCATTTCAAGATTTCGGACACAGTGACCAAAATATCATCCATGTAACTGACCTGGGAATGGTATTTAGGATCCGTCTGGATACTAGGTCCTCCATATATAAATTGGCTTGTACTGCACTAAAAGATGAGCCCATATATACTAGCCCGAACAATTGTTTATACTTGTTGTCTTCAAATCTGAAACATTTATAATGAACACAGAGTTGGATGAGGCTCACAAAATCCTGGAAACGTACAAGTAACTCTATATCATCATTAATCACCCTGCGAAGATCAATGACTTGATCAACTGGAACATTTGTAAATAAGGCAGAGATGTGGAAGCTTCAAGCTTCATATCACTCACGTCAAGATACCTCGCACGGCTAAGATCACCCGAATGCTTCAGGTGAGCCTGATTAATCGTACCTAGAATTTTTGATAAATATTTCATCAAAACTCCGGATGGCTTGTGTGGGAAGCTACCGATTCCAGGATGATACTGATTCCTGATTACCGAAGATCCATAAACCAAATGTGCCTATGAGACCAATTACATCTCGTACTGGCAGCGCCACGCACCAGCAGCGACTTAAACACACAAGATTTTAATGCCCAATTACACTAATATGAATTAACGATTTTTTACGTATACCCTTTTCTGTCACAAGGAATGTGATACGGAGGTTTTTGATGAAGGCTTTGGATATATTTTTATATTGTGTAACATGAGGCTTCACAATAATCGTTGACGTTTAAAAATGCAATTATAAGTTTTAGTTAAAAAAGACACGTGAGCACACACTAGGTCATATTTATTACAAACGTTTAAGTCTTAAATGAAAAAGAAAAACAAACTGTGGAAGGCAATGGCTGTGGCAGATGGTGGAGAGTTCCATCCAGTAAACAACACCAGGAGTAAACAACTTCCTTAAGAAAATAAGGAGTCACGAATTAATTAAATTTTTCCAGTAAATAAAAACAATCTTATTTCTGTCAGTCATGAATTTTGAATAAATACTATGTATTATAAATAGTAGCCAATGGATTTTCTAAATGAATACTTGCACTCCGTATTTCTTTTTACAAGATATATACCGACATGTGTATGTTCCTCGGTGAGTTTACAGTACATACAATGAAGGTTCATGAAATCTAAATTTTAGAGATACATAGTTATCTGGGGGTGAAGAGGTTACATGCACCTTTAATGACTCGTATATTTGCTAGGCTTAAACCCAATTGTAGAGGAAAACTATCTTTTAGCATTATCACGAGACTAAGATATCAGTGACTTCCATTCATTGCCAGTATAAAAAATATAACAATATCGGAAATCATCTTGAAAAAAAAAATTATTGTGACTTATGCAGTAGGCTTTTCAAGGTAACCTCTGTGTACTTGAAATGTCAAATGATATTGGGTTGTATTTCGAGGAATTCATTTGTGATACCTCAGTTTAGTCGATCCTAAATATATCGTGAACTTTTATAAAGGTCGGCACCCTACAGGAATTTAATACTTTAATCGATGAGGAACCTCTTTTTGAACGCTTTGTAGGAGTAAACCTGTTGGCAAGGGGGCCTATGGTCCGAGAAATTGACTCTACCAAATACGCAGTGAGCATGTCCACTGTTTACACTACGTCATACGCAGTGAGCATGCCCGCTGTTTACACTACGTCACACGCAGTGAGCATGCCCGCTGTTTACACTACGTCACACGCAGTGAGCATGCCTGCAGTTTACACTACGTCACACGCAGTGAGCATGCCCGCTGTTTACATTACGTCACACGACGCTCGTTCCTCATGCTATTCAAAGAGCCAAATCCATTTCACAGTCGAGTGTGCTTTAAACCGCCTCAAGTACGATCAAAGTCAAGGGCAGATAAGCAGGTTGCTCCTATTCTGAATGGTAAGGAATAGTGAGTTTGAAGGTGACGGTTAGTGCTAGCACGATAGTGAGTGCTTACCTCCCTGTCTCTTACCTAGCAGGTACTGGAAGGTATACCCTCCTTGTTTCTATTGTTCCTCTTCTTAAAACTGTATGTGGAGCCTGCCTCCACTGCCTCTTCATCCAGGTTATTCCACTTCCTGAGCGCCCTGTGACTGATGAAAATACTTCCTTACAGTCTAATAACTCATTTGCGTCTTCATCGTGAAACTGTCCCCACATGTTCCCATTTCCCATTTTTCGATCAGTCTACTACAGTCTACCATTAAATATACCTAAGTTGCTTAATACATTGTTATCATATCTCTGGTCCGTCTATCGTCTAATATCAGGATCTGCTATATTTTAGTTGTTTCTCATAGTCATCCTCACAAGAAACTAGACAAATATTTCTACAGATATCTGCAAGTATTCTAATTTTTTTTAACATGTTTCATTAGGTGTGGCTTATATATCGGTGCTGAATTCACTAACGTTTGGATGACATATTTCAAATACAATGTTTTGAATGAGTCTTAATTATGACTCCCTGCAGATTGTAATATATTCATTCAACGGGCATATCCTACACATTAAATGATACGTTCGCTCCTATGTTCAGTCTCAAGATTTCTCCATATGAATAAATTTTGCAGCAATTGTCCCACAAGGCTATGCTCAGAATACTGTTTATATTCACGTTCTCTAATCTTGACTCAGTTGCAGTTGATGGGAGATAACACTGTCCCATGTCTTTTTTTTTTTTGCAATAGAATTTTACAGGGTTTGGTAAAGTGTTTTATTTACAAGATAAGGGCTGTTAACTACCTAACCTGATTTGAAAGCCTTTTTGTTGTTAAAAGACATACAGATGGGAAAAAAGATGCAGTTTGAGCCATCTGGTGGCCTGGTGGTTTAAAGCTCTCGCTTCACACGGCGATTGTCTGGCTTCGATTCCCAGCCAGGGTAGAAACACTGAGAGTGTTTCTTTACACCTGTTGTCTATGTTCACCCATCGGTAAAATGGGTACCTGGGTGTTAGCCGACTGGTGTGGGTCGCATCCTGGGACACTAACCTAATTTGCCCGAAATGCTCAGCATAACAAGGGGCTTTCTATATAGTAGTATGTCACTGATGTCAGCTAGACCTGAATACCTTGTACCTTATTACATTATTATATTATCTGTGGGCCAGCGATTTCATTTGATCATCTACCTATATTTTGTCTATGTCATTTTGCTGTTCTAGACTCCGTTCATCTTAGGAATAAATGATCACAGATGACGTGATGTTCTTGAAAAAGGTGGCCCCTCAAAGGAGGTCCCTTGACGCTGGTGAGGGGCTCTTGATCTAGGGAATTGGATCTGTGCTCTGGTTCCCTGAATTTAGCTTGAACACCTTACATCCCCCCCTCACGTGTGCTGTATAATCCTACGTGTTTAGCTCTCCCCCATGATTATAATAATAATAATCTTGAGAAGGGTTCAGCCGGAGTGTAGTTGCTGTTGGCTGCCCGTCTTGCTTTTTAGAAATTCTCTTCTCGCTGACCACCAAGTAGAGTTTGGTGTGGGGCGTTGACAACATTTCCATTGTACATAACTGTAATGCCACCCATATCCCTTTAGCGTTGAAGGCTCTCTTGAAATGATAGACCTTTCCAGGCTGAGTCCAGACTAGATGCGAGTTGTGTTGCTCTGTTATCTATTCTGTTAAGAAGTAGATGTGATAGGAAACAGACAGTCCAAGATATTGGAACATTCACTAGGTGTGAGCACACTTAAGCCTCGTCGAGTCTTCCAGCCTTTACTATTGAGCAAATACGACTTACGTCTAAGGGCTGTAAGCCTTCTGGCAGTATTATTTGCAAAATTTACTTCGTGGTTCCATATAGTTAACATGGAATTAAATTTCACTCTAAGGGTATGAACATCATCCCCGAGTTCCAACACTCGTTCATTATTACCGATGCTCGAACATTTCCATCATGGTACTTGGAGACCATCATCATCAGTGTATTTTCAGGATGATATAGCTTTAAGTTGTTGATTGATGTAACTGAGAGCAGCTGGCATTTCCCTCTTGGTTTAGTAGATGTCAGAGTACTGGGGTGAAATAAAGGTCATTGAAGTGGACATTAAATAAAATGTCACAAGGACACTTTCCTGTGGAACAGTGGCACCAACAGAGTGTCTTCTTGACCTTGTCCTTTCGAGATCCTCACTTCAAGACCTTCCTTATAGGTAATGGCTGAGGAGGAATAGTGAAGAGCCAGCTACTCATAGTGCTTGCAGTTTTGCCAAGAGTCTAAGGTGTTATATGCAGCCAGAAGCACCACCAATATCTTGTGCTACTACACAGCTGATCTTGGATTTTTCCAGTTACTGGTGCCGATTAATGGAAAGGTTTAACAACATATCAACGGCAGAGTAACGTTTTTTTTTATCAACACATTGACTGTTTCCCACCAAGTCAGGGTGACCCAAAAGAAGAAGAAACACTTTCATTATCATTCACTCCACCACTGCCTTGCAAGAGGCGCGCCTCCACTACAATTAAAAACCTTCACCATATCAACACCCCTCCTTTACTTCCCACCTCCAAGATTTAAGTCCAGCTCACTGGTTTCCCTGACTCCCTTCATAAATGTTACTTTGCTGACACTCCAACAGCATGCCAAGTAAAAAAAAAATTGTCTCCACTCGCTCCTGTCTAATATGCTCGTGCACACTTGCTAGAAGTCCAAGACCGTAGCACACAAAACCGCCTTTATCCCCCTTCCTCCAACCTTTCCTAGGCCGACCCCTATCCCGCCGTCCTTCTACTACACATTTATATGCTCTCCAAGTCATTCTGTTTCGTTCTATCCTTTTTAAATGTCCAAAAAACCTCAACAACGCTTCCTCAGCCCAGTGGATAAATGCCTTGAATCATCATTAATCGCTGTTTCTAACACAGTCAGGCAAAATAAAGGCAGCTTCATCATCTCTGAACCACTAGCAAAAAATCCTCCTCGAAAGAGTAAACCCTGTCATCACAAAATCTCTGCTACACAAAAACACAACAGAGAAGGAACGCTGAAACAGACGTTCTCAGATCCAACCACCCACAGAAATATTTGTCTAACCTATTTTATGCTACCCAAGTAGTAGCTTTTATAACCTTTAACTAATGTGCAAGTTAATTGTTCTACCGTATTGTATTACTACTACTACTACTACAACTCATTCTGAGCCTTTATATACCCTCTGTGTCCATGTATTGTTTGTAACGGCTTGATAAAGCTCCTGGAGAGCGAAACGTTGCCACAATAAAATGTCATATTAGTTACATTTGTATCCTTTTACTTTACACAATAGAGAGGGGCTTGTGTTCATGCATAGCTTGAGGAACATCCTTTCCAAGAGATTAGGGGTGGTAACATCAATTAACTGGGCATGTACACTTTTAGAAAAGCACACGACAACTCCTTGTCCATGCCTGTCTCTTCTCCACGAGGGGTAGCCAGCAATTCTAGCAGTTTTCTGGTGTCCTGTCGTCCAAAAATGTCCCAACAAAGCGATCATTTCGGGACGTCGAGTGTTCACGACACAGTGGGTGAGCTCACGAGCACTGATAATGAAGCTTCTAATGTTGACCGACAGGATGCTGATAGGTTGGCTCCTCCTGACTGTATTCAGTCACTGTGGTCTTGTATAAGGCACGAAACCACCTGTTGAGCCGAGATAGGAGTAGCTGAGTGGGTGACGTGTGAGTGTGTTCACCCGTTCTGAGATCTCAGGATCTCAGAAAGGGTTTGTTCCCAGAGATCTCAGAACGGGTGAACGGGTTTGTTCCCAGAGATCTCAGAACGGGTGAACGGGTTTGTTCCCAGAATCTGTCTCTTCCTCTCTCTCTCCACCAATCTCTCTTTCTCCTTGTTTCTCTCACATTTTATCTATATATCTGTCTGCCTTTTAAGAATGGTTTACAAGCAGTCAGCTGTTACCTACCTCGACTCATTTAAAAGCCTCTCCTTCCATTATCTATCAAGCGGTTAAAACTATTTAATATGAGCTTGAAGCATTTTTCATCTTTCGTGGAATATAACAGTTAACAATTATTTCTTTTGGTAATAAACGCACACACTATCAGAATTTAAAGTACAATACTTCACAAAACTATGATGCAGATTTATATCCAAATGTCGATAAAAATAAACATCTAAACATACAATAACATATTTGTTTACAAGAAACATGAATGTTGCCAGCTGCTGATTAATGAGGCGGTCGCTGCTGCTGCTGATTAATGAGATGCTCCCCACTTAGGGTGCTACTGTTGGTTAATGAGATCCTTGCTACTGCTGTTGCTGCAATAACATTCTTGCGTCTTGTCATCGATTCATTTCTCGAGTCTCCTCCTTTTCGCATTGCTTGTCGCTGCCTTCTTTTCATCCTTTATTTTTATCGAGGATGAAAGCTCGTTAAAATTCTTATCTTTGTTTCTGGTAGCCATTGGGTTTCTAGTTATCTCATTTGATTTCTTAATAGCTAAAATATAAATCAGTTTTGTTTTAGTTTATCTTGGTTTCTCTGTTACTCTATCATTATTATTATTATGCTACTATCATCATATTCTTACCTTTCTCTTCTGTTGTTGAGTAGAGGATTGTGCATAACAGATAACTAAAGAAACACTTAAATTTCGAACCAATGACATGCCAGTGCTGTAGCTACTACACAATGTCATCGTAAGATTCATGTAACCGGGTATAAGTCTCACTACTGCATAGAAATAAAAGGATTTACAGATGAATTTCATGTAAACATTTCTGTAGGAAGATCTAATTCAAGTTGCTTGAACCATTGTAACTTAACCCCCTCAGACGTACTGTTATTGCTCTAGTGGAATTTGATTGATGATAAAAGACACGGAACATGAGGAAATAAGCAGCTAAAATCTTGCTGTATCATACTCATGATGAGCTGTGCAAATGACATCTTGGTCGTAATACAGAGAAAGCTCAGTAGTCAAAACATCCTAAACATTATTAATATCATACAGCTAACAATTTAATTCACAGTACAAGAGAAGGCCAACCGGTTTCAATTTACTGATGTTTTATTCCTCAAGGAAGGAGAGAAGCTCCTTTTCTAAATCTGCGGGAACCTAACATTCAAAAATTATTTAAGAGACTTTAGTCTCATCAGGACAACAGAGCCAAGAGACGTATCCTGATATACTTTCTTAGAAATTGACATTTCCGGTAGGTAATTCCTGAAGAATGTCAATACCTTTAAAACTTTTCTTCAGCTTCACTCTCTACAATTTTAAGTCAACGGCTGCAGGAAGAGTCATGTGAATCATATAACAGAAAAAACAGACCCACCAGCCAAAAGTATCGTTTTGCCAGTTAGTTAATCAAGGATGGTCATATGAAAACTTCCAACGCTTCGATACCCATCAAGGATTCAGTGACAGATAAGAACTGAAGCAAATAATGCCACCATCAACACTGGCGACTACCTCGTACCTTGTAAAGGTTGCGACAAAAAATACATAGACAAAAACCCCTAAACATTAGAAGTCAGAGTACGAGGGCATCAAAATGCCTGTAAGTGGCACAACCAAAATAATGCATAAATGCCGTATAAAACAACACAGGGACTCATCACGAAACTCATAATGACCAGACTAATATTTTGCGAAGCTTACATGAGCAAACGCAGGTGCTTGGAAGCAACAAAGATAGAAATCAATGCCATATCATGCAAGACAGCGAAAGCACATCAAGAAGAGTAACCACACTATTACCACCAAAGGGTAAAACCGCCATTAAATGATTTCACGTTACACTAGTGATCGCCTCAAGAGGCTTACCAGCCCACCCAAGATGTTACCAACTTCACTTTTAACCTATGTTCACCTGTCCTTTTGTACGATTTGGACTGTTTGTTTTAGCTCTCTTTATGAAAAATGAAGAAGCCACCAGTAGTGAAGCGTTTCTTTAAACTGTCTTGATTCTGTGTCTGACTATTTCTCAAAGCTGCATTGATTCCTTAACTGAAGTGATAACACACCTCCACCTGAGAGTGTTATGACGTCTGTGGATGCCTTTGTTTTCAGTTCTTTCCATTTGACACGTGTCTTTTTCGATCTGCAATTGTGTTCCTCACTTTCAGTTTTAGTTCTTTAGAGTGTTTTGGTTTTCACGTCGCTGATCTCTTGATCCTTGCCCATGGATCAGGGGCATGGGTTGAGGTATAGGGAGAAACAGGGGTTGTGGAGTAGGGTGTGGGAGCTGAGAGGATGGTTTTTTGCACCGTGAGTGGAACCATAGACGTGGATGGAGAGGTTGGAAGTAGTGGGAAGTGAGGGTTGGGGGTTTGCATGAGGGGTGTTTATGAGAAAGGTGCCTGTACTGGAAGGGTTAGAAGTGTGGGTGATGGTGAAGAAGGATGACGGAAAAGGTTAGTTTGTTTTTGACTATTATGTTGAAGTAAGAAGAGGCGCTATAGCCTGAATCGAGATTGCATTGATCTGAGCACTGTGCATCCTCCGAGGCTGAGCTATTGCCCAGTGGGCCTGAGCATTGTGTGCCCCTGTAGATTGAACATTATATTGTTCTCTCTCCCGTTTGCGATTTATTTTATTTTTAATATCTCCCTCAGCAGTTCTCTCTCCTTTTTTGTTCTGTCCTGATCGAGGAACATATGATATCTTTTTGTCTGCCAGAAAAGTGGTTTTCATTTCAACATCAATTTCGGCTCACTAGTTGTAATTTGTTTCTTTCGTACCATCAATGTCTCTGAAAATTTGTTTCCTGGTATTCTTTGTCCTCATCACCTGCCTGTTTAATGTTAGTTCGAATCTCCTATTCTTCCTTTGTCCAGATTTTATTGTTTGTTCTTCCATTAGCCTTCTGAACGCTATGAGTAGTGAACAACTTCCCTCTTTCACTTTACAATTTCCTTTCCTTCTACAAATAGTTGTCTGTTATCAGATCATTCGCTGCTCCATATATCACTTTTAATTCCTGGTTGTCTGAGAACATTTCCACAAAAGTTCATTAATATCCTTCTACCCTCATTTCTCTCTTCCTACCTACAACATTTGTGTCTATCCTACCTTGTATCTCCTTCCCTTTTATTTCTAAACTTCCGTCATCTGCTTCTTTAGCTACTCTCCCAGTCTGTGTATTAGCAGCAACAACCCTTCTCTCATGTTTCCTACCTTCACTTAATACTTCTTCCATGTCTTCCTGTATTTTTGTCTAAAGATAATATAGATATTTTTCGCACCATATATCCAGCTAACATCAATCCTTTATCTATTGATATGCTTCCTAATTCAGCATCCTCGTCTCCTGCTCCTTTTTAAATTTCACTTTTGGTTTCGCATTTCATAACATTTTCAGTTTTGCAAGCTAGGTATAATAAATTAGTCTTTGATCCATTGTAGTGCTTTCTCTGTTGTTTCTGCCTACTCTTCAAGCTTTTGTCCCAGTCTCTTGTGTGGTACTGAGTCAAAACTTTTTTTACAATCCTTAAAGATGCAATGCACCAATCCTCTTTCTTCTGCCTCACTTCTATTACCTTCTCAATGAACTCCTTCAGGTTTGTCAAACAGGATTTACCATTCCTAAGGCTGTGCTGTTTTTGTTTACGAACCACCTCCATTCCAGATGCTCCACCACTTCCCTCCTGATAAACTTCATAACTTTACTCTGAATATGAGTCATATTAGCCTGTGAATTAAACCCACCTCTTTATCCTATTCCTTAAATATTAAGACTAAACCTGCTGTCTTCCACATCTTTGATAGATGCTCTGTATCAGTTGACTTATTGAAGACTGTGGCTAGTTGACCACCCAACCGTGCTTCCTTACACTCTCTCAGGAACCTCTGACAGATATCTAGTTCCATTGTCTTCGAGGTATTTAGCTCGCACAGTAGTATCCGTACCTTTTCTCATGAAGGATACCTGAAGTATACCGATCCCAGACCAGTCATCCTGGAGGATCAAGGCCTAATCAACCTTGCTGTTGTTGCTGGCCGTAAGAAATTCAGCGTATAAACAACAGTCCAGCTGGTCAGGCAATGGATTTAGGAATTTATACAGTTCCTTCATGAAGACAGCTAGAGTTTTGTTGGTAATTCTCCGAATGTATGAAGGAAGAGCGTTGAAAAGTCGGGGACCTGTGAAGCTCATCATGTTCCCTCCAAGAAAATTCAGTTCGCCCGTGCTTTTTAATAGAGCTATTTTGTACCGTCTGGCAAGTCTAGTTGTTATATAGCGATTCGTTTACGTTTGGCTCAGCACGTCTTCTCTCAAAAGTTCCAGTTACGCAGCCTATTACATTCCTTGCGGTAGTAATATCAATATTCTTGTGATCTTGTATGTGGGATCTTCCCACATTATTTCTCCAAAGTCTGACACATGGAACATTCGCTCTACTGACTGATATCATATATATCATATATATTTTGTCCAGTACTCAAACCTGCACTCTACCTCCCTGGCTTTCTGGTTACCTTAATTAATATTACTTCCGAGAACACCTCCTTAATTTCTTGCTGAGCTTCTCACAGACTTCTGAAACTTTCTTGTGAGCTCTTCTTCCTTCTTCATCCTGATTACCTGCTTCTTTAATTTTGTCTTCTTCCTAGCGATACTATCATTCCCAAGTTCTCGTTGAGATTCTCGTGTTACTAACTAATTTTGTTAGTGTTTGTGTGTGTGTGTGTGTGTGTGTGTGTGTGTGTGTGTGTGTGTGTGTGTGTGTGTGCTGTGTGTGTGTGTGTGTGCTGTGTGTTGTGTGTGCGTGTGTGTGTGTGTGTGTGTGTGTGTGTGTGTGTGTGTGTGTGTGTGTGTGTGTGTGTGTGCGTGTGTTGTGTGCGCGTGTGTTGTGTGTGTGTGCGCGTGTGTTTGTGTGTGTGTATGTGTGTGTGTGCGTGTGTTGTGTGTGTGTGTGTTGTGTGTGTGTGTGTGTGTGTACTCACCTAGTTGTACTCACCTAGTTGAGGTTGCGGGGGTCGAGTCCGAGCTCCTGGCCCCGCCTCTTCACTGATCGCTACTAGGTCACTCTCCCTGAACCGTGAGCTTTATCATACCTCTGCTTAAAGCTATGTATGGATCCTGCCTCCACTACATCGCTTCCCAAACTATTCCACTTACTGACTACTCTGTGGCTGAAGAAATACTTCCTAACATCCCTGTGATTTATCTGTGTCTTCGACTTCCAGCTGAGTCCCCTTGTTACTTCTGTCCAGTCTCTGGAACATCCTGTCTTTGTCCACCTTGTCAATTCCTCTCAGTATTTTGTATGTCGTTATCATGTCCCCCCTATCTCTCCTGTCCTCCAGTGTCGTCAGTTTGATTTCCCTTAACCTCTCCTCGTAGGACATACCTCTTAGCTCTGGGACTAGTCTTGTTGCAAACCTTTGCACTTTCTCTAGTTTCTTTACGTGCTTGGCTAGGTGTGGGTTCCAAACTGGTGCCGCATACTCCAATACGGGCCTAACGTACACGGTGTAGAGGGTCCTGAACGATTCCTTATTAAGATGTCGGAATGCTGTTCTGAGGTTTGCTAGGCGCCCATATGCTGCAGCAGTTATTTGGTTGATGTGCTCTTCAGGAGATGTGCCTGGTGTTATACTCACCCCAAGATCTTTTTCCTTGAGTGAGGTTTGTAGTCTCTGGCCCCCTAGACTGTACTCCGTCTGCGGTCTTCTTTGCCCTTCCCCAATCTTCATGACTTTGCACTTGGTGGGATTGAACTCCAGGAGCCAATTGCTGGACCAGGTCTGCAGCCTGTCCAGATCCCTTTGTAGTTCTGCCTGGTCTTCGATCGAGTGAATTCTTCTCATCAACTTCACGTCATCTGCAAACAGGGACACCTCAGAGTCTATTCCTTCCGTCATGTCGTCCACAAATACCAGAAACAGCACTGGTCCTAGGACTGACCCCTGTGGGACCCCGCTGGTCACAGGTGCCCACTCTGACACCTCGCCACGTCCCATGACTCGCTGCTGTCTTCCTGACAAGTATTCCCTGATCCATTGTAGTGCCTTCCCTGTTATCCCTGCTTGGTCCTCCAGTTTTTGCACCAATCTCTTGTGTGGAACTGTGTCAAACGCCTTCTTGCAGTCCAAGAATATGCAATCCACCCACCCCTCTCTCTCTTGTCTTACTGCTGTCACCATGTCATAGAACTCCAGTAGGTTTGTGACACAGGATTTCCCGTCCCTGAAACCATGTTGGCTGCTGTTGATGAGATCATTCCTTTCTAGGTGTTCCACCACTCTTCTCCTGATAATCTTCTCCATGATTTTGCATACTATACATGTCAGTGACACTGGTCTGTAGTTTAATGCTTCATGTCTGTCTCCTTTTTTAAAGATTGGGACTACATTTGCTGTCTTCCATGCCTCAGGCAATCTCCCTGTTTCGATAGATGTATTGAATATTGTTGTTAGGGGTACACATAGCGCCTCTGCTCCCTCTCTCAATACCCATGGGGAGATGTTATCTGGCCCCATTGCCTTTGAGGAATCTAGCTCACTCAGAAGCCTCTTCACTTCTTCCTCGGTTGTGTGCACTGTGTCCAGCACATGGTGGTGTGCCCCACCTCTCCGTCTTTCTGGAGCCCCTTCTGTCTCCTCTGTGAACACTTCTTTGAATCTCTTGTTGAGTTCCTCACATACTTCACGGTCATTTCTTGTTGTCTCTCCTCCTTCCTTCCTTAGCCTGATTAACTGGTCCTTGACTGTTGTTTTCCTCCTGATGTGGCTGTACAACAGTTTCGGGTCAGATTTGGCTTTCGCTGCTATGTCATTTTCACATTGTCTTTGGGCCTCCCTTCTTATCTGTGCATATTCGTTTCTGGCTCTACGACTGCTCTCCTTATTCTCCTGCGTGTGTGTGTGTGTGTATGTGTGTGTGTGTGTGTGTGTGTGTGTGTGTGTGTGTGTGTGTGTGTGTGCGTGTGTTTGTGTGTGTGCGCGTGTGTTGTGGGTGTGTGTGTGTGTATGTGTGTGTGTGTGTTTGTGTGTGTGTGTGTGTGTGTGTACTCACCTATTTGTGGTTGCAGGGGTCGAGTCCTAGCTCCTGGCCCCGCCTCTTCACCGGTTGCTACTAGGCCCTCTCTCTCCCCGCTCCATGAGCTTTATCAAACCTCGTCTTAAAACTGTGTATGGTTCCTGCCTCCACTACGTGTGTGCGTGTGTGTTTGTATGTGTGCGTGTGTGTGCGAGTGTGGTGTGTGTGTGTGTGCGCGCGTGTGTTTGTGTGTGTGTGTTGTGTGTGTGTGTGTGTGTGTGTGTGTGTGTGTGTGTGTGTGTGCGCGCGCGCGTGTGTTGTGTGTGTGCGCGTGTGTTGTGTGTGTGTGCGTGTGTTGTGTGTGTGTGTGTGTATGTGTGTGTGTGTGTGTGTGTGTGCGCGTGTGTGTGTGCGCGCGTGTGTGTGTGCGCGCGCGTTCGTTGTGTGTGTGTGTGTGTGTGTGTGTGTGTGTGTGTGTGTGGGTGTGTGTGTGTGTGTGTGTGTGTGTGTGTGTGTGTGCGTGTGTGTGGAAGCAACAATACTAACATACACAAGGATGAGTCGCGGTCTACCAGCCTCCCACAAGTATGAGGTTCCGGATATAAAACTCCATGATACCATTGCCAGCTCAGCAATTTTTGATTTGATTCTTTAAACTTTAAAAACGCTCCGGTTCTCTCCCCTTCAGCGACCGTCGGAAATTGTCAGCGCAATAGCCTCAACTCTGAAATTGCTTACAACTTTATGGAATGTTGCAAGAAGGATATTGGCTAACTACAGTAGTGTTTATAATGTGCTTGATAATGTTTCTTTGAGCAGGGACTTGAATTATTTTGTACATATTTTGAGCAGTGAACGGTGTTCGAGCCCACGGTCAGGCCGGCTTAAAAAGTTTAATTGGTTATGTACAGCTGTGCTTTATTGGCGTTTCCGTTTCTTTACTGGTCTCATGGATAAGAAGTTACGTGAATATGATTATAATGATTGTTTATTAAAGTTAAATATAATTAATAATAATAATAATTAGTGTGAATAATGATTAATAAAGACTGCAGCTATAAATGTCAAGAATGAGAGAACAGATTGGGTATGATAATTAATAATGATTTTATGCTGCTCCATAAATATAATGAAATGAGAAGAATGAATGTTAGGTAATAATTATTTTTATTATGATGGTTAATTAATAATAATGTTAATATAATGATAATAATAATAATAATAATAATAATAATAATAATAATAATAATGAGGATATATTGACAATTATGACTCATATAAATAACATGAATATTCCCGCCCCCATTAAATTCCCGGATCATGTTAATAATGTTACTTAATGATTAGGTTACGTACCAAACATACATATGTTACATAATCATGATAATATAATAACATATAATTGCACATAAAATATGAAGTTAAAATCAGAAACATTATAACGTTATCCAGTGTTATTATGCTTCATTAACACTATCCTAAAAATCCGTAAACATAGGCACAAATATAAATAAATAATAATCCTAGCCTTTTAGAAAAACTCATTAATGACATTGAATTAGTTAATTCTCGTCCTCTAACCTTTGCCAATAACATAATTAGGGTAAATTTTATCAACTAAAAAAAACTCTTTTTGTTAAAATAATCCGAATTTGTTCAAAGCTTCAACATTTATACATAATATTATTAAACACAAAATGAATCAGATAATTATGCAGTTATGTATTTACTCATCCATAACTAGTATAATTTATAAAAATTGATGAAGACAATTGTGGAGAATGGTTTTTACCTGACCGACACCAAGTAATTCAATTTCGCGTCAACCAAATCCTGACAGAGCTCAAGTCTTTACTCGCTCTGAATAACCAAATTTGACTGACCTCACCCGACTGGTCTGTGGGGAAAAAATATTATACACAGGTATACACTTACCAGTGTGTAAACTGATTACATATTTTCTTGCGTCCTGCATCCAACACTGGACCCACAATCGCACCTCGGCAAGACAAGTTCAACATTAGTTGAAACTTGTGTGTAATGGGAGCTTACTTGAAGTGTGGGCTGATGAACCAGGCTTCACAATAAGGATTACAATGGGGAAATTCCGTAGAGCCTACGTGTTGGTGTGCAGGGTTACTACATCTACCCGTCTCATTGAAATGAATGAGCCAGCGACTGCATGCTGCAGAGCAAAAGTGCCGTGAGTACAATAATATAGATGAATGGTTCAGAGAACCGACAAGTTGATAAATTAGACACATGTGCAACACTTGGGTATCTTTAATGAGGAAACGTTTCGCCACACAGTGGCTTCATGAGTCCATACGAAGGAGAATGGTGAAAAACAGTAAGAGTTTGAGGAAATCAGTCCCTCAGCCTTCAGTCGCTATGGTCAATCCATCAATCTTGAAAAGAATACGGCATATGTGCGAAAAAGTAGCTTATATACTGTAGGCAGGAGAGGTGCAGCAGTCGTAGGTGGTATCAGATTTGTCCAATGTGGAAGTAGGTCATGCCCAAGGGGTAGGCAAGTGAAGAATTCCCTGTATGTGATACCACCTACGACTGCTGCACCTCTCCTGCCTACAGTATATAAGCTACTTTTTCGCACATATGCTGTATTCTTTTCAAGATTGATGGATTGACCACATCGACTCAAGGCTGAGGGACTGATTACCTCAAACTCCGCCTGTTTTTCACCATTCTCCTTTGTATGGACTGATGAAGCCCCTCTGTCAGACACTGCAACATCATGGGATCTTGGTACAAAGACTTCTTCAACGCTTGCCCAACCTTTGGATGACGACCTACTTACACTAGAGGATGGTACCACTGTGATCCCGCCTCCTCCTGCTGCGACTCACCTGACTGCAGTATATAAGCCACCTCTCTGGCCCTATGCTGTACTTCCTACATGAGTGATGGACTGAACACATCGATTCCTGGCTGAGGGACTGATTACCTCAATCTCCTCTCCTTACCCATTTCTTCTTTGTATTGGACTGATGAAGTCACTGTGTGGCGAAACGTTTCTTCAATAAAGATTCCCATATATAGCATAAGTGTCTCAGTTCTTCAACTTGTCGGTTTTCAAAACCATTCATCACAAGAGTCCGCTGTGTTGGGAAGAGTCCAATGTGTTGGGAAGAATCAGCTGTGTTGGAGAGAGTCCACTGTGTTGGTGAGAGTCCGTTGTGTTGGTGAGAGTCCGCTGTGTTGAGAAGAGTCCAATGTTTTGGAAAGAGTCCATTGTGTAGGGAAGAGTCCAATTTGTTGGGAAGAGTCCACTGTGTTGGTGAGAGTCCACTGTGTTCGGAAGAGTCTGCTGTGTTGGTGAGAGTCCGCTGTGTTGGTGAGAGTCCACTGTGTTGGTGAGAGTCCACTGTGTTGGTGAGAGTCCGCTGTGTTGGTGAGAGTCCGCTGTGTTGGTGAGAGTCCACTGTGTTGGTGAGAGTCCACTGTGTTGGTGAGAGTCCGCTGTGTTGGTGAGAGTCCGGGGTGGTTGCTGTATACTAACCTACTGTCAGTGATTTTCAGCCTTTTATCCTGCGGACCGGAAAAAAATAAGATTTAATATTTCAAGGACCACTATGGCAGAAATAAAAACCATTATTTATATATAACAATATAATATTATTTGTTTATATTTTATGTATTAGTTTTTAAATCTAATGTAAAATAAAAATACTATAGTTAATTAAAATAAGCAGAAATCAAACAATACACAAAAATGCTAATAACATTTAATAATCGATCTTCTTGAACTTTTGAGAAAGTAATATTTAATTTAAATATTTATTATTTAATTCAAGGAAAATTAGTGCGAACTTTGCTTCTGCTGCTTTCCTTGAATATTTGATAACCGTGGCTCCAGCTGTGGCTCTATCCGTGGCTCCAGCCGTGGCTCTATCCGTGGCTCCAGCGTTGTTTCTGACAGACGAAGGGCTGCATTGACACGCATTCGGTTTCTCTGTTTGGTTTTTATCACTGACATGGCTGAAAAAGTCTTATCACACAAATAAGTAGTCGAAAATACGACCAAAAATTGAATGGCTCTATCACTGAGATGGATATTCTTTTTCCTGTGATATCCAAAATTGAGACAATGATTGTCTTTTATG
>NC_091298.1:33720713-33785713 GCF_038502225.1 Cherax quadricarinatus
AGAACTGTATACCTTGTACATGTACTTGTAGTAAATAAAGATATTATTATTATTATTATTATAGGGAAGTTACGTCAAGGCTGGCAAGTTTCTTGTTCCTGATGTTGATGTTGCGAATGCGATTGAGAAGATCACCCGAGTGTTTGAGATGTGATGGACTGATAGTGCCCAAGAGTTTGGAGAGGTGTTTTGCGAGAATTCCTGAGAGTTGGTGGGGAGCACTGCCTATTCCCGAAGATATGGGCCTCAATGGGATACCAGGCTTGTGAGTTTTTGGTAGGCCGTACTTTCTGGCAGGTCTGGGGTTGCTGGGTATGGTGTGCAGAAGTTTCTTCCCTTGTTCTGAGTTCCTCAGAATGCAACGAGTCTTTTGAATAAGGAATATGCAGTGCTCCCCACCAACTCTCAGGAATTCTCGCAAAACACCTCTCCAAACTCTTGGGAACTATCAGTCCAGCACATCTCAAACACTCGGGTGATCTTCTCAATCGCATTCGCAACATTTTAAGTTGTATAATTATTGTTGAATATTTCTTTGGCGAGGAAATAGGTCTGTGCTTGTTTATTTACTAGGGTAACCCTGGGTTAAATATATATAATCTTCTTTAGTATAAGTCCATAACATGTGGACCATAAAAACTCTCAAAATTGTTTGAATGCTATGTAACCGATTCAGAATTTTTTAAATTACTTTCTTACATAAATTTTTAACATTGGTAAGTGTTACTTAGAGAATGATTGGACTGTGGTATGTGTAGGTCCAAATTTAAATTTTATATGACAGAAATTTGGAAAATTTAATGAATGGTATTTATCCGATTATTTTTGAGTGCTTCACCTCATTAGCCTCAAAACTGCAGCCTAGATAACTTGATAATGCAACTTCTGAGAGGCTTCAAACTTAATGTACTAGTATATTTTAGAATATTAATCTCTCTAATAGAGCAAAGAATATCTCTTTAGATTGGCTTTAAACTTTCGGTGTTCTTAACTGAAGACTTGAATTTGTTTTGGGCTATGAATGTCCTAATTTGCAATTTTTATTAAAAAACAGAATTGAAGTCTCCATGTGATAACTTGTTTTGATTCACTACACATTTTCTTTGCAAATTTTTAACTGCATTAATAGTTTATGTCTCAATCTGCACAATTCCTGTCACGTCCATTGAGGTACAGTGGGCGGGAAGAGGTTAGTCAATACTTCTCTTTACTATTAATATTACTTATTAATCATTATTATTATTATTTTATTAAGCCCAGACCCAGAACGGATGGGCCTGTACACATGGCAAGTGAGTCCTAAGACTCACTGGTCAGGAAGTTTTAAGACTCACTTGCCATAGGTTCAAGCCTCACGCGTTCCACGATTTGTTTGCAGTCGTATTATTACGATTTCGTGAGCCATTATATTGTTATCAATATTATTATTTTTATAATTCTTAATATTAGTAGTTGTATATATTTTGTTTACATAAGCATCTTTTCTGTACCTGTTTGTAAGACTTAAGAGATAAATTTAAACTGGTCTATTCCTAAGTAATATTTACGGAGTGCTCAATATACCTGAGGTCATGCACTTTGAGCAGAGTGTTCAGTAAGCTTATTACCCTTGACGAAACCTCGCAAAAAAAAAAAAAAAAAAATTCTGAGTTTCAATAAAAATGTGGAAAATATTTTAGTATTTGAAAGTTTTATAAATCTGTTGTGTGGATCAGAGGAAAAAATGGAACTAGCAAGACAAATGTTTAATGCACAAGTTTCTCGACAACAAATACACACACACACACACACACACAGATATATATATATATATATATATATATATATATATATATATATATATATATATATATATATATATATATATATAGGTAGTAGGTTTGTAGACAGCAACCACCCAGGGAAGTACTACCGTCCTGCCAGATGACTGTGAAACAAAAACCTGTAACTGTTTTGCATGATGGTAGGATTGCTGGTTTCTTTTTCTGTCTCATAAACACGCTAAGATAACAGGGATATCTTGCTACTCCTACTTACACTTTGGTCACACTTCACAGACACGCACATGCATATATATATATACATACATCTAGGTTTTTCTCCTTTTTCTAAGTAGCTCTTGTTCTTTTTTATTTCTTCTATTGTCCATGGGGAAGTGGAAAAGAATCTTTCCTCCGTAAGCCATGCGTGTCGTATGAGGCGACTAAAATGCCGGGAGCAATGGGCTAGTAACCCCTTCTCCTGTATACAATTACTAAAAAAGAGAAGAAGAAAAACTTTATAAAACTGGGTTGCTTAAATGTGCGTGGATGTAGTGCGGATGACAAGAAACAGATGATTGCTGATGTTATGAATGAAAAGAAGTTGGATGTCCTGGCCCTAAGCGAAACAAAGCTGAAGGGGGTAGGAGAGTTTCAGTGGGGGGAAATAAATGGGATTAAATCTGGAGTATCTGAGAGAGTTAGAGCAAAGGAAGGGGTAGCAGTAATGTTAAATGATCAGTTATGGAAGGAGAAAAGAGAATATGAATGTGTAAATTCAAGAATTATGTGGATTAAAGTAAAGGTTGGATGCGAGAAGTGGGTCATAATAAGCGTGTATGCACCTGGAGAAGAGAGGAATGCAGAGGAGAGAGAGAGATTTTGGGAGATGTTAAGTGAATGTATAGGAGCCTTTGAACCAAGTGAGAGAGTAATTGTGGTAGGGGACTTGAATGCTAAAGTAGGAGAAACTTTTAGAGAGGGTGTGGTAGGTAAGTTTGGGGTGCCAGGTGTAAATGATAATGGGAGCCCTTTGATTGAACTTTGTATAGAAAGGGGTTTAGTTATAGGTAATACATATTTTAAGAAAAAGAGGATAAATAAGTATACACGATATGATGTAGGGCGAAATGACAGTAGTTTGTTGGATTATGTATTGGTAGATAAAAGACTGTTGAGTAGACTTCAGGATGTACATGTTTATAGAGGGGCCACAGATATATCAGATCACTTTCTAGTTGTAGCTACACTGAGAGTAAAAGGTAGATGGGATACAAGGAGAATAGAAGCATCAGGGAAGAGAGAGGTGAAGGTTTATAAACTAAAAGAGGAGGCAGTTAGGGTAAGATATAAACAGCTATTGGAGGATAGATGGGCTAATGAGAGCATAGGCAATGGGGTCGAAGAGGTATGGGGTAGGTTTAAAAATGTAGTGTTAGAGTGTTCAGCAGAAGTTTGTGGTTACAGGAAAGTGGGTGCAGGAGGGAAGAGGAGCGATTGGTGGAATGATGATGTAAAGAGAGTAGTAAGGGAGAAAAAGTTAGCATATGAGAAGTTTTTACAAAGTAGAAGTGATGCAAGGAGGGAAGAGTATATGGAGAAAAAGAGAGAAGTTAAGAGAGTGGTGAAGCAATGTAAAAAGAGAGCAAATGAGAGAGTGGGTGAGATGTTATCAACAAATTTTGTTGAAAATAAGAAAAAGTTTTGGAGTGAGATTAACAAGTTAAGAAAGCCTAGAGAACAAATGGATTTGTCAGTTAAAAATAGGAGAGGAGAGTTATTAAATGGAGAGTTAGAGGTATTGGGAAGATGGAAGGAATATTTTGAGGAATTGTTAAATGTTGATGAAGATAGGGAAGCTGTGATTTCGTGTATAGGGCAAGGAGGAATAACATCTTGTAGGAGTGAGGAAGAGCCAGTTGTGAGTGTGGGGGAAGTTCGTGAGGCAGTAGGTAAAATGAAAGGGGGTAAGGCAGCCGGGATTGATGGGATAAAGATAGAAATGTTAAAAGCAGGTGGGGATATAGTTTTGGAGTGGTTGGTGCAATTATTTAATAAATGTATGGAAGAGGGTAAGGTACCTAGGGATTGGCAGAGAGCATGCATAGTTCCTTTGTATAAAGGCAAAGGGGATAAAAGAGAGTGCAAAAATTATAGGGGGATAAGTCTGTTGAGTGTACCTGGTAAAGTGTATGGTAGAGTTATAATTGAAAGAATTAAGAGTAAGACGGAGAATAGGATAGCAGATGAACAAGGAGGCTTTAGGAAAGGTAGGGGGTGTGTGGACCAGGTGTTTACAGTGAAACATATAAGTGAACAGTATTTAGATAAGGCTAAAGAGGTCTTTGTGGCATTTATGGATTTGGAAAAGGCGTATGACAGGGTGGATAGGGGGGCAATGTGGCAGATGTTGCAAGTGTATGGTGTAGGAGGTAGGTTACTGAAAGCAGTGAAGAGTTTTTACGAGGATAGTGAGGCTCAAGTTAGAGTATGTAGGAAAGAGGGAAATTTTTTCCCAGTAAAAGTAGGCCTTAGACAAGGATGTGTGATGTCACCGTGGTTGTTTAATATATTTATAGATGGGGTTGTAAGAGAAGTAAATGCGAGGGTCTTGGCAAGAGGCGTGGAGTTAAAAGATAAAGAATCACACACAAAGTGGGAGTTGTCACAGCTGCTCTTTGCTGATGACACTGTGCTCTTGGGAGATTCTGAAGAGAAGTTGCAGAGATTGGTGGATGAATTTGGTAGGGTGTGCAAAAGAAGAAAATTAAAGGTGAATACAGGAAAGAGTAAGGTTATGAGGATAACAAAAAGATTAGGTGATGAAAGATTGAATATCAGATTGGAGGGAGAGAGTATGGAGGAGGTGAACGTATTCAGATATTTGGGAGTGGACGTGTCAGCGGATGGGTCTATGAAAGATGAGGTGAATCATAGAATTGATGAGGGAAAAAGAGTGAGTGGTGCACTTAGGAGTCTGTGGAGACAAAGAACTTTGTCCTTGGAGGCAAAGAGGGGAATGTATGAGAGTATAGTTTTACCAACGCTCTTATATGGGTGTGAAGCGTGGGTGATGAATGTTGCAGCGAGGAGAAGGCTGGAGGCAGTGGAGATGTCATGTCTGAGGGCAATGTGTGGTGTGAATATAATGCAGAGAATTCGTAGTTTGGAAGTTAGGAGGACGTGCGGGATTACCAAAACTGTTGTCCAGAGGGCTGAGGAAGGGTTGTTGAGGTGGTTCGGACATGTAGAGAGAATGGAGCGAAACAGAATGACTTCAAGAGTGTATCAGTCTGTAGTGGAAGGAAGGCGGGGTAGGGGTCGGCCTAGGAAGGGTTGGAGGGAGGGGGTAAAGGAGGTTTTGTGTGCGAGGGGCTTGGACTTCCAGCAGGCATGCGTGAGCGTGTTTGATAGGAGTGAATGGAGACAAATGGTTTTTAATACTTGACGTGCTGTTGGAGTGTGAGCAAAGTAACATTTATGAAGGGATTCAAGGAAACCGGCAGGCCGGACTTGAGTCCTGGAGATGGGAAGTACAGTGCCTGCACTCTGAAGGAGGGGTGTTAATGTTGCAGTTTAAAAACTGTAGTGTAAAGCACCCTTCTGGCAAGACAGTGATGGAGTGAATGATGGTGAAAGTTTTTCTTTTTCGGGCCACCCTGCCTTGGTGGGAATCGGCCGGTGTGATAATAAATAAATATATATATACACATGTATATATATATATATATATATATATATATATATATATATATATATATATATATATATATATATATACACATATATATATAAATATATATATATATATATATATATATATATATATATATATATACATATACATATATATATATACATATACATATATATATATATACATATACATATATATACATATACATATATATACATTATTTATATATATATATATATATATATATATATATATATATATATATATATACATATATATATTATTTTTTTTTTTTATTATCACACCGGCCGATTCCCACCAAGGCAGGGTGGCCCGAAAAAGAAAAACTTTCACCATCATTCACTCCATCACTGTCTTGCCAGAAGGGTGCTTTACACTACAGTTTTTAAACTGCAACATTAACACCCCTCCTTCAGAGTGCAGGCACTGTACTTCCCATCTCCAGGACTCAAGTCCGGCCTGCCGGTTTCCCTGAATCCCTTCATAAATGTTACTTTGCTCACACTCCAACAGCACGTCAAGTATTAAAAACCATTTGTCTCCATTCACTCCTATCAAACACGCTCACGCATGCCTGCTGGAAGTCCAAGCCCCTCGCACACAAAACCTCCTTTACCCCCTCCCTCCAACCCTTCCTAGGCCGACCCCTACCCCGCCTTCCTTCCACTACAGACTGATACACTCTTGAAGTCATTCTGTTTCGCTCCATTCTCTCTACATGTCCGAACCACCTCAACAACCCTTCCTCAGCCCTCTGGACAACAGTTTTGGTAATCCCGCACCTCCTCCTAACTTCCAAACTACGAATTCTCTGCATTATATTCACACCACACATTGCCCTCAGACATGACATCTCCACTGCCTCCAGCCTTCTCCTCGCTGCAACATTCATCACCCACGCTTCACACCCATATAAGAGCGTTGGTAAAACTATACTCTCATACATTCCCCTCTTTGCCTCCAAGGACAAAGTTCTTTGTCTCCACAGACTCCTAAGTGCACCACTCACTCTTTTTCCCTCATCAATTCTATGATTCACCTCATCTTTCATAGACCCATCCGCTGACACGTCCACTCCCAAATATCTGAATACGTTCACCTCCTCCATACTCTCTCCCTCCAATCTGATATTCAATCTTTCATCACCTAATCTTTTTGTTATCCTCATAACCTTACTCTTTCCTGTATTCACCTTTAATTTTCTTCTTTTGCACACCCTACCAATATATATATATATATATATATATATATATATATATATATATATATATATATATATATATATATATATATATATACACACAAACGCTGATCTCTGGCTGAATGAGACTCGAACCTACGAACCTTAGGACAAGATATGCAGTATTTTACCAATCTACCCACACTGGACAATACCTTGGCGTGTAGCGTGCGCTACACGTTTGATCCAAGGCAGCCAGCTTTCAGGGAGAAGGCTTACAGCTTTTTATCTCATAACCTGCATGCATCAGCCTTACTAGAGATTTTAACAATGCAAGGAATTCGCAAGAGCAGTGTACAGTGTCTTGAACGATTCCTTATTAAGGTATCGGAACGCTATTCTCAGGCTTGCCAGGCGCCCATATGCTGCAGCAGTTATCTGGTTGATGTGTGTCTCCGCAGACGTGCTCGGTGTTATGATCACCCCAAGATCAAGATCTTTCTACACGAGTGAGGTTTGGAGTCTTTGTCCACCTAGCCTATACTCTGTGTGCAGTCTTCTTTGCCCTTCCCCAATCTTCATAACTTTGCATTTGGCAGGGTAGAATTCGAGAAGCCAGTTGCTGGACCACGTGCCCAGTCTGTCCATGTCTCTTTGTAGTCCTGCCTGATCCTCATCTGATTTAATTCTTCTCATCAACTTCACATCATCTGCGAACAGGGACACTACAGAGTCTATCCCTTCAATCATGTCATTCACACATCAGAAATAGCACTGCTCCTAGAACTGACCCCTGTGGGACCCCGCTCGTCACAGGCGCCCACTCTGATGCCTCTTCGAGTACCATGACTCGTCGTTGCCTTCCTGTCAGGTATTCTCTGATCCATTGCACTGCCCTTCCTGTTATATGCGCCTGATCGTCCACTTTCTGCACTAATCTCTTGTGAGGAACTGTCTCGAAAGCATTCCAGCAGTCCAGGAAAATGGAATCAACTAACCCCCACCTCTCTCTTGTGTCTTATTTCTGTTACTGTGTCATAAAACTCCAGAATGTTTGTGACACAGTATTTGCCTTCCATGAATCCATGCTGGTTGCCATTTATAATCTTGTTCCGTTCCAGGTGCTCCACCACTCTCCTCCTGATAATCTTCTCCATAACTTTGCATACTATACACGTCAGAGACACTGGTGTGAAGTTAAGTGCCTCGTCTCTGTTTTCTTTCTTAAAAATGGGGACTACATTTACCGTCTTCTATACCTCAGGTAGTTGCCCATTTCAAGGGATGTATTGAAGATTGTGGTTAGTGGCACGCACAGCTTCTCTGCTTCTTTTCTAAGGACCCACGGGAAAATGTCCGGTCCCATATCGCCTTTGAGGTATCAAGGCCACCTAGGAGCTTCTGCACCTCCTCCTCCTTTGTTCGTATGTCATCCAACACTTGTTCGTATATTCCCTGTTGATGTTCCCCTCTGTGCTGTCTTCTCAGAGCCCTTCCTGTCTCTACTGCAAATACTTCCTTAAATCTCCTGTTTAGCCCCTCACATATCTCCTGATCGTTTCTTGTGAGTTCCCCACCTTCTGTCCTCAGCCTGATCACCTGGTCTTTGACTGTTGTCTTCCTCCTGATGTGGCTATACAACAGTTCCGGGTCAGACTTGACTTTCGATGCTATGTTATTTTCATATTGTCGCTGGACCTCCCTCCTTACCTGTGCATACTCGTTCCTGGCTGTGCAACTATTCCCCCTATTTTCAAGTGTTCTATGCCTTCTGTACTTTTTCCATTCACTATTCATTATTTTTTTGCCTCCTTACACTGTCGGGTAAACCAGGGGCTCGTTCTGGTCTTCCCATTATTTCTGTTGCCCATGGGAACAAACCTTTCCTATGCCTCCTTGCATTTTGTTGTTACGTATTCCTTCATTTCGTTTACTGACTTTCCTACCAGTTCTCTGTCCCACTGAACCTCCTGCAGGAAGTTCCTCAAACCTATGTAGTCCCCTCTTTTATAGACTGGCTTTTCCATTCATTCCTGTTACTCTCTCCACTTGTAACTTTACTATGTATTCAGAGCACAGAACCACGAGGTCACTAGCTCCTAGGGGGACTCTCATATGTGATGTCCTCAATGTCTGAACTGCTCAGGGTGAACAATAGGTCCAGTCTTGCTGGTTCGTCCTTCCTCTCACTCTGGTAGTGTCTTTAACTTGTTAGTGCATGAGGTTCTCCAGTACCACATCCATCATCTTGGCTCTCAGTGTTTTGGGACCCCCGTGTGTCTCCAGGTTTTCCCAGTCAATCTCCCTGTGGTTGAAATCGCCCGTAACCAGTAACTTCTCGAGTGAGCTCTTCATGCCACCTCAGCCAGTATGTCCACTATCGCTCTGTTGGTCTCTTCATATTCCTCTCTTGGCCTCCTGCAGTTCTGTGGCAGATTATACATCACTGCAATGACTACCTTGTGCTCCCCAGACTGAAGTGTACCTACTATGTAGCCCCTTTCTCAAATCTCGTCCATGCATCCCATTTTCTTGAATTTGTATGTGTGTGTGTGTGTGTGTGTGTGTGTGTGTGTGTGTGTGTGTGTGTGTGTGTGTGTGTGTGTGTCTACTCACCTAATTGTGGTTGTAGAGGTCTAGACTCAGCTCCTGGCCCCGACTCTTCACTGATCACTACTAGGTCCTCTCTCTATGCTCCCTGACCTTTGTCATACCTCATCTTAAAGTTATGTATGGTTCCTGCCTCCACTACATCACTTGCTAGACTATTCCACTTCCTGACAACTCTGTGACTGAAGAAATACTTCCTAACATCCCTTTGGCTCGTCTGAGTCTTCAACTTCCAATTGCGGACCTTTGTTTCTGAGTCCCCTCTCTGGAACATCCTGTCTCTGTCCACCTTTTCTATTCCACGCAGTATTTCGTATGTTGTTATCATGTCTTCCCTATCCCTCCTGTGTCGCCAAGCCGATTTCCCTTAACGGAACTAACCTTGTTGCAAACCTTTACACTTTCTCTAATTTCTTGACGTCCTTGACCAGGTTTGGGTTCCAAACTGGTGCTGCATACTCCAGTATGGGCCTGACGTACACAGTGTACAGTGTCTTGAACGATTCCTTACTAAGGTATCGGAACGCTATTCTCAGGTTTGCCAGACGTCCATATGCTGCATCAGTTATGTGGTTGATGTGTGCTTCAGGAGACCTGCTCGGCGTTATGCTCGCCCCAAAATCTTTCTCCTTGTGTGAGGTTTCGAGTCTTCGCCTTTACTCTGTCTGCGGTCTTCTTTTCCCTTCCCCAGTCTTCATGATTTTTCATTTGGCGGTGTTAAATTCGAGAAGCCAGTTGCTGGACCACGTGTTCAGCCTGTCCTGGTCTCTTTGTAGTCCTGCCTGATCCTCATCTGATTTAATTCACATCATAAACTTCACATCATATGCGAACAGGGACACTTCTGAATCTATCCCTTCCATCATGTCATTCACATATACCAAAAATAGCACTGTTCCTCGAACTGACCCCTGTGGGACCCCGCTCGTCACATGCGCCCACTGTGATACTTCATCACTTACCATGACTCGTCGTTGCCTTCCTGTGAGGTATTCTCTGATCCATTGCAGTGCCTTTCCTGTTATATGCGCCTGATCGTCAAGCTTCTGCACTAATCTCTTGTGAGGAACTGTCTCGAAGGCTTTCCTGCAGTCCAGAAAAATGCAATCAACTCATCCCTCTCTCTCTTGTCTTATTTCTGTTACCTTATCATAAAACATCCAGAAGGTTTGTGACTCAGTATTTGCCTTCCATGAATCCGTGCTGGTTGTCGTTTATAATCTTGTTCCTTTCCAGGTGCTCCACCACTCTCCTCCTCATACTCTTCTCCATGACTTTGCATGCTATACACGTCTGGGACACTAGTCTGTAGTTTAGTACCTCGTTTCTGTTTCCTTTCTTAAAAATGGGGACTACATTTACCGTCTTCCATATCTCAAGTAGTTGCCCAGTTTCAAGGGATGTGTTAAAAATAGTGGTTAGTGGTACACACAGCATCTCTGCTCCTTCTCGATGGACCCACGGGGAGATGTCCGTTGCCTTCTCCTTTGAGGTATCAAGGTCACTTAGGAGCTGCACCTCCTCCTCCGTTGTTCGTATGTCATCCAACACTTGTTGGTAAATTTCCTGTTGGTGTTCCCGTCTGTGCTGTCTTCCCATAGATCTTCCTATCTGTCCTGTAAATACTTCCTTAAGTCTCGTGTTGAGCTCCTCGCATGCCTCTTGATCGTCTCCTGTGGGTTTCCCACCTTTCCTCAGTCTGATCACCTGGTCTTTGACTGTTGTCTTCCTCCTAATGTGGCTATCCAGCAGTTTCGGGTCAGACTTGACTTTCGATGCTATGTTGATTTCGTACTGTCGCTGAGCCTCCCTCCTTATCTGTGCATACTCGTTTCTTTCCTCTGCCTCCTTGCATTTCGTTGTTACGTATTCCATCATTTCGTTTACTGACTTCCCTACCAATTCTCTGTCCAACTGTGTGTACTCACCTATATGTACTCACCTATATGTGGTTGCAGGGGTCGAGACATAGCTCCTAGCTCCGCCTCTTCTCTGGTCGATACTAATTCACTCTCTCCCTGCTCCATGATATTTGTCATACCTCTTCTTAAAGCTATTTATGGAACTTGCTTCCACTACTTCACTCTCCAGATTATTCCAGTTCTTGACAACTGTAAGACTAAAGAAATACTTCCTAGCATCCCTGTGACTCACCTGGGTTTTCAGTTTTCAATTGTGTCCCCTTGTTTCTGTATCCCATCTCGGAAACATTCAATCCTTGTCCACCTTGTCAATGCCTCTTAGTATTTTATACGTTATCATGTCCCCTTTATCCTTCCTATCCTCTAGTGTCATCAGATTGAGTTCCCTTAACCTCTCCTTATAAGACATACCCCTCAGTTCCGGGACTAATCGTGTTGCAAATTTTTACACTTTCTCCAATTTCGTGACGTGTTTGACTGAGTGAGGGTTCCATACTGGCGCTGTATATTCCAGTATAGGCCTTACGTACACTGTGTACAATGTCGTGAATGACTCCTTACTCAGATGTCTAAACGCCAATCTCAGGTTTGCCAATCTCCCATATGCTGCAGCAGTTATTTGATTGATGTATGCCTCAGGGGACATGTTCGTTATAATGCTTACCCCAAGATCCTTTTCTTTAACTGACGTTTGTAGCTGTTGGTTTCCTAACCTGTACTCCGTCTGCAGTCTTCTGTGTCCTTCCCCAATCTTCATGACCTTACACTTACTGGGGTTAAACTCCAGGAGCCATTTGTCGGACCATACTTGTAGTTTGTCCAGATCCCCTTGTAATCTTAACTGATTCTCGCCCACTTGTATTCTCATCAGTTTCACATCATCAGCGAACAGTGACACTTCTGAATCCATTCCTTCCACCATGTCATTCACGTATACAAGAAACAGCATCGGGCCTAGGACTGAACCTTGTGGAACCCCACTCGACACATTCGCCCACTTCGACACTTCAGCACGTACCAACACACGTTGTTTCCTTCCTGTCAGGTATTCCCTGATCCATTGCAGTACTTTCCCCGTTATTCCTGCCTGATCCTCTAATTTTTGCACTAGTCTCTTGTGTGGTACTGTGTCAAAAGCCTTCTTGCAATCTAAAAAGATCCAATCTACCCATCCCTCTCTCTCCTGTCTTACTTCTGTTACCTTATCGTAGAACTCAAGTAAATTTGTGACACAGAATTTCCCATCTCTGAAGCCGTGCTGACTGTCATGTATGAGCCCAATCTTTTCAATGTGTTCCACTGCTTTTCTCCTGATAATCTTTTCCATGACTTTACATACTATACAAGTCAGTGACACTGGTCTGTAGTTTAATGCTGCCTGTCTGTCCGCTTTCTAAAAAAATTGGACCTACATGTGCTGTCTTCCACGCCTCAGGCAACTGCCCTGTTTCGATAGATTTACTGAAGATTGCTGCTAATGGCACACACAGTTCATCTGCTCCCTCTCTCAGTATCCATGGTGATATGTTATCTGGGCCCAAAGCCTTTGAGGTATCGAATTCGTCTAGCAGTTTCTTCACCTCTACCTTGGTTATGTGTATTGTGTCCAGCTCCTGCTGGTGCACCCTACCTCCAGAGTTTGCTGGAAGCATTCCTGACTCTATTGTGAATACTTCTCTAAATCTTTAGTTTAGTTCATCACATACTTCTTGGTCACTCTTCGTGAGCTCCCCTCCTCCTTTCCTCAGCCTGATTAACTGGTCCTTGACTGTTGTTTTTCTCCTAATGTGACTGTATAACAACTTTGGTTCAGATTTGGCTTTTGATGCTATGTCGTTCTCGTATTGCCTCTGGGCCTCTCTCCTTATCCTTTCATATTCGTTTCTGGTTCTTCTGCTCAGCTCCTTGTTTTTTGAGTCCTTTGCCTTCTATACCTTTTCCATGCTCTAGCACACTTGGCTTTGGCCTCTTTACACCTCCAATTAAACCATAAGCTCACTCTGGTCTTACCATTTTTTTCTGTTGCCCTTTGGTATGAACCTTTCCTCTGCCTCCCTGCACTTAATGGTTACTATTTCCATCATTTAATTTACTGTCTTTCCATCTAGCTCTCTTTCCCACTGCACTTCATGCAGGAAACTTCTCATTCATATGTAGTCCCCTTTTTTGAAGTTTAGTTTCTCTCTTTGTTCTCGTGCTGCTGCATTCTCCACTGTTAACTCGACAAGATATTCAAAACTCAGGACATCATGATCACTAGCGCCAAGGGGTCTTTCGTGGGTGATATCCCATATGTCTGAACTATACAAGGTGAATATGAGATCCAGCCTTGGTGCAACATCCTCTCCTCTCTCTCTCTGGTTGTATCCCTAACATGTTGATGCATGAAGTTCTCCAATACAGTCTCCAACATCTTAGCCCTCCATGTTTCTGGTCCCCCATGTGGCTCTAGGTTTTCCCAGTCAATCTCTATGATTGAAATCCCCTTTTATAAGTAATTTTGTCCTACCCATATGAGCCCTCCTGGCCACTTCAGCTACTGTATCCACCATTGCCCTATTGTGCACATCATACTCGTCTCTTGTTCTCCTGCTGTTAAGTGGTGGGTTATACATCACTGCTATCATCACCTTGGGACCACCAGTCTGAAGTGTTCCTACAATGAAGTCGTCTGTTTCCCTTCTTTCCATTCCTCCCATCTCCTCAAAACTCCACTGGTTTTTTTATGAGCAATGCTACTCCTCCCCCTCCTCTGTTCTCTCTGTCTTTCCTCATAATCTGATATCCAGGTGGAAAAATTGCATCTTGTTATCTCTGTAAGTTTTGTCTCTCTTAGTGCTATGATGTCAGGTGATGCATCAATGATGCATTCTTGCCACTCTTCACTCTTATTTGTTATTCCATCTGCATTGGTGTACCATACTTTTAGCTTCCTTTCCATTACTGTATTTTGGGAGATGGAAGAGGAAGGTGCAGGCTGTGAGGGTGGGAGTCAGGGCACAATATTATGGGAGGCTGCTGTGATTGTGGAATTAGCGCATAGGGGGGTGGTGGCTAAGGAGTGAGGTTCGTTTCTGTTTGCTGTGTTTGGTTGATATGTGGTTACAGGAGTTGAGAGGTTTCTGTAAGCATTTGTGTTTGATGTTCCCCCAAAGGCTGAGTTTTCCTGTCTGTCGTTGCCTGTCCTGTCTCTCTTGCCTTACACTGGTTCTGTCTGGCTCTGAAATCAGTTCCCTTTCCTTTCGTGTTCTGTCTCGATTGAGGAACACTTTTTGATAATCTGGAGAGTCCTTTAACAGTGATTTCTGTTGTAGTATCCTGTTCCGTACCACATCTGTCTTGAATGTCAATCTGATTGGTCGATTTTTTCCTCTCGAATACCCTCAAGTCTGTGAAAATTTTCTACATGAGACATGTCCCTCTCTCCTGTTATTGCAATGATGTTCTTAATCTCTGTTTTCTTCGAATGCTTTGTTTCATCATAGGTCTGCCCTTCAGCCTCCTGAAGCCCATGAATAATTATTGACCTCTCCCTCTCTTCTTCCCATTTCTTTTCCCTCTGTATCTCTGGATCTGATTTAAGCATCTCCTTTGCTGTTTCCCTAATCTCCCAGACACCATGATGGCCTGATATTACTTCTGCAAAAGACTGCTTAGATCCATCCCCTCCTTCAGTCCCCTCGCTGACTGCTAATGTTCCCATTTCAGTCATCTTGCTCCTTTTGGACCTTATCTTTAGATCCTGCTTCAGCACATCCATTTCTTCCTCCAATCTCTGTATCTTTGCCTCAGCTACTACAGCTCGTGATTCCCACTTCTTGCTCTCTGCAGATATTTGCTCTAACATGTTACTGAAAAGCTCGTTTAACCTTTTCTCCCATTGTTGTTCCATTTTGTTCTTGAGCCGTTCTACCCATTCTTCCTTTTCTGACCAGCCATCATCGGTTCCCTTGCCTTTACGTCCTCCCTTTTGAGAGCTCATTTTGTTTTTATCCTGTTCGGATGTTCTAGCTGCTTCAGCTTATAATAAAAATGTGTGTGGTGGGGGATTTATGAGCTAATGTGTTAGGTTAGGTTTGTGTGTGTGTGTGTGTGTGTGTGTGTGTGTGTGTGTGTGTATGTTTGCGTGTGTGTGTGTATGTTTGCGTGTGTGTGTGTAAAGTATCGAAAGTGAAATGTATGGAAGAAAGAGTGAAGGGTAAAGAATACTCAAGCATAAGGCAAAGTGAGCCAGTCAGAGCAAGATTGATGTTGCTGCTGCTGATGATGTTGAGGAGGGTGGTGCTGATGGTAGTGTTGCTAATTATGACGATGATGGTGATAACAGTACTGTAGTAGAGATAGGGTGTTGGTGATGGTTTTATTGGTGATGATAGTGATGCTGGTGAAGGTAAGTTTTGCGATAGTTATACCAATAATAGTGGTGTTTATGAGTGTTGCTGTATATGGTACTAAAGATTGTAGTACTGTTGATAATACTTGTGCTACTGGTAAATAAGGTACTAGTGATGAGACAACTTGATTGGTGCAGCAGGCAACTGTGATACTGGTGATGATTGTGCATCTAGGGATAGCAGTGGTGTTAGGTAAGACACATATGCAACAGTTAGGTATCTTTATCTGCTTCTATCAACTTTTCTGTACTCGACTGAAGAAGCCTACTGTGTAGGCGAAACGTTTCGAAATAAAGATACCTAATTGTTGCATATGTGTTTTACCTAACAACCTGTCGGTATTTTATACCTTTTTATGTTCGATAGCAGTGGTGCTGGTAAGAGTGGTGATGGTGACGATTTTGCTGCTTATGATACTGGTGCTGTCGGTGATACAGTAGAGTGGTACAGTAGAGGCAATGGAGACGGCGAGGGTTAAGACCCCCGCAGACTGAAATTCAGGGCTAAGACCCCCCTCAGATTGAAATCCAGTGTTAAGATCCTCCCAGACTGAAATCCAGGCGGTGCCACTGGTCATGAGACCAGTGAATTCGCAGTGTTATGAAGAGAGTTCCTGATGAACCAGTCAATTAAGTTTAACATCATTATTCTCAATAACTATCATGGTAGACTTCGTTTCCCGCAGTCGGCTAAACAAGTACCTTCAATTACTCAGATCTTAACTCCGACTAAAGAACTGAAATGATGGAAAAGTGAGAACGTGTTATAAAATACAGTACACAAATAGTCACAACTTGCTTTATCACAGTACGTGAAGTTGGGTAAAAGGACATATGTGGAAGTAATGTGACGTTTAATTGTGGCAACGTTTTCCTCTCCAGGAACTTTATTAAGCGAAACGTTGCCACTATACAACGTCACATATGTCGCACATGTGACTTTTTACCTAAAATATTGTCAGTAATTCTTCCTTTATTACTAAGTACATTAATACCGACCTCTGGTAGGGAGCAGTGGGGAACCTATTATTATATTGGATTCAGAGGCAGAAATAATCCAGTAAAAATAAACTAGAATAATTTGAAATATATGAAGTTATTACATTTATTTATGTTTCGTTCAAATAAAATATTGTCTATGTGACGATTTTAATGCACAGTTTGCCACACAGAAAATGAGACGAATTAGGAAGGATGGAGACATGTGGTAACTCGCCTAATTAGTAAATAGTATTTGGTTATGAATGAATACATGTTTAACACAATTTATTTTAACAAAAGCGATGAATGGTAGATAAGTTGTAGATTTCTGCATGTAATGTTTGTTCCCTATGAGTTAGTTATTGACCTGACATTAGATATGCAGGGGATGTATACACAGAGAGATGAATGTCTCGTAATGTATATATACAGTATACTTTAGTCCATACTGTAGGGATGAGTGTCGTGATTGGTGGTGAACTTTCAAGACCCTTGTGTTGTAGATTGGGGTTAAAACCATCGAATATTAAATATAAACATGATAATTTGTATTAGTAGGAACATATTATTATACTTCGGCTAATAAACGTTCTTTCTTCTCTCCCCCTCCCCCATCAAATTTACTCATTTTGAGTGTGAAATTATAATGGTAAATTAAAATATTCTTAAACGAATGAGACTGACTTCATCTTTTATTTATTAATACTGATAACTGACACTAGCAGTCTTGAGAAAACTTTTGCTATATTTACGAATGATACGAACATAAGAATGCATTTCACCATTGTGTTTGGCCGAAGAAACCTGCTAAGCAGGCGAAACGTTTAGATGATAATGTACTCAGCAGCTTCACTTTGGTCTTACTCAATAAATGGTATATAATATAAAACCTGTTCTGCCCTTATTTGATTAATAATTAAATACAGGTTGGATTCAAGGAATAGAGACATCAAGTCACATTCTGTGAATCAAGAACCCCTCACCGGTATCAAGGAAGCTCCCTGATGAAGTCTGGACCCTCCACCTACCCCACCACTCTATAGTCATGTTGAGTTAACGAGATGGTTTGAAAATTTTTAATCTGATTTTCGTATAGTGACTGACTATATGAAAACTTAAGATTCCAAAACCGGATGAGACAGAAGAAAGTGTTTCTGGTTATCATTTAGTATGTGATTCTTGACCCGAAAGATGAATATTATCAAGAATTTTAAGGTTAAATTTCGCAAAAAGTACTGATGGCTATAGTTAACGAACAATTCTCTCATAATTAAAGTGGTCAGCAAATAATTTTCAATTAGGATCAGCTGTGTAACTCAGATGGAAGATTTTTCTGCAAATTATGCTGTACTGTTATTTTTAAATAATATATTTGTGTTGTAGTGGAAATGTGTATTTAATATATGTTGATTATTCATATTGATTTTTCAACAATGCATCACAATTATCACATTCTTTGTGCCAGACAAACAGGCTCGATTTTAATTAATGCATTTTTAAATCTAAAAAAAAATATTTACTTTTGCAGTATTGTCTCCAAAGCAGATTGCTGCCATTGTGAGCTCAACAATTGTTATGGAAACCCTGCAAAATTATTCTGAATAAAAGGTTATTGTACCTTTACACAATTTTTTCGATATCAGAATAAAAGACGACTGGAAACAACGTAGAGTGATGAGGAGTAGGTCAGGCTGAGGGCAGAAGGGAATTCACCTTATAACCAACAGTAAATCACAAGCAATGACAGCAATTTTTTTTATTAGAGAACTGTTAAATTCATTACAATATTAATTTTACAAGTATAAGTAATATCTTATTCCTAATGCTGTGAAATAGAAGTGGTAACTTAGTTAAAAGGCTCTATTCCTTGTTAACATTATCAATATTTGTTTATATTATCACTCTGAGTGTGGCTGATATTAGTTGTTCTTGACTCGTAAATCTTTTGTTTGCATCCCACGAATGATATTATAAGCAGTATAGTTAATTGTACTTTAAATGTAAATAATATCTTAATATCTAGTGTAAACTCTTCAAAATCAGAGAGAATCAGGTTTCTAAAAAATAAAAATTCACGTTTGATCTACAAATAGGGTTGATAAGTAGTAAAATGCACCAGCAACTGAGAAGCCTTTAAGAGAGTCATTGAATGAGCAAGATATGTTAGGGAGGATATTTTTCTTGATCTAGGAGATATCACTACTGGATGATATCTGTAATAGTTGTTATAGTACGGGTTTATATTGTGTATTTCAGAGATGCAAAAAATTATTGAAATTTTTTATCTTCGACGGAACCTTAATTGGTAGGTACATGATTTGAAGATACTTTATTACAAATGGTAAACATAGAATGGAATTTTCTCCCCCATTTTTGCCTCAAATATCAGATGGTTGCTTGCTAGTGTTTAGCAATGTGCAAATTGCTAAGCACTATTATTAACAATAACTGTTAGCACAGACAATGATAAACTGTAGTTACAAAGGACTACAGATGGGAAACTTAATAAGATGTCAACTGTGAATTTTGTGAACAACGAATTGTTAGCAAAACACCCCATATTGTAATCATTTGTGTCTGTAATGGTGCTTAATTTATCAACTAAATTATTAATATTTGTAACATATGAGGTAGAAACTTACCTACATTTTGCCTATTCTCTGTGGCCACTTTATTAGGTACACTTGTACACCTGCACGTTGACGCAAATATCTAATCAGCCAATGGTATGAAAATCATAAAAACATTCAGTGAACGGTAGTTCTTTGAGCGAGAAAGTAGTGTTAATGAGAGAGATGAGAGAAGATTGACAAGACTGTTGCAAGATAACAGGAAAGTGACAGTAACTCAATAAAAATTACTACAGTAATATGCAGAAGAGTATTTCTAAATATGATTCAATGGATCCATCTTGCCTTAATGTCAATGGTTCAGATTGGTGGAGGTAGCATAATGCTAAGGGGTATGTTTTCCTGGCACACATAAGGCCCCACAATACTAACTGGGCCTCGTTGAAGTGAGTGTTCATGCTCACCTTCTGTATTCCTTTATGACCACAACGTATCTATCTTCCAGTGGCTACTTCTGTCAGCATGACGCGCCATGTCAGTATGTATGTATAAATTTATATGTACTAATATATATATATATATATATATGTATATATATATATATATATATATATATATATATATATATATATATATATATGTCGTGCCGAATATGTAAAACTGGTCAATTAGCAAGAACTCATTTAAAATTAAGTCACATAAAATTTTCTCTTATACGTTTAAAGACATATTTTTTTCATTAACGTTAATGTAAAAATTTATAATTTTGCACCAAAAGAATCTTAGAAAACTTACCTAACCTTATTATAACAAGAAAAATTTATTTTAACCTAACCTAACTAAATATATTTTAGATTTGTTTACAGTAATTTAGTACTAAACAAACACAGTGAAATATATTTTTTTCGTTAGGTTCAGAATGATTTTGGCGAAATTATTGCATACACAAATTTTCGCTTGTCCTATATGGCAAGATGGATGAGCGTTGCTATTTAAGCCAAGATCGCAAGTTCTGCCTATTCGGCACGACATATATATATATATATATATATATATATATATATATATATATATATATATATATATATATATATATATATATATATATATTGGTGCAATATATTAAAGATCATGAATTTCCTCCAGCTCCTCCGAAGCCGGATGCGAGCCAAGTATGCAGCAAGCATTTCCCTTCTGGATGGCTATGCTGAGGCTCTGGAACATGAAAGTGGCTGCCCTTGGGTCCCTGGTGGTATCGATGAGTCTGGAACCCAATTCTTTGAGGAAACGTGTGGCATTTTTTCCCCATGATCCCAAGGTCTCTGATCCCACTGGGACAAATTGATACTGTTGGCTTATGTCCCTGTACTTGCTGATCTTGTACTCCTCCCTGTGGTCAGCAGCTCCTCCCTGTTGCCCAACACTGTGATGGATGTAGGTGTCAGCCAGTGTGGACACTCAGGTATAGTCCCATGCTAAGCGCTTGCCATTCTTCCAAGGATAGATGGTGATCCCGTTGGGGTGGTTTGTTGGGTTGTAGGTATTGTTGGCTGCTAGTGATCAGGGCTACCTCTCGGCTGGGCATCCAGCTGTAGCAAGGGTTCTCTTTATGATGTCGTTGACCTCATTGGTCTGCTTGCGCTTCACCGCAAATACACATATATTTTGTGTGAATTGGGGCAGCAAGGCTCAGAGCCACTGCAATACGGAGGGTCTTAGGGTCGAGTCGCGTTCCCATTGCCGATATTGGAACTGTTTGGAGTAAGTCCCCAGAGTGATGTGCACTCACAGCTTGGAGACGGGCAGTCTCCCTATCTGATGTTGCAGCCCTGAGCATGTTGGCAAGGACCTTTTCAGCGATCGGGCCATTACAGCTTGACTGTGAGCTAGTACTGCACTAGGGTTTGGTGCTGTAGCAGCAAGAGTCTCCCATTCAGTGATGGCACTGACATTGCTAGGGTCCTGTATTCCTGATGAGTCACTGAGGTTATCAGGAGAAATTTGTCTTATCAACTCGTTTGATGCTATGGAAGAAGATAGGAAAGCTGGTAGAGCAATCTGGGAGGATCTGCGTACTTCCAGTCCCCCAAGCCTGACCGGAAGTGAGGCTTGCAACCACTGTCCATCTTCAAGGGAAAGATTCAGTACACACTCTAGCATGGTCTTTAGGAGAGAGTCACATTCTTTGAGTTTTGGACTGCTGAAGGCTGGGGAGGATCTCAGGAAGTAGGTAAGTTTTGGGATTGACAGACACCTGGTGAGTAGGTAGAAGGCATCATGTGTGTCAATGTCTTTCATCCAGCTTTCCATCGTCCGGAGGTCTGAGACTTTTTTTTCTAGGATCAGATCGATGGCATTGGACCCAAGAAGAGCACCAAGGAGAGTGGTATTGGCTGGATCAATGGCTCGTGCTCTTGGTAAAACGGCGCTAATATTCTGGATCATCTGTTGATTGGTAGAAACTATTTCACATTTGGTGGGGTTTAAAGAAAGGCCCAGGCTTTTTCCCAAGTCTTTAATTTTGCTGATGTCCTCTAGGTGAGATTCTGTTGTGCCAGCTAGGGTACCATCATCCAGGAACCAGATATTGAGCTCGCTGGAGAGTGCTTCTGTGACTTCCTTGATGACCAAACAGAACAGAAAAGGGGCGAGTGGGTCCCCCTGTTGCACGCCCCTCACGTGAGTCAATTTCATGGTCCCCAAACAATAGTTTGGAAGTCACATTATAACACGATTCTACGAAGGGATAAAAGGAAGGGAAGTTTCTATAAACTGCTTGGAGAGCAGCATCCCTTCTGACCGAGTTGAAAGCATTGGCAAAGTCCAATTTGACCAAGGCTTTTTCATCGGACACGTTTTTGATATATACTCGTGCTGCGTGGGCAGCTGCTTCACAGCCCTGTTAAACACCGAAACCGAGCTGAGTTGGTTTCAGCATTGCAGCAGCCTCTTGACTCACCCTTCTTACTGCAGCCTTGGCGACTAGGCGCCGAAGGGTGTTACCTACTGCAATGGCCCTGATTCCGCCATCCTTTCTCCGGAGGGCACACAATGAGGCACCAAAGAAAAGGGGTCTGATGGCCTCTGGGACACTGCAGCCTTGGCAACTAGGCGCCGAAGGGTGTTACCTACTGCAATGGGCCTGATTCCGCCATCCTTTCTCCGGAGGGCACACATTGAGGCACCAAAGAAAAGGGGTCTGATGGCCTCTGGGACACTGCAGCCTTGGCGACTAGGCGCCGAAGGGTGTTACCTACTGCAATGGGCCTGATTCCGCTATCCTTTTTCTGGAGGGCACACAATGAGGCACCAAAGAAAAGGGGTCTGATGGCCTCTGGAACATTGCCAGCCAGGCACAGGTTGGAAAATTTGGTGAGTTCAGACAGCAGCCTCTCTGAAACCTCACCAAGTGCTGGATTGAGAATTTGTTTTAAGTGTTGATGCCTTAAACCGGTGAAACCTCTTGCTGAGTCCTGTGGAAATGACATAGCCGCTTTATAGATATCAGCATCCTGTAAGGTTAGATGTTCTTCGCCTGCTGCAATGTCAGGGAGGTTAATGTTGGTACTGGGACCCCTGGGTGGATGTTTGTCCTTCAGAGCTTGCGCCGTGCTGACGTCCTTGGGAGCGATGGTTTCCTCACTGGTTATAATCCTCAGAGCTCCAATAGTATTACCCTCTTCTATTTGTTTGCTAATTTGGGCTCTGATTTTTGAGGCGTCGGGTGTCCTGTTGTTGGCATTTGCCTGTCGGGTGTTTGTCGCCCTAGGGGGGCGACGGACGAGGTTGTCATCCCTTGGGAATGCTTTTATTGCCCTAATAACATGTGTTGCTAGTGACTTGTCCCTCCTTGGTGGGACAGCCAAACAGGCATTGCCAAAAAGCAGCAGGTTGTGCCAAGATCTGTTGTTTGAAGGAGCATCGTTGACTTTCTTCAGAAGGTCAGTGAATTTGCTAGCAGCTTGAGGGCGAGCTGCTTTGGGGATGTGTGTCCCATTCAGTAATATTAATTCAGTAGATACAATCTTGAATTTCTCTACAGACTACTGTTAACAATGAGACAACCGGGTCAGTAGTACTACTAGTTGTAGATTTACAGGGTTATGACAGTCATAACCGAACTGTGGTAACCAGAAGTAAAACTTAAGGTGTACGCAGGTCTGCGAATGGCAGTGGAGCAACACCTGTAGTGTAAGACAGCAACGGTACTAATTCAGTAGAGATAGTTGTAGACCACGTCTTCCTTCCAAATCTCTCTAAATTCCGCGCCATCTTTACAGTATGGTCTGATACATTTTTTTCGCAGTTCTTATGTCTTTAGTTACTGCATTTCTATCACTGACTCACACACATAAATAATGCACGGAAATATTTTAAGTAGGTTGACGCATATAATTGTTTGAAGCAGAAAGTATCGATGAGGAATTCCAAGTCCTCTGCTATCTTTCTCATGCTCTCTCTCTCTCTCTCTCTCTCTCTCTCTCTCTCTCTCTCTCTCTCTCTCTCTTTGCAAGGTTAGAGTAAGGTTTCTAACTTTATTTACAAGCTAAGAGCTGTTGCCTACACCAGTTCATTTGAAAGTCATTTTATTGTTAAGAGAACAGGATGAAGTTGTAGTCATCTGTGGGCCCGCGATTTCATTTGGTCAGCTGACTTTATTTTGCTGATGTCCTTTTGCTGTACGAACATGTTCCAAACTGGAATCTTCCTAGGAATAAATAATCTCAGATGAAGTGCTGCTTAGGAGAAAGGTACAGTCAGAGTGTAGTTGTTTGCTGCTCTTCTAGAATGTTGTGCAGAAGCTCACTTTTCGCTGTATTCGGAGTGGAGCCAAATGTGGTCCTTTCACAATATTGGCCTTGTAAATAACGATAAGGCCATCCACATCCCTTCTTTGTAAAAGGCTATGCTCAAATGAAAGATCTGTCTTGATTAGGTCCAGTCAAGAATTGAGCTGTCTTGCTCTGTTCTCTGTTCCATGAAGAAGTCGGAGATGAGATGGGAAGAAAGCAATTCAAGAAAGTGGAGCATGATCAAGGTGTGAGCGCACTTGTGCCTCGTACAGAATCTTGCAACCTCTACTCTCGAGCAGATGCGAGATGCGTCAAAGTGCTGCAAGCTTCCTGGCCTATTTGGCTGCAAGATTTACGTCGTGGTTCTTCATAGTCAATTTGAAGTCAAATTTCACCCCAAGGATATCGTCTTCGTCCCCGGGTACCAACACTCTCCCATTCATTCTTTAAACTGATCTGTCATTATAATCATAGTTTCTTGAGATCATAATCATTTGTGTTTTCTCAGAGCAAATGTGACCTGGCATTGTCTTCCGCAGGCAGATATAGCTCTGAGCTTGTGATTCATGTAACTTAGAACAGCTGGCATTTCCTCACTTGGATAAATAAATGTCAGAGCACAGTCGCCTGCATATGCATGGAGATTCGTGGATGAAATGAAGGTCTTTGAAGTAGGCATTCCATAAGAGTGGCCGAAGCAAATATTCCAGTGAAACACTTGCTCCAGTAGTGTCTTGTTGACTCTGTCCCTTAGAGAATCTACCTTGAAGAGAATCACTGAGGAGGCATAGTACAAAGCCGCCGATTCCCAGTGCTTGCAGTTTTGCAAAGAGTCCAGAGTGCCATATTGGATAGAAAGCATCAGCATTGTCCTGTCCTACTACACAGTTGACCTTGGATTCACTCAGTGACTGGTCCACTAAATTGAGAGGTTTAACTAAGATCAACAACTGTGATGTTTTCTGAAGTCATATTGGCAGTCGCAATGAAGTGAATGGTAGTCATAACACTGACATCTGCCATGAGATAATTGTCTCAAGAATATTGCCAGTGATTGACAGGACTGACTCTGGTCTGCATTTGTTTTTTTCCGCTCTGCTCTGCTCTTCTCCTTGTGAAGAAGGACTACATTTCCCTCTCCCCACACAGAAGGCTATTTACGTTGTGCTAGGCAGTGCTGATAGAAGCGAGTTGCTAGCTGGTCTTCAAATCTACCCAGCAATATTGGGCTCAACTGATTTGGGCCAACAGTTTTGTTGGGCCAGCGATATAAGGAGAAGATTCACTTCATCTTCTGTCTCTAGCCTTCTCTCTCTCCCTCTTTCTCCCATACTCTCTCTCTCTCTCTCCTATTTAGCCTGACAGATGAGGAACCTCCGTAAATATCAAAGCTACTACCATGACAAAAGAAAGTTATAATCACAAGCAAAAACTAATTACAAGCGGTTACGAAGAGAAATCAAGAGAAATTGACATGATGATACGAATAACGAATTACACTAAATGTCACTGACGATCCTAAAGAATTCATCTGACAAGTCAGTGAAAGGGAAGAGGGCCGAAAAAATTCAGATAGAACCAGGACCTATAACTAGTGATAACGGAAGAATAAGAAGGAACAATATGGATAAGGGTTCAGTACTCAGTACTGCCTTAGGATCTGTATTCACGATCACAACAATCACACGGAGCTTATGCACCGCTTACTAGAGTTAAAAAAAATTGTAGATTCCAGATGACCTACTCTCGTGGCTGCTCCTTTTTACTGTAATAAATTTTATGTATTGGAAACGGGTATTATTCAGTATATAACAAAAAAAAGGCACAATACCGTGACTGGAACGATACACAAATAACCCGCACATAAAAGAGAGAAGCTTACGACGACGTTTCGGTCCGACTTGGTTATTTGTGTATACGGGTATTATTCCTTAGTAATATTTGTATTTCCTTATTCGCTTAGCCAGATTGCACCCATTATAATATAAATGTCATTATTAATATCTCTGTTGCGTTATATTATTAGTATGCTTTTTACAGAAATTTTCATCCCATATATGTGGAAATTACCAGCAGTAGCATTTCTTATCAGCGTTCGAATGATGATAAATTTACTTAAAATAATTCATTGCTGATAGAATGATTATGAACTTTTTAAAATGTAAGTGAAATGTGTATAGTTCATTTTCTCTATTCTTAATATTAGAATTCTCATTATTTTGAGATACTTATAATTATGTAATTATTTTTTTTACATTGTATGTAATGAGTATGTTGATAAAAGAATCTTTACTTGACTGACACTCACAAGTCAAACAACTCATTAGTCAAACTCACTCTGAGTATCAGTCATCCCAAACTCTTTCATGATAGGGTTATTTAGTACTTACCAATACTCGATTGATTAAAATCTCTGGGTATGGTCTGTAGAAGACTCTAATCCCACTACTTAGACTCACGGTGCAAAACGGCAAGAAATACCTGTCTATTATACTCTTGTACAAATCCTGACACATTAGGTACATTTACTTGGCTTACATGGACAAATTTAGGGAGAAGGATGGAGAAATTCGTCGTCTCGGTGCCTTCTAGGAGATTTCTAACCACACGCGATCGACTGAGTCACTGATAAGTAAAGTGTAGAACTTAGAATCCCGTAATTAATAGCAGAATTATAGCGCGATTTTATTACTACGGTGCGCGGACGATAACCAGAGAAGTCCTAGCATGGCTGCCAGTGCTCCTTGCTCGAGCGCTTGGCCCGCTGGCACCTATGTTGCTAAGTCGTACGCCTAGAAAGACGCTACAATGTCGGTACTCAAGCTATTTACGCCAACGTTCCTTGCTAGCTTAACTATCTAGATTAAAATCTTAGACCAGGTTCTAGCTTACTAACTAAATAGCAACTAATTACCCTCACAGCCACATTTCCCATCCCTCCGCCCTGCACTTTCTCACTTGTTACGCTTGTACGGAAAACAGAATTTCCCACAGGGTAATTACTATATATATATATATATATATATATATATATATATATATATATATATATATATATATATATATATATATATATATATATATATATATATATATATATATATATACTCATCTTTTAACAATACGATTTCAAGCAACCGTTCCCTGGAAATCTCGTCGAGATGCCCCATCAGTGTCAACAGAGGTTGTAGGGTAGCAAGTGAGTTACTACAATTTGCCCCAAAGGAGCGTATATCCAGCATTTCATTATTATCTGATATGCATAGTGGTACTCATTTAGTTTGGGCGATAAGCCCGCAAATTACGACCTAGAGTAAGACAGCCTTCAATCTGCCCATGGACTGTAGTTCATTTTTTTTGCAATGCAAGTGAAATTAAGCCTTACCTCGCTCGTGTAACGTGAGCTTCTGGCGTTGACAGCACCAGGAAGATCTGGAACGATGTCTTGAGTAGGCTGCTGCAGATGCGTAGTTACATTGTCCACGTATACATTAATCACTTTGACACCATGTGCCTGAGTGTATACCACTGTGTGCCTGAGTGTATACCACGGTGTTCCTGAGTGTATACTACGGTGTGCCTAAATGCATACCACGGTGTGCCTAAGTGTATACCACTGTGTGCCTGAGTGCATACCATGTGTGCCTGAGTGTATACCACGGTGTGCATGAGTGTATGCCACGGTGTGCTTGAGTGTTTTCTACGGTGTGCCTAAGTGTATACCACGGTGTGCCTGAGTGTATACCACTGTTTGCCTGACTGTATACTACGGTGTGCCTGAGTGTATAACACGGTATGCCTGAGTGTATACCACGTGTGCCTAAGTGTATACCACTGTGTGCCTGAGTGTATACCACGGTGTTCCTGAGTGTATACTACGGTGTGCCTAAATGCATACCACGGTGTGCCTAAGTTTATACCACTGTGTGCCTGAGTGCATACCATGTGTGCCTGAGTGTATACCACGGTGTGCATGAGTGTATGCCACGGTGTGCTTGAGTGTTTTCTACGGTGTGCCTAAGTGTATACTACGGTGTGCCTGACTGTATACCACGGTATGCCTGAGTGTATACCACGTGTGCCTAAGTGTATACCACGGTGTGCCTGAGTGTATACCACGGTGTGCCTAAGTGGAGTGCCTGAGTGTATACCACGGTGTGCCTGAGAGTATACCACGTGTACACAGCCATACTGTCTGTATAGACAGCCTATGCTGTCTGCCAGCTGAGTTCATATCTCGCGCCATCCTCTTGCTAATACCTATAGGCCTATGCCTCTTCAGTATGCCCAGACCTGCCTCTCACTCTTTCACCGGCCTTCACTCAGTCAAGGCCTACTCCTCTCTCCCTCGCTGGGCTTGGCCCTCCAGGGCCTTGGGCACTGAATACACTGCCTGTGTACCCCACGACATTGCAAATAAAGTAAGAAGCCTCCAAACCCTTATCATTGAACCCCGCTGTGCAGGAACGACCAATAATTTGGTAAACATTGGTGACAGCGGTGGTCGCAGCAGTTGTGTAGCCCGAGGAAAGAAGGAAGAGGAATGAAGTCGTCTTCACTTCACCACCCTACACAAGAAGTATCCATCTCTCAACGAGTTATCCTGACGTCGTGTCTGCACGTTTCAGCATCCAGACATAAATACAAGCAGGATTTGGCCGAAATTTACCGAATTTCTTGGAGAATTGTGACTCCTCGCCACAGCATCCCCGGCTGTTAAAGTCATGTGTTCAGCATATGGTTCTGTTGTTGTTGTTTAGCTCAGCATGGTTATTTCAGCAAGTCAGAGGTGAGTTTGTGGTGATTTCAGCATCCAGAGTGGGTGTTTCTCCAAGTGGGTATGTGGGAGAGGAAGTGGCTGGGTTTCTCGCCTCACTCACACCACACCCGTCTACCACCACACCCCACTATGTACTCACTCCCTCTGTGGTGTTTTCTGCTGTTTTCCGTGTGAATTTATTGCCAGAGCTGCGTATCCGAGTGCCCGAGGCCACTCGAAGCCACGTGTGGACAAAGCCACATAGATCACGAAGACACGTGGATCACCAAGCCACGTGGATCAGCATGCCAAATAGATCACGAAACCACGTGGAGCAAGCCACGTGGGGTGTGGACGATGTCACGTGGATCTACAAGCCACGTGGGTTACCAAGCCACACGTCTCAAGCCACATGTTATGGTCTGCTGCTGCATCACTCCACTGACATCACCTCACGACGTCACCCACAATGCTGCCCGACTTCACGACGTCACCCATGATGCCCGAATTCACGACATCACAATGTCTGCCTGACGTCGCCTCGCGACGTCTGCTGACGTCACCATGCTGCAGACGTCACCATCCTGCTGGACTCACCTTGCGATGTCACTCCTGATCGACAGCGTTAGTTTCACAGTGAGCAATATGTTGTGTTTTCAAGAAGATTGAGAGAAGATATATGTCATGTGTTAATTCCTCTCAGTCAGTGTTCTCCCATGTTCGTGTATAGCTTAGTGTCGATTTTTTGCAGAGAAAAGTGCCATTTGCTAGTAAGCCATGTTGTAATACATGTGCAGTGCGGGTGTGTGCAATTTTGTGTGTGTCCTGTGTGGTCTTGAGCCCAGACCACTGTGTAGCACCTCATGTTACTTGTCACCCAGTGTGACCCGCGCATTTGACAGCTGATATTAGTCAGCCCGTGCATCTGAGCCTCTTGTACAGAAAGCTTTTTATGTTCGCTGCTCGTGATGCCCTGCAGAATTGTACCTGCTACGATTCCCATCGAGATTTGTTTCACTTCACCTACAGACCGTCAGAGTGCAGTTATACGTAGAGAAACAAGTCTGGGGACACTTAGACTAACCTCTGCTATAACTCCAACTGCCGAGAGAATGACACTCGTCAAGCCGCAGTTAGATCCTGACGGCAGGCGCTGTGTCAGCCTCGTGTCATAGCTTCAGTGAGCAGCCTGCACAAAGACGATGTCACTTTGACTGCTAGCCTGCTCACTGCAGTATGGTGTATGCTGTTACGACTCCCAGATGTTTCGCCGAGTCATCTCTGCCACGACTCACTCCACGCTCACCGGCAATGACAGCCCCAGCGACAGTACCAGTCGAGAAATATCCTCCTGAGTAGCTTGCCAGATGAAGTCCTGCCCAGTTGCTGAGGCCACCTGCTGGTGCCTTCACTCGAGGGCACCAGCAGGTTGTGCCTCAGGTTGAGCAAAAGCTGCAGCAACTCCTACGATGATTGCTTCACTTTTCCAGAGGAGACCGTACCCTGTTACGTCACAGCTCAGCCGCAGCAATGTCTCCTGTGTTGCAGTACCTGTCCAGATGCAGGAAGGCGTGCAGTGATGTCCATCGACACTCACTGCCTTAGAACACGATGTTTAGTACAACCCACCTGTTTTTTTCTTCCCTCCCTGTCCATGTATGTATATGTATATTTTATTTTGTGTTCTGTGCCCTGTTCCAGCGAGAGACCTAGTTTTTTTTATAGCCAGTCATGGTCAGGGACGACCATGGTGATGCATGGCCGAGAAATGTAGACAGCCATACTGTCTGCACAGACAGCCTATGCTGTCTACCAGCTGAGTTCATATTTTGTGCCATGCTCGTGCTGCCACCTATAGACCTATGCCACTTCAGTATGCCCAGACCTGCCTCTCTCTCACTCTCTCAGCAGCCTTCACTCAGTCAGCAAGGCATACTCCTCTCTCCCTCGCTGGGCATGGCCCTCCCGGGCCATGGGCACTTAACACACTGCCCGTGTACCCCACGACATTACAAATAAAGTAAGAAGCCTCTGAAGCCTTATAATTGAACCCCGCTCTGCAGGAACGACTAATAACCTGGTAAACACACGGTGTGCCTAAGAGTATACCATGGTGTGTATGAGTGTATACCACGGTGTACCTGAGTGTATACCACGGTGTACCTGAGTGTATACCATGGTGTGCCTGAGTGTATACCATGGTGTGCCTGAGTGTATACCATGGTGTGCCTGAGTGTATATCAAAGTGTGCCTGAGTGTATACCACGGTGTGCCTGAGTGTATACCACGGTGTGCCTGAGCGTATACCACGGTGTGCCTGAGTGTATACCACAGTGTGCCTGAGTGCATACCACGGTGTGCCTGAGTGTATATCAAAGTGTGCCTGAGTGTATACTCTGGTGTTGTAGATGAATGGTTCAGAGAACCGACAAGTTGATGAATTAGACACATGTGCAACATTTGGGTATCTTTAATGAGAAAACGTTTCGGCACACAGTGGCTTCATCAGTCCAATACAGAGGAGAAAGGTGTAAGGAGAGCGTGAGTTTGAGGTAATCAATCCCTCAGCATGGTGTCGATGTGTTCAGTCCATCAATCTTGTAGATTGTACAGCATAGCGCCGGAGACGTGGCTTATATACTGTAGTCAGGTGAGGCGAAGCAGGAGGAGGCGGGGTCATAGTGGTACCATCCGCTAGTCGAAGTAGATCATCGACTCCAGGCTGAGAGACTGTTTACCTCAAACTCTTGCTCTTCTTACACCTTTCTGCTTTGTATTGGGCTGATGAAGCCACTGTGTGGCGAAACGTTTCCTCATTAAAGATACCCAAGTGTTGCACCTGTGTCTAATTTGTCATATCATAGTATGCCTGAGTGTATACCACGGTGTGCCTGAGTGTATACCACGGTGTGCTTGAGTGTATACCACGGTGTGCTTGAGTGTATACCACGGTGTGCCTGAGTGTATATCACGTGTGCCTAAGTGTGTACCACGGTGTGCCTAAGTGTATATCACGTGTGCCTTAGTGTATACCACGGTGTGCCTGAGTGTATACCACGGTGTGCCTGAGAGTATACCACGGTGTGCCTGAGTGTATACCACGGTGTGCCTGAGAGTATACCACGGTGTGCCTGAGTGTATACCACGGTGTGCCTGAGTGTATACCACGGTGTGCCTGAGTGTATACCACGGTGTGCCTGAGAGTATACCACGGTGTGCCTGAGAGTATACCACGGTGTGCCTGAGTGTATACCACGATGTGCCTAAGTGTATACCACGATGTGCCTGAGTGTATACCACGGTGTGCCTAAGTGTATACCACGGTGTGCCTGAGTGTATACCACGGTGTGCCTGAGTGTATACCACGGTGTGCCTGAGTGTATACCACGGTGTGCCTGAGTGTATACCACGGTGTGCCTGAGTGTTCACAGCAGCGTGGTGGAGGAGATTTTCCTCCACCACGATGCTGTGAACATTAACTCCAAGGCTGAGGGACTGATTACCTGAGTATATACCACGGTGTGCCTGAGTATATACCATGGTGTGCCCGAGAATATACCACGGTTTGCCTACGGTGTCACACATTAACCAACACTTTATCATGTTTGTATGGTTTTACACTCCTTAAATTTCTAATTGGAGATTGATAGTATTTCGGAGTCTACAGGACAAACTCACTTTTGTCATTGTTCTCAATAAGAGATTTTGTGACGTGTTCATGATCTGATGTCTGAATTCATCCTAGCTTGTCGCTCTGCTCAATGCCCACCAGTTCATCGTCCGTGCAAAAGAACTGCTGGTATTTTCTTTACATCCACTAGTTGCTATTCTGAGCAATCAGAATTAACACAAGTTGGTAGGTTTCCTGTTATTTACCTTTAGACTAGAAGTCACAATACTCCCAACTTTTAGATCAAGTGGGGAGCAGGTTTTTTCTTAATTTTCCTGCTATGGGTAAAAGAGTCATTATTCAAATTGAATAGTCAATGAGAAATACTTACAAGGAGAGAGAGAGACGTGGTACATACATGTCTCTCTCATTAAAGTTGTTGTGCGAGGAAGGAAGAGCCCTTCTGGGAGGGCTAAGTCCCTCAGGGAGCTGAAAGGGGCTGAGGGCGGTTGGTAGACAGCAACCACCCATGGATGTACTACCGTCCTGCCAAGTGAGTGTAAAACGAAAGCCTGTAATTGTTTTACATGATGGTAGGATTGCTTGTGTCTTTTATCTCATAAATTTGCAAGATTACAGGTACGTCTTGCTACTTCTGCTTACACTTAGGTCACACTACACATATATGTACACGCTTATTTACACACACTCATCTGAGTTTTCTTTGATTTTATCTTAATAGTTCTTGTTCTTATTACTTTTCCTTTTATATCCATGGGGAAGTGGAATAAAAATCTTTCCTCCGTAAGCCATGCGTGTTGTATAAGTCAACTAAAATGCCGGGAATAATGGGCTAGTAACCCCTTTTCCTGTAATAATTACTAAAAAGAATGTGAAGAAAACTGTCAAAGTGGGAAGTCTGAATGTGCGTGGATGTTGTGCATATGATAAGAAAGAGATGATTGTGGATGTTATGAATGAGAGGAAGCTGGATGTCCTGAAGCTGAAGGGGGTGGGAGAGTTTCAGTAGAGAGGAATAAATGGGATTAGGTCAGGGATTTCAAACAGAATTAGAGCTGAAGAAGGAGTAGCAATAATGTTGAAGGATAACCTATGGCAGGAAAAGAGGGACTATAAATGTATTAATTCAAGGATTATGTGGAGTAAAATAAAGGTTGGATGTGAAAAGTGGGTTACAGTAAGCGTATATGCACCTGGAGAAGAGAGAAGTGTAGAGGAGAGAGAGAGAGATTTTGGGAAATATTGAGTGAATGCGTGGGGAGTTTTGAATCAAGTGTGAGAGTAATGGTGGTTGGGGATTTCAATGCTGAAGTGGGTAAAATTGCTGTGGAGGGAGTAGTAGGTAAATTTGGGGTGCCAGGGGTAAATGAAAATGGGGAGCCTTTAATTGAGCTATGTGTAGAAAGAGGTTTGGTAATAAGTAATACATATTTTATGAAAAAGAGGATAAATAAATACACAAGACATGATATAGCATATAATGAAAGAAGTTTATTAGATTATATGTTGGTTGATAAAAGGTTGATGGGTAACCTCCAGGATGTACATATTTACAGAGGGGCAACTGATATGTCGGATCATTATTTAGTTGTAGCTACAGTTAGAATAAGAGGTAGATGGGACAAAAGGAAAATGGCAACAACAAGCAAGACGGAGGTAAAAGTGTATAAACTAAGGGAGGAGGAAGTTCGGGTGAGATATAAGCAACTATTGGCAGAAAGGTGGACTGGTGCAAGTATGAGTAGTGGAGGGGGGGAGGGGCGGTTGAAGAGGGTTGGAATAGTTCTAAAAATGCAGTATTATAATTTGGGGTAGAAGTTTGTGGCTATAGGAGGGTGGGTGCAGAACGAAAGAGGAGTGATTGGTGGAATGATGAAGTAAAGGGTGTGATAAAAGAGAAAAAGGTAGCTTACGAGAGGTTTTTACAAATCAGAAGTGTTATACGAAGAGTAGAGTATATGGAGAGTAAAAGAAAGGTGAACAGAGAGAGTGCTAAAGGAGAGCAGATGACAGAGTGGGAGAGGCACTGTCAAGAAATTTTAATGTAAATAAGAAAATTTGGAATGAGTTAAACAAGTTAAGAAAGCCTAGGGAACGAATGGATATGTCAGTTAAAAACAAAATAGGAGAGTTAGTAGATGGGGAGATGGAGGTATTGGGTAGATGGCGAGAATATTTTGAGTAACTTGTAAATGTCGACGAAGAAAGGGAGGCGGTAATTTCATGCACTGGCCAGAGAGGTATACCATCTTGTAGGAGTGAAGAAGAGCAGGATGTGAGTGTGGAGGCGGTGCGTGAGGCATTACGTAGAATTAATGGGGGTAAAGCAGCTGGAACTGACGGGATCATGACAGAAATGTTAAAAGCAGGGGGGATATAGTGTTGGAGTGGTTGGTATTTTTGTTTAATAAATGTATGAAATAGGGGAAGGTACCTAGGGATTGGCAGGGAGCATGTATAGTCCCTTTATATAAAGGGAAGGGGGACAAAATAGATTGTAAAAATTATAGAGGAATAAGTTTACTGAGTATACCAGGAAAAGTGTACGGTAGGGTTATTATTGAAAGAATTAGAGGTAAGACAGAATGTAGGATTGCGGATGAGCAAGGACGTTTTAGAGTGGGTAGGGGATGTGTAGATCAAGTGTTTACATTGAAGCATATATGAGCAGTATTTAGATAAAGGTAGGGAAGTTTTTATTGCATTTATGGATTTAGAAAAGGCATATGATAAAGTGGATAGAGGAGCAATGTGGCAGATGTTGCAAGTATATAGAATAGGTGGTAAGTTGCTAAATGCTGTAAATAGTTTTTATGAGGATAGCGAAGCTCAGGTTAGGGTGTATAGAAGAGAGGGAGACTACTTCCCGGTAAAAGTAGGTCTTAGACAGGGATGCGTAATGTCACCATGGTTGTTTAATGTATTTATGGATGGGGTTGTAAAAGAAGTAAATGCTAGGGTGTTCGGGAGAGGGGTGGGATTAAATTATGGGGAATCAAATACAAAATGGGGATTGACACAGTTATTTTTTGCTGATAATACTGTGCTTATGGGAGATTGTAAATAAAAATTGGAAAGGTTAGTAGACGAGTTTGGGAGTGTGTGTAAAGGTAGAAAATTGAAAGTGAACATAGAAAAGAGTAAGGTGATGAGGGTGTCAAATGATTTAGATAAAGAAAAACTGGATATCAAATTGGGGAGGAGTATGGAAGAAGTGAATGTTTTCAGATATTTGGGAGTTGACGTGTCAGTGGATGGATTTATGAAGGATGAGGTTAATCATAGAACTGATGAAGCATAAAAGACGAGTGGTGCGTTGAGGTATATGTGGAGACAAAAAAGTCATCTATGGAGGCAAAGAAGGGAATGTATGAAAGTATAGTAGTACCAACACTCTTATATGGATGTGAAGCTTGGGTGGTAAATGCAGCAGCGAGGAGACGGTTGGAGGCAGTTGAGATGTTCTGTCTAAAGGCAATGTGTGGTGTGAATATTATGCAGAAAATTCGGAGTGTGGAAATTAGGAGAAGGTGTGGAGTTAATAAAAGTATTAGTCACAGGGCTGAAGAGGGGTTGTTGAGGTGGCTTGGTCATTTAGAGAGAATGGATCAAAGTAGAATGACATGGAAAGCGTATAAATCTGTCAGGGAAGGAAGGCGGGGTAGGGGTCGTCCTCGAAAAGGTTGGAGGGAGGGGGTAAAGGAGGTTTTGTGGGCGAGGGGCTTGGACATCCAGCAAGCGTGCGTGAGCATGTTAGATAGCAGTGAATGGAGACGAATGGTATATGGGACCTGACGAGCTGTTGGAGTGTGAGCAAGGTAATATTTAGCGATGGAAACCGGTTATTTTTATATAACCGGACTTGAGTCCTGGAAATGGGAAGTACAAGCCTGCACTTTAAAAGAAGGGGTTTGGGATATTGGCAGTTTAGAGGGATATGTTGTGTATCTTTATACGCAAATGCTTCTAAACTGTTGTATTCTGAGCACCTCTGCAAAAACAGTGATTATGTGTGAGTGACGTGAAAGTGTTGAATAATGAAAGTATTTACTTTTTTGGGATTTTCTTTCTTTTTTGGGCCACCCTGCCTCGGTGGGAGACGGCCTACTTGTTGAAATATATATACATATATATACATATATACATACACATATATATATATATATACATATATATATATATACATATATATATATACATATAAGAACATAAGAACATAAGAACGAAGGAACACTGCAGAAGGCCTACTGGCCCATGCGAGGCAGGTCCAAGTCCCTACCGGCTTAAGCCAATGCACCCAACCTAGTCAGGTCAGGTCACATTGACTTAAGGGAGGAACACGGCAACCGACCTGTTAGCACAAGCTATCAGGTCTAACTCACACCCACCCACATCTACTCATGTATTTATCCAACCTATTTTTAAAGCTACACAACGTTCTGGCCTCTATAACGGTACTTGGGAGTTTGTTCCACTCATCCACAACTCTATTACCAAACCAGTACTTTCCTATATCCCTCCTGAATCTGAATTTTTCCAACTTAAAACCATTGCTGCGAGTCCTGTCTAGGCTAGATATTTTCAGCACACTATTTACATCCCCTTTATTTATTCCTGTCTTCCACTTATAAACCTCAATCATATCCCCCCTAATTCTACGTCTTTCTAGAGAGTGCAGTTTCAGGGCCCTTAGTCTATCCTCATAGGGAAGGTTTCTGATACATGGGATCATCTTTGTCATCCTCCTTTGTACATTTTCCAGAGAATTTATATCCATTCTGTAATACGGTGACCAAAACTGTGCAGCATAATCTAAATGAGGCCTAACCAAGGATGTATAGAGTTGAAGAACAACCTGAGGACTCCTATTATTTATGCTTCTTGATATGAAGCCAAGGATTCTATTAGCTTTATTGCGAACACTTATGCACTGTTGTCTTGGTTTCAGATTACTGCTAACCAGAACTCCTAAATCTTTTTCGCAATCCGTAATATTAAGATCTACATTATTTAGTTTATATGTGGCATGGTTATTGTCCTGTCCAACATTTAGAACTTTGCATTTGTCTATATTAAACTGCATCTGCCACTTCTCCGACCACTGCGTCAGTCTATTCAAATCTTCCTGGAGTGCTCGAATGTCCTCGTCATAATGAATTCGACGGCCTATTTTGGTGTCATCGGCAAACTTGCCGATGTCGCTCTTTATGCCCTCAGCTATGTCGTTTATGTAGATTGTGAACAGCAGGGGGCCCAACACTGACCCCTGTGGAACACCGCTCGTGACGCTTCCCCACTCTGATTTCTCCCCATTTATGCAAACTCTCTGCTGCCTATTTGTCAACCATGCCTCTATCCAGGAAAAAATTTCACCTCCTATTCCATGTGCTTTAATTTTTCTCAATAGTCTCTGATGTGGGACCCTGTCAAAAGCCTTACTGAAGTCCATATACACAATATCATATTCATTACCATGATCTACCTCCTCAAATACCTTAGTGAAAAAAGTTAATAAATTCGTAAGGCAGGAACGCCCCTTTGTAAAACCATGCTGAGATTCGTTGATTAATTTATGCTTTTCAAGGTGGCTACGAACTGCCTCGGCAATTATTGATTCCATAAATTTTCCCACTATGGAGGTTAGGCTTATTGGTCTATAGTTCGAAGCTAAGGACCTGTCACCTGTTTTGAAAATAGGTATCACATTTGCCATTTTCCACTTATCTGGCACCATGCCAGTTTGTAGTGATATGTTGAAAAGATTAGCCAAAGGTGTGCTAAGCTCCTCTTTACATTCCTTTAGAACCCTTGCATACAGTTCATCAGGGCCTGGGGATTTGTTAGGTTTTAATTTATCTATTTGCCTAAGGACCATGTCACTTGTGACCCTAATAGTGCACAGTTTATTATCGTCCTGTTCTACATAATTTATCATTACTGGAATATCGCTGGTATCCTCCTGTGTAAAAACTGAGAGGAAGTATGTGTTAAAAATTCTACACATTTCCTTATCACTGTCAGTGAGCTGACCCGAGGAACTTTATATATATATATATATATATATATATATATATATATATATATATATATATATATATATATATATATATATATATATATATATATATAGATAGATATATGCAAAAAAGCGCTATCGTGACTTCTCACATTATCAAGGAACTATATGGTTCCTTGATAATGTGAGAAGTCACGAAAGCTCTTGGAATTTCTCTATTCTCTCACAGTGGTTGTTTTGCATATTTTAATATCATCTGTTTAGTGTGATCTTATTGTCATATAAATATCGATATAGGCCTTACGCAAGGATGTGTGATGCCACCGTGGTTCGATATATTTATGGATGGGGTTGTAAGAGAAGTGAATGCGAGGATCTTGGCAAGAGGTGTAGAGTTAAAAGATAAAGAATCACACACAAAGTTGAGTTGTCACAGCTGCTCTTTGCTGATGACACGGTGCTTTTGGGAGATTCTGAAAAGAAGTTGCAAAGGTTTATGGATGAATTTGGAGAGGTATGTAAAAGAAGAAAATTAAAAGTGAATATAGGGAAGAGTAAGGTTATGAGGATAAAAAGATTAGGTGACGAAAATTGGATATCAGATTGGAGAGAAAGAGTATGGAGGAGGTGAATGTATTCAGATATTTTGGAGTGGACGTGTCTGCAGATGGGTCTATGAAGGATGAGGTGAATCATAGAATTGATAAGGGAAAAAGGGTGAGTGGTGCACTTAGGAGTCTGTGGAGACAAAGAACTTCGTCCGTGGAAGCAAAAAGGGGAATGTATGAGAGTATAGTTGTACCAACCCTCTTGTATGGGTGTGAAGCATGAGTGATGAATGTTGCAGCGAGGAGAAGGCTGGAGGCAGTGGAGATGTCATGTATAAGTGCAATATGTGGTGTGAATATAATGCAGAGAATTTGTTGTTCGGAAATTAGGAGAAGGTGTGGGATAACTAAAACTATTATCTAGAGGGCTGAGGAGGGGTTGTTCACATGGAACGGGAGGAGATGGAACCCATGGCAAGTAGTCCTAAAACTCAGAGGCCAGTGTGTTAACCACTTGGCCGAGTACATAGCGTACTGGCCAGTGAATTCAATCCTCACCCGTTCCGTGAGTTGGTTAATATTTATTTCTACCTCTACGTATATAAGATTTCGGGTAAATGGGTTTCATTAATTAGTTGTTAAATATTTTGCACTTTTTTACAAAGGCATAAATTAAATGTATATCCCGTACAATTTTCCAATTGTATATTCTGCATCACTAGAAAGCTGATATAAATGTTTTTATTAAAATGTCGAAATGGAATATTTACTGTGATGTAATTACTAACTAATCGCAAGAAGCGTATCATAAAAGTGTGTTTGTGTGTGTGTGTTTGTATGTATGTGCATGTGTGTGTGTGTGTGTGTGTGTGCGTGTGTGTGTGTGAGAGTGCGTGTGTGTGTGTGTTTGTGTGTGTGTGTGTGTATGTCTGCATGTGTGTGTGTTTGTGTGTTCGTTTGTGTGTGTGTGTGTGTGAGTTTGCATGTGTGTGTGTGTATTCACCTAGTACTCACCTAGTTGAGGTTGCAGGGGTCGAGTCCAAGCTCCTGGCCCCGCCTCTTCAATGGTCGCTACTAGGTCACTCTCTTTGAAACGTGAGCTTTATCATACCTCTGCTTAAAGCTATGTATGGATCCTGCCTCCACTACATCGCTTCCCAAACTATTCCACTTCCTGACTACTCTGTTGCTGAAGAAATACTTCCTAGCATCCATGTGATTCATCTGCGTCTTCAACTTCCAACTGTGTCCCCTTGTTGCTGTGTCCCATCTCTGGAACATCCTGTCTTTGTCCAACTTGTCAATTCCTCTCAGTATTTTCTATGTCGTTATCATGTACTCACGTAGTTGTACTCACCTAGTTGAGGTTGCAGGGGTCGAGTCCAAGCTCCTGGCCCCGCCTCTTCACTGGTCGCTACTAGGTCACTCTCCCTGAACCATGAGCTTTATCGTACCTCTGCTTAAAGCTATGTATGGATCCTGCCTCAACAACATTGCTTCCCAAACTATTCCACTTCCTGACTACTCTGTGGCTGAAGAAATACTTCCTAACATCCCTTTGATTCATCTGTGTCTTCAGCTTCCAGCTGTGTCCCCGTGTTGCTGTGTCCAGTCTCTGGAACATACTGTCTTTGTCCACCTTGTCAATTCCTCTCAGTATTTTGTAAGTCGTCATCATGTCCCCACTATCTCTCCTGTCCTCCAGTGTCGTCAGGTTGATTTCCCTTAACCTCTCCTCATAGGACATACCTCTTAACTCTGGGACTAGTCTTGTTGCAAACCTTTGCTCTTTCTCTAGTTTGTTTACATGCTTGGCTAGGTGTGGGTTCCAAACTGGTGCCGCATACTCCAATATGGGCCTAACGTACACGGTGTACAGGGTCCTGAACGAGTCCTTATTAATATGTCGGAATGCTGTTCTGAGGTTTGCCAGGCGTCCATATGCTGCAGCAGTTATTTGGTTGATGTGCGCTTCAGGAGATGTGCCTGGTGTTATACTCACCCTAAGATCTTTTTCCTTGAGTGATGTTTGTAGTCTCTGGCCCCCTAGACTGTACTCCGTCTGCGGTCTTCTTTGCCCTTCCCCAATCTTCATGACTTTGAACTTGGTGGGATTGAACTCCAGGAGCCAGTTGCTGGACCAGGTCTGCAGCCTGTCCAGATCCCTTTGTATTTCTGCCTGGTCTTCGATCGAATGAATTCTTCTCATCAACTTCACGTCATCTGCAAACAGGGACACCTCGGAGTTTATTCCTTCAGTCATGTTGTTCACAAATACCAGAAACAGCACTGGTCCTAGGACTGATCCCTGTGGGACCCCGCTGGTCACAGGTGCCCACTCTGACACCTCGCCACGTGCCATTACTCGCTGCTGTCTTCCTGACAAGTATTCCCTGATCCATTGCAGTGCCTTCCCTGTTATCCCTGCTTGGTCCTCCAGTTTTTGCACTAATCTCTTGTGTGGTACTGTGTCAAACGCCTTCTTGCAGTCCAAGAAAATGCAATCCACCCACACTTCTCTCTCTTGTCTTACTGCTGTCACCATGTCATAGAACTCCAGTAGGTTTGTGACACAGGATTTCCCATCTCTGAAACCATGTTGGCTGCTGGTGATGAGATCATTCCATTCTAGATGTTCCACCATTCTTCTCCTGACAATCTTTTCCATGATTTTGCATGCTATACATGTCAGTGACACTGGTCTATAGTTTAGTGCTCCATGTCTGTCTCCTTTTTTAAAGATTGGGACCACATTTGCTGTCTTCCAAGCCTCAGGCAATCTCCCTGTTTCGATAGATGTATTGAATATTGTTGTTAGGGGTACACATAGCGCCTCTGCTCCCTCTCTCAGGACCCTTGGAGAGATGTTATCTGGCCTCATTGCCTTTGAGGTATCTAGCTCGCTCCGAAGCCTCTTCACTTCTTCCTCGGTTGTGTGCACTGTGTCCAGCACATGGTGGTGTACCCCACCTCTCCGTCTTTCTGGAGCCCCTTCTGTCTCTGTGAACACTTCTTTGAATCTCTTGTTGAGTTCCTCACATACTTCACTGTCATTTCTTGTTGTCTCTCCTCCTTCCTTCCTTAGCCTGATTACCTGGTCCTTGACGGTTGTTTTCTTCCTGATGTGGCTGTATAACAGCTTCGGGTCAGATTTGGCTTTTGCTGCTATGTCGTTTTCATATTGACGTTGGGCCTCCCTTCTTATCTGTGCATATTCGTTTCTGGCTCTACGACTGCTCTCCTTATTCTCCTGGGTCCTTTGCCTTCTATATTTCTTCCATTCCCTAGCACACTTGGTTTTTGCCTCCTTGCATCTTTGGGTGAACCATGGGCTCATCCTGGCTTTTTCATTATTCCTGTTACCCTTGGGTACAAACCTTTCCTCATCCTCCTTGCACATTGTTGCTACATATTCCATCATCTCATTAACTGGCTTCCCTGCCAGTTCTCTGTCCCACTGAACCTCATTCAGGAAGTTCCTCATTCCTGTGTAGTCCCCTTTCCTGTAGTTTGGTTTCATTTGTCCTGGCCTTCCTGCTTCCCCCTCCACTTGTAGCTCTACTGTGTATTCGAAGCTCAAAACCACATGATCGCTGGCCCCAAGGGGTCTTTCATATGTGATGTCCTCAATATCTGCACTACTCAAGGTGAATACTAAGTCCAGTCTTGCTGGTTCATCCTCTCCTCTCTCTCTTGTAGTGTCCCTTACGTGTTGGTACATGAAGTTTTCCAGTACCACCTCCATCATCTTAGCCCTCCATGTATCTTGGCCCCCATATGGCTCCAAGTTCTCCCATTCGATCTCCTTGTGGTTAAAGTCGCCCATGATCAGGAGCTTTGCCCTGCATGCATGAGCTCTTCTGACCACTGCAGCCAGTGTGTCAACCATCGCTCTATTGCTCTCGTCATACTCTTGCCTTGGCCTCCTGCTGTTCTGTGGTGGGTTATACATCACTGCAATTATCACCTTGGGACCTCCAGAGTGAAGCGTTCCCGCTATGCAATCACTTTCTTCTCCGCTGTCTCCTCTCTCCAGCTCATCAAAATTCCATTGGTGTTTGATCAGGAATGCCACTCCTCCATCCCCCCTGTTCCTTCTGTCTTTCCTCAGGATCTGGTATCCCGTTGGAAAGATGGCATCTGTTATCATACCTGTAAGCTTGGTTTCTGTGATCGCTATGATGTCTGGTGATGCCTCTTTGACTCTTTCGTGCCATTCCTCCCACTTGTTTGTTATTCCGTCAGCGTTTGTGTACCATACCTTCAGTTTCCTTTCCAACACTGTGGTTTGGGGGGCCTGTGGGGGTGGGAGACCTGGTAGCATACTGTGGGATTCTATGGTTGGGGGTTGGGTGGAAGCTGTGTGTATGGATTGTATTGTGTGTTCTGATGGTGTGATAGGTTGTGGGGTTCTGAGGATAGTTGTGTGTGCGCTTGCCCTTGCTACTCTGTTCTGCTCTGACTGACCTCTGCTGGTTCCATCCTTGTCTCCTTTCCTAGCTCCTTTCGCTTTTTTGTCCTCTCCCTCAGCTGCTGTCTCTGTTTGTGTTCTGTCTCTGTCTAGGAACACCTTCTTGTACTCTTCCGAGCTTTTCAATCGTGGTTTATCTTGGAGGATCCTGTTCCGCACTGTTTCTGTCCTGAGAATCAGCTTGATCGGTCGGTTTCTCCCCTTCAAGTACCCCCCTATTCTCTGAAAATTTCCAATCTCGTCCATGTCTTCTCCCCCTATTTCTGTGATGATTTTCTCAATCTCCTTTCTTTCTTCCTGCTGTCTTTCAATGTGTGTCCTTTCCTCTCTCTCCCGAAGCCCATGGATAAACACTGATTTTGCCCTTTTCTCCTCCCATTGCCTCTCCCTCTGTGACTCTGGTTCCTCTCTGTATGTGGTCATTTTCTCCCTTGATTTTTCCAGTGGCTCTTGGTAGCATGGTTGTGCTTCAGCATTCGACCTATCTCCCTCTCCATCTGCACCCATCTGCTCTTCCCTTCCACTCCCTGGCCCTTCTTTGCAGGCTGATATGACATTAGCATAATTCATATCTCCTTCCTTCCTGTTCAGCCTCTCAGCTTTGTATGGTGCGTCTCCTCTGGTCACTACCCCTGAGACTTGCTTCAGCCTGTTTACCTCAAATTCTAGGACCTTTACCCTGGCTACTGCAGTTTCGACTTGTGCCTCCCAACTCTTCGTCTCCTTCTCCAACCTCTTTTCCCATTTCACAGAGAGCTCTTTCTCCATTTTTTCAGAAAGCTCTCCTAATTTTCTCTCCCATTCTTGCTCTATTCTTTTCCACTGCTCCTCCATCCATTCCTCCCTACCAGTACCATTGTCATCTGATGCCTGATTCCTGCGAGTCCCAACCATTTTTTTTTTTTTTTTTTTTTAGTGAAAGAGAGAGAAAAAGAAAAAGGGGAGAGAGTGAGAGAGAGGGAGAAATAGAAGGGGAGGGTAGAAGGAGAGAGGGGAAAAGAAGGGAAAAGGGGGGAGAAAGTGAGAGAGAGGGAAAAGGTAAGACAGATGGGGGAGTGACAAGGGAAGAGAGAGAGAAAAAAAAAGAAGAAGAGAGAGAGAGTAAGAGAGGAAGAGAGGAAGGGAGAGGGAGAGAGAAAGGGAGAGAGAGAGGAAGAGAGAGGAAGAGAGAAAGGGGGGAGAGAGAGAGAGAAAGAGAAAGAGAGAGAGAGAGAGAGAGAGAGAGAGAGAGAGAGAGAGAGAGAGAGAGGAAGAGAGAGGAGGAGAGGAGAGGGAGAGAGATGGTGGGGGGGGAGGAAGGGTTAGAGGGTCACTTCACAGGAAGGTGAGAAATCCTGTATATGTGTGTGTGTGTGTGTGTGTGCTAGAGCTATTCAAGTGCCTAACAGCAGAGCCTGTTCTCACCTAATGTGTGTGCATATGTTTATGTAAACAGTCCTTATTTCCCACATATGTACTACATATGTATTGCATATGTACCCGATCTCTTGGTTCCCACTGTACTGTCTTATGCGTTTAAAATTACGTTCAAAAATAAATACACTAGGCTTCGCCTGTATGCCGCTACCTCTAAATTCTATTAAATGCCAGTAAATGCTGCTTATTCTAATTCTGATAGCTCGAGGAGAGTGAACCCCAATTCCAGCTAGAGACAGGTACTATTGACCCCATGCAACTCAAACTAGGTGAATATTGCTTGCGGCTGGCAGTGGAGTAACGTTGCGGGTCTGTCCTGTCCCAGAAGTTGAAGATGTTTGATGCTTCTCGGTAATTTTTCCACTAACTTCCTGTATGCACTATATTCTCTAGCTCTTCTAATTTTTTCACTCACTCGCTGTATTTACTGACACATCTATACATATCTCTTATCTCCCTGGTCTTGAGTCGCACTTATTCTTCAAAATACCCCACTGCGTTATTATGGCAACACTATTTAGGCCTGACACAACCGTTCACCCTTCCAACGGCCCCACTAAACAGTTAAGTCACTTTTTCCTTTGTTTTCTTTTCTGTGATCACTTATATTTCCTTTTTTTCGGGGCTTAAGTGATTATATGCACTCTCATGCATGCACACGCCTATATCCCACACTCTATTCCTTATGGCACAGTCAGAAATTATCACCAAAACACGAGCTCAAACCGCGTGACTCCTCCACGAGTGTGTGTTTGTGTGTGTTTGTGTGTGTTTGTGTGTGTTTGCGTGTGTTTGCGTGTGTTTGCATGTGTTTGTGTGTGTGTGTGTGTGTGTGTGTGTGTGTGTAATATCAGATGGCTTTACTGTTTCTCTGAGGGATTTTAATTGACAGTAAAAAAAAAAACAATCATTCCTAACAGTGTTAGAATTAATGACGCTCTAAGTCAAGGACACGTGTTGTCTAATACTCAGCTGTCTTCAAAACCCAAAGGAGATATAATAATTTAGTTAAGAGGAGCTTACGACGACGTTTCGGTCCGACTTGGACGATTTACTAAGTGTGACTTCGTAAATATTCCAAGTCAGACCGAAACGTCGTCGTAAGCTCCTCTCTTCTATGTGCGAGTTATTTGTGTATCGTTCTAGTCACGGTATTGTACCTTTTTTGTTATTATAATTTAGTTAAATCTGTAAGGAAAATGCATTTCTTTAAATGTAAAGAAGAGTTACGAAATAACTTAATGATATTTTTACCGCAATGAATTGTATTTAGAAAACTCCTGAAGCTATGATATTAAGTCATAAAAAAGGTACTTTAGACAGATACAAAAAACTGAGAAAATACTGTGCCGTTCCATGCCAGTCTTCACAATGGGTCAACAAAGTTCACAACGACAGCAGTGGTCAACGTAGCTACAGTAGTGGTGGTTGTGGTAGTAATAACAGAGGTGCACCTCCACCAGCACTATAATATTAAGATGTAAAATTACTCACCAGCAACTAGTATTAGAACCCCTGAAGCATGCATGTATTGCATGTCTGAGTTTCAGAACCCTTCGTGCATACTCTGAGTTTCAGAACACTCCCCCCCCCCCCCGCCAAGTTTACTTTTTGACAGAAAATTAAATATACATTGCTTCAATGATTCAGACTTCTTGCAGCCGCATTCAAGAAGTCTTCTTCGAGTGAATCGTGGTATCCCCTCCTGAGCTGTAGAATAACGAGTATTAATTATACATTTGCCCCAAAGAAGCGTATATTTCAGCATTTCACATCTCAAAATGCTTAATTGTAGTTGAACTCACTTGGTTTGGGCTGAAAAGCCCGCTAATGACGGGGTCTATTGGTAAATTCACTCGAAGCTCTCTCCTAACTATCAGCTACATCTAAAATGACGAGGTGTGGGTAGAGGTGGACCTACCTGTGTATTGTAACTGACCCAATTTTCCCTAGTTTGTGGTATGGAAAGTGTGACCCCGGTATAGTTGGCTTGAATAGACTGAAAGCTGGAGTGTCAATGGACTGTTGCACTGCTGTTCACCACTACGTCGGGTACCAGTTAAACTACACTATTCACTTGCATCATTTGTTCATATTTTCGTGGTATTATCAACAACAGGAAGAACATGGACACACACAGTAACACTGTGTAATTAGTTCTACCGCTAATTTCCTGGCTTATATAAAAGAACTAGTCTAACTTTCCTAGTATCCTGAGATTGTTAGAATGAACTAGAGTCAAAAACGCACTAGTCACTACTGTCCCTTTGTCTTTTGTTCGATAAGGGGGCGACGCCCTCATGACACACATTTTTCGTCCATTCCTTTGAAGCAATCTGAGCTCCGCAGCACACACTGCCCGTTTCCTCACTAGGATATGCTGAACTCAGCGTGATTTCTCTCCGTGCTAAACATTGCAACGGTATCAATACAAGATAGTAGACTTCTTGTTATCTAGTTATAGACTATAATTCATGATAGTTCTAAATTATAGATAAAGTGGGTGTAGGCTTTTCCTTAATTTTCCTGTTAAGGAGAAAGGTGTATATTGTTCTCGTTTCACTATCATTTGTAGTTGCAACGAAAAATGATCTCCAGCAAGGAGAGTATAGCGTGGTACCAACATGTGTTTCCAATAAATCTGTTTTTGAGGAAGTAAGAGAGTTCATCAGCCCCTTCCAAGGAGATGAGCCCCTCAGGGGGATGAAGGGGGCTGAAATAACTGAGACGATACCCGCTTCACTGAAGAATTTTCTCCGCACCCTCAAGCATACTCCTCGGTGAGTTTCAGAACCCCTCATGCATACACCTCTGTGAGTTGTGGAATAAGAAGAGTAGATACAAATAATGCTAATATGTAGAGGAATAAGCATAATGTTCCAGTTCTCCTGTTTATTTCATCACATTTTTTTAATATTGGTATGGTATATCCCCCCTAGTTATATGCGAGTAATAGATATAAGAAGTGGAGGGTGGAAAGAGTCTCTTTAGATATAATGTTCTGGCCTCAAACATCTAAATAATATATGATAATATATACTGGTTATATACAGAAGAAGACTGCTTTTTCAACAGATATTCTAAAATCATATCTCATTCTTATGTTTCTCTCACTCTCTCTCTCTCTTTCGCTCGCTCTCTCTCGCTCTCGCTCTCTCTCTCTGGGGCTGTTAGTGTGACCATTTAACTCTCCCACCACTACAGTCGTGCTCTGTCTCTAACTTTTCCCCCTGTCGTTTTCTTTATTGCTCCCACGTATACTCTCTCGTCTCCCCTTGTCATAATGACTGTCAGGTGTAGTTTATGGTGTGTCATCAATGGTCGCCTGCTCTGCATGGTCATTCACTCCCCCCAGCAACTTCATCTGTCTAGTGTTGACAAGGCTGATATTCATTTCATGTGCCTGCACAGAAAGTTATTGTGAAGTGGAAGGCAGATGAAACCCACAATCCATAAAACATTTGTCTTGTTGCTGATTCCATTTACACGTAAGCACACAGGAAAGGCATATATCCCAAGATTTTATAATTCACACCGAGGATATCTACTGAAGAGCACTATCAACTATTATGTCTTTTTAGGACTGTTTAGTCATCCTGCAAATAATAAATGATTTTCCTTCAATTTTATAAATTTATTAAAATTTAATCTACACACAATATATTATTTTTATTATTTTATTAATACATCGGCCAGTTCCCACCAAGGAAGGGTGGCCCGAAAAAGAAAAACTTTCATCATCATTCACTCCATCACTGTCTTGCCAGAAGGGTTCTTCACACTACAGTTTATGAAACTGCAACAGTAACACCCCTCCTTCAGAGTGCAGGCACTGTACTTCCCATCTCTCTCTCTCTCTCTCTCTCTCTCTCTCTCTCTCTCTCTCTCTCTCTCTATAGATTATATATATATATATATATATATATATATATATATATATATATATATATATATATATATATATATATATGGTGGAATGATGATGTAAAGAGAGTAGTAAGGGAGAAAATGTTAGCATATGAGACGTTTTTACAAAGTAGAAGTGATGCAAGGAGGGAAGAGTATATGGAGAAAAAGAGAGAGGTTAAGAGAGTGGTGAAGCAATGTAAAAAGAGAGCAAATGAGAGAGTGGGTGAGATGTTATCAACAAATTTTGTTGAAAATAAGAAAAAGTTTTGGAGTGAGATTAACAAGTTAAGGAAGCCTAGAGAACAAATGGATTTTTCAGTTAAAAATAGGAGAGGAGAGTTATTAAATGGAGAGTTAGAGGTATTGGGAAGATGGAAGGAATATTTTGAGGAATTGTTAAATGTTGATGAAGATAGGGAAGCTGTGATTTCGTGTATAGGGCAAGGAGGAATAACATCTTGCAGGAGTGAGGAAGAGCCAGTTGTGAGTGTGGAGGAAGTTCGTGAGGCAGGAGGTAAAGTGAAAGGGGGTAAGGCAGCCGGGATTGATGGGATAAAGATAGAAATGTTAAAAGCAGGTGGGGATATAGTTTTGGAGTGGTTGGTGCAATTATTTAATAAATGTATGGAAGAGGGTAAGGTACCTAGGGATTGACAGAGAGCATGCATAGTTCCTTTGTATAAAGGCAAAGGGGATAAAAGAGAGTGCAAAAATTATAGGGGGATAAGTCTGTTGAGTATACCTGGTAAAGTGTATGGTAGAGTTATTATTGAAAGAATTAAGAGTAAGACGGAGAATAGGATAGCAGATGAACAAGGAGGATTTAGGAAAGGTAGGGGGTGTGTGGATCAGGTGTTTACAGTGAAACATATAAGTGAACAGTATTTAGATAAGGCTAAAGAGGTCTTTGTGGCATTTATTGATTTGGAAAAGGCGTATGACAGGGTGGATAGGGGGGCAATGTGGCAGATGTTGCAGGTGTATGGTGTAGGAGGTAGGTTACTGAAAGCAGTGAAGAGTTTTTACGAGGATAGTGAGGCTCAAGTTAGAGTATGTAGGAAAGAGGGAAATTATTTCCCAGTAAAAGTAGGCCTTAGACAAGGATGTGTGATGTCACCGTGGTTGTTTAAAATGCGAGGGTCTTGGCAAGAGGCGTGGAGTTAAAAGATAAAGAATCACACACAAAGTGGGAGTTGTCACAGTTGCTCTTTGCTGATGACACTGTGCTCTTGGGAGATTCTGAAGAGAAGTTGCAGAGATTGGTGGATGAATTTGGTAGGGTGTGCAAGAGAAGAAAATTAAAGGTGAATACAGGAAAGAGTAAGGTTATGAGGATAACAAAAAGATTAGGTGATGAAAGATTGGATAACAGATTGGAGGGGGAGAGTATGGAGGAGGTGAATGTATTCAGATATTTGGGAGTGGACGTGTCAGCGGATGGGTCTATGAAAGATGAAGTGAATCATAGAATTGATGAGGGGAAAAGGGTGAGTGGTGCACTTAGGAGTCTGTGGAGACAAAGAACTTTGTCCTTGGAGGCAAAGAGGGGAATATATGAGAGTATAGTTTTACCAACGCTCTTATATGGGTGTGAAGCATGGGTGATGAATGTTGCAGCGAGGAGAAGGCTGGAGGCAGTGGAGATGTCATGTCTGAGGGCAATGTGTGGTGTGAATATAATGCAGAGAATTCGTAGTTTGGAAGTTAGGAGGTGAGGGATTACCAAAACTGTTGTCCAGAGGGCTGAGGAAGGGTTGTTGAGGTGGTTCGGACATGTAGAGAGAATGGAGCGAAACAGAATGACTTCAAGAGTGCATCAGTCTGTAGTGGAAGGAAGGCGGGGTAGGGGTCGGCCTAGGAAAGGTTGGAGGGAGGGGGTAAAGGAGGCTTTGTGTGCGAGGGGCTTGGACTTCCAGCATGCATGCGTGAGCGTGTTTGATAGGAGTGAATGGAGACAAATGGTTTTTAATACTTGACGTGCTGTTGGAGTGTGAGCAAAGTAACATTTATGAAGGGGTTCAGGGAAACCGGCAGGCCGGACTTGAGTCCTGGAGATGGGAAGTACAGTGCCTGCACTCTGAAGGAGGGGTGTAAATGTTGTAGTTTAAAAACTGTAGTGTAAAGCACCCTTCTGGCAAGACAGTGATGGAGTGAATGATGGTGAAAGTTTTTCTTTTTCGGGCCACCCTGCCTTGGTGGGAATCGGCCAGTGTGATAATAATAATATATATATATATATATATATATATATATATATATATATATATATATATATATATATATATATATATATATATATATATGTATATATATATGTTATATATATATATATATATATATATATATATATATATATATATATATATATATATATATATATATATATATATATTAATGTGCCCACGAACGAGTGGTATTGATCAATAACAACACTGCGACTAGCCAAGGACTCGAACCCATGCTGCTTTGGCCTGCCTCATGGTGAGCGAAAACACATGACGCCTTAATCCACTGAACCATAAATCCTAAAGAGTAGCGCATCCAGCGGAACTGGATGTTGTACTCGTATGTCCTTGGGTAGCGAGTACAACATCCAGTTCCGCTGGATGCGATACTCTTAAGGTTTGTATGGTCCAGTAGATTAAGGCGTTATGAGTTTTCGCCCACCATGAGGTAGGCCAAAGCAGCATGGGTTAGAGTCCTTGGCTAGTCGCAATGTTGTTATATATATATATATATATATATATATATATATATATATATATATATATATATATATATATATATATATATATATATATATATATATATATATATATATATATATTCGCAGAACAGACGAATATATAATCTCTGGTCGAAGGAGACTTGTACCTACGAACCTTGGGATAAGATACGCAGTGCTCTAACCACCCAGCCTCACTAGACAAAACCTTGGCGACCAGCCAATGTTAGACTTTTGATCCAAGGCAGACAGCCTTCAGGCAGGTGGCATTAGCTATTTTATCTCATCCCCTGTTGGGATAATCTGGTTTCTAGAGGTTTACCTTTCTGATTAATGTATGAGAGTGGGCAAAGGGTGCATGGGACCTTGTAAATCACACCCACATTATTAACCTGTGTGTTTTTAATCAATCTGTTTAACTGTTCCAGTGTTTTTGAAAGTAAGATTTATATTGAGCTTTTTTACTGCTTCCCGCAGGCAGACCAAATTGTCATAGTATGACTAGACAAATACATTTTTCCTGGGAGGAGTTTCCTTAGGCTTAGTCCTGTAGAAAGTTTTCCTAGCTGACAGAAGGGCCTTCTCAACAAAATCCCTGGCGTATCTCAGTTTTGTGGCTATGTTAAATATCTTGTTGATTTCATCTTATAAATTCTCAGAACTGCAGATACACAAAGCTCTCAGAAACGGTGTAAGGGAAACACTCCTTCTAACTATAGATTCATGATTCGAATAATATGCCAACACATTGATGGTCTTCCTGTAAACTGTAAATTTAAATATTCTGTCGACACAATGGATTAAAACATCTAGGAAGGGCAGAGTGTCATTTGTTTCATACTCTTTTGTGAACTTGATAGAAGGTACCAGACCATGGAGTCTAGGTAGAAACTCATCAATGTTCTGATCTCTTGGTCAAAGACAAAGAACATCATCTACATATCTGAACCACCTAGCAATATTTGGGAGAATATCTTTAAGTAGTCTAGTCTCATTGAATTACAGAGACAGGTTGCTGAGTAGGGGGAAAGTACTTGAGATTAAAATTTCCACCCCTCGTGGCTTGTCTTGTTCCTTTCTGCAGTGTTCCTTTCTTATGAGTTGAGTGTCGTCGCGCGTTAGGTGTTGCTTTGCTGTGGGATGTGATGGTGAGCTGTGGTCTCGACCATTTATATGCCTTCCTTTGATGTATTGTATTTATAGTTCCTTGATAATGTGAGAAGTCACGAAAGCGCTTGGAATTTCACTATTCTTTTGCATATATATATATATATATATATATATATATATATATATATATATATATATATATATATATATATATATATATATATATATATATATATATATATATATATATATATATATATATATATATATATATATAAACACTATATAAAGTGTTATTGACTTGTGCTGCGCTGAACAGATTATGGGCAGATTTAATGACCCTTGTATACTAGATTGGCGTTAAATTCAGTTATCCATGCAACAGCAAAGTTGTCTCAAAATCAAACTTCATAAAATCCAGGCAGCCCTTTTCGAGCATTTAAACGTCAAGGCTTCAGATATTTCGTTACCACTAGCAGTGGTGTCGGTAGCTGACCGATTTGAGGAATGTTTCCCCGTTTCTCATTTCTCCAGATTTTTGTGTCTCAATGCATGGAAGAGACATTGTAGGTGTTTCTGCAAAAACTGAAGATGCAGATGAGCTTTATGTCGACTTCGTTAAGTGGTCTAAGATGCATATATCAACCCATGAAGTAGCTGGAAAAGGTCCAGATGATTATCTCAAGACACTGAAAAAAATCAACCTTCAGAGGTACAGGAACTGTCATTCTACCTAACATGCCACAGAAAATATTTATAAACTAAAAAAAAAAACATAAAATACAAGAATACAGTGAACATGTATGCATGTTCCATGGAGTAACACACCCTGACGTATTTCATATATCAAATTTTTTTTTTTCAAATATCAAAATAAATAAAATGAGATACTTCACTTTGGACAATTAGTTGAGAATGTATCATTATAGTAGCTTCACTCTTACAACATTTCTGCACTCTTACAACATGTTTGCATTTTTAATTGCCCTTTTACATAAAAAAATCAGTATTATACTTACCATTGTCATACACTTTTAAACTGAGATATGAATCTTAAAAAAAGGAAAATAAAAACTTTATACTAGTTAATATCTACTCCACTGAATTTTAAACAATTCCTTTACCTCTTTGCGATATATTATTTTTTATCGTAAACATGCTATAAATAAAAAAAATGGCTTATTTCAAGTATTTTATTGTTCATTACATACTATGCTTGAACCTACTTTCGGGGATAACAAAAATACCGTGAGAGTTTAAAGTCTCTAAGTGGGTAAATTCTATGGAATTCGCCAGAAACATTTCTCTTCTCTCAAAAATCGAAATGACACAACTAATTAGTCGTTTTATATAGTTACAACATTTGATTGGGTTGTACTCTAACTCCAGGAACTCATTATTATTTTCGTAATGTTAAGCCTGTAGGGAACATAGAGCACCTGGGAAAGGACTTTATTCATTTATGTTTCTTGCACATCCTCATTGTTGATATCCTGCTCCTGGACCCTTTGATATTATAAGCTGTTATATAACTCCTTGTTAGTATCTCTGTAGGGGGGACCATTAATTAACTGGTTCCTGACTTTTTTCTTTATTTTTCCCCCTTAACGCTATTGTTTATAGCGTCAGAACGTCTTACACGATCTACTTCAGTTTTCAACGCTGGAATAATGATCTGAGAAAAGTGTTCATACGACTGTTAGCTGGTCCGCTAACATTATCTACAGTGCCTATTCCAAGTGACTTGATAAAGCCCATTGCGTGGGCGAGACGTTGTCAATAAAGAATCACATTATACTGCTTAAGTGGTTTTATTTCCACTGGTCCGATTACTTAAAAAACAAATTTTTCAATATAAAACTAATTTTTCAGTTCGACGAGGGATCGGAGTGAAACTCAAATGAACAGGCGCACACCTGCCATTATTTTAAATATTATTATTTTTTCCACTTTAAATCACGTTAAATATAATTTACTATACCACTTTTGAACAGCTTCACTATTTAATAGTTGAGGGATATTACTATGAGAATACTGCTCAATAAGTATATTTTGAGTACATGCAAATTTTCAATTTACACAAATAGTTAAAAAAAAAATCAGTATATGGAATCTGTTAAATAAGTGCAGAATACCACTTCCGACTGGCTTCAAACTTTCTTAATGAACACAATGGTTGCACTGTAAATTGGCCGCACCGATCTCGATTTCAAACTTTTATTAAATAAATTGTGTTCTGTTATTTATTTGATACACTAAAGATATTTGGTAGCGCAATTCAATCTTAAACATTTTATTTTTGTTCGTTTAAGGTAATGTAAAGATTAGTAATTTTGCATCAAAAGAACCTTAGAAAACTTACCTAACCTTATTTTAACAAGCACAATTTAATTTAGCCTAATCCAAATAAATATGTTTAAGATATGTTTAAAATAATTTAATAATAAACAAACACATTCATAGATATTTTTTCATTAGGTTTCGGAATGATTATTGCTAAATTATTGCGTACACAAACTTTCGCTTACCATATTCGGAAAGACGAGCGTTGCTATTTAAGCCAAAATCGCAAGTTTTACCTATTCGGCACCACACACACAAAAACACATATATATATATATATATATATATATATATATATATATATATATATATATATATATATATATATATATATATATATATATATATATATATAGATCCATTTATAATTAATAGAATTTGGGAAGAATTTAATAATACACTGGACAAATAATAATTTTTAAATTTTCTTGGGTAGAATAGTTTGTGGGTGAGTTGTGCAAAGGACCTATCCAAGTTGGGTCGGCGCGCGTCAGGTGTTTAACCGTTGTGGGATCTGATAGTGAGGTGCTGGCCAGACCCCTTATATAGCTTCCTTGGATGCTTTACTTTCATAGTTCCTTGATAATGTGAGTAGTCACGAAAGCGCTTGGAATTTCTCTATTCTTTCAGAGTGGTTGTTTTGCATATTCTGAAATCACCTGTTTACTGTGATCTTATTGCATATATATATATATATATATATATATATATATATATATATATATATATATATATATATATATATATATATATATATATAATATTATTGTTATTATTATTATTATTGTGACCACGAACGAGTGGTATTTAATCAATAACAACACTGCGACTAGTCAAGGACTCGAACCCATGTCGTTTTGTCCTGTCTCATGATAACGAAAATCACATGGCGCTCTAACCCACAGGTCCACCAAATCCTACAAGAATCAAGCAACCAGCAGAGCTAGGTGTTTTACCTCGATCCGATGACATACAGTCGAGTGGGTGGCTCTGAGCTATTTTCATTCTTTCCGTTTTTTTATAACCTTATCTAAAAATATGTTAAACAAAACTGAAAGCTAAAACATTTATGTCTAAGATTTGCTTTTTTGGTAAAAAAAATTCCCTTCATTTTTACACACATAAAGGTTAGCAAGAGTTTTCTTCAGACTATGCTTATTCTTCAAATAGATTTCTTGCTTCTCTCATTCTTACCCTCTAATGAAGGGCAAAGTATACATATAGGCTATATAAGACTGGCTACACCCGGTGTTTTTCATTTGTGTTGCATGAAGCTCAGATCCTGTCAGGCCACTCTATATTTCCTGTCAGAATTAGTCACTTATCAAGACAAGCGAGTTTTTTTTTTTTGTCATTCCTCGATTAGGTATCCTACTACAGGCCGTCTGGAAATCTATATATGCAACATATGATGATACCTTTGAAAACCAGTTTATGTATATGTCAGTGAAATAATAGCCAATGTATATGTAAAATGAAATAATAGGCTATTATTTTCCGGAAAATTTACAATATTGTACCTGACAACAGTCTCCATTCGCTTACTTTTGATTAAGGGTAAGTTCATGGGAAGATAATTGAGGGTATATACCATGATTCCAATTTTTAAATATTTGGGGCGACGTTTACTAGTTGACAGTCTATTGGTACCTTACCTTCATCTAAAGATTTGTCAAATAATACCTTTAGTGCCTCTCAGCAAATATACGTTGACAATTTATTTCATCCCAATTTTAGGGGTAAGAGTATTTTTGACTGTTGACAAATATGATATTCGTGCAGTCGATAGATTTTTATTCCCCGTAACAAACCTTTACTGATAAAACGTAGTTTAAGGAAGCGTAACATGAACGTTTTTAAATATTTAGCAATAGTAGTCAAGTCTATTCGTCCTGCAAATAAATTTTAGTTTAATTTATCAAAGACACCTCAGAAATCTGGCATATCCTCCCGGATTAGCAGCGCCTTTCATCTACTTGAGAAGACCTGAGTCAACTATCCTTGACAACCACCCGCAGCGATGCATATCACAGGATATTGCTTATATGAGTCTTCTTACTCGAAGAACTGAGAGAATCTGATTCGTAAGCTCCTCTTGCCACCTCGTCTTCGTTATGCTGACTCTGTGCAACTTGATTATATGTATCGACTTCTGACGGTGTTTGATTGCCTCACGAGATTTCTGGAAATATATTTATTGCTTTTCCTTTGTATTTTTCTCTCCATTTTCTGAGGAATAATTTTGAAATATGCATTCTAACTCACAATCTTCAAAACTTTAAGTTGCTATCTAACTTTTTTTCATTTACTCGTTCTTCCTCTAAACTATCGTTTATACCTACAGAACTCCTCGTACGATCAACTTTTCAATGCAGATACACTGTGCAGAGGGTAAGAATCATAAAACGTTTGGTGTGGGTAGTTGACCTTCGAATAATGTTATGGAGTAAATTCAGTTTTTTAGAATGTGTCCTTTAACTTTGAAAATTCCCGACTTCTGGCGTGAAACATTCAAAACTGGTACATCATGTTAAGACATACTAGTACATCCTGTTAAGACAAACTAGCACATCATGTTAAGACAAACTGGTGCATCTTGTTAAGACAAAGTGGCACATCCTCTTACGACAAGCTGGTACATCTTGTTAAGACAAACTGGCACATCCTGTTAAGACAAACTGGCACATCCTGTTAAAATAAACTAGTTCAACCTGCTAAGACAAACTGGCATATCCTGTTAAGAAAAACTGGTACATTATATTATAACAAATTGGTTCAACCTGTTGAGACAAACTGGTACATCTTGTTAAGATAAACCGGAACATCCTGTTAAGAGAAACTGGTACAACCTGTTAAGACTAACTGTTACATCCTGTTAAGAAAAACTGGTGAATCTTGTTGCGACGAACTGGAACATTCTCTTAAGAGAAACTTGTTCATCCTGTTAAGACGAACAGGCACACCCTGTTAAGACAAACGTGTACTTCCTGTTAAGACATGCTGCCACATCATGTTAAGAAAAACTGACACATACTGTTAAGACAAACTGGTGCATATTGTTAAGACAAATTGGCATATCCTCTTAAGAAAAACTGGTACATTATGTTATGACAACCTGGTACATCCCGTTAAGACAAACTGGTGCATCCTGTTAAGACAAACTGGTACATCCTGTTAAGATAAACTGGAACATCCTGTTAAGACAAACTGGTGCATCCTGTTAAGACAAACTGGTGCATCCTGTTAGGACAAACTGGTGCATCCTGTTAAGATAAACTGGTGCATCCTGTTAAGACAAAGTGGTACACCTTGTTAAGACAAACTACTATATCCTGTTAAGAGAAACTAGTACATCCTGTTAGGACAAACTGGTATATCCTGTTAAGACAAACTGGCGCATCATGTTAAGACAAAGGTCGAGAACATTAGTGACTCGTGTGGGTTCACATTTGCAGCTTTTATGAGTGAAATGTATTTATTACATTTTTCCTAGTTATCTCAAGTTAAACATATTTGAATATACTTCTTTTAAATAGCTATGTTCCAAAGTTACCGGTATTGGAAACGGCTGTTATTCGCCTCTTTTGCGGAATCGGTATTCGATATCGGTTATCAAAAAACGTTCGATAGCAGCCGAAAGTTTTAGAATATTAATATTACATGTGTCCTTAACAAAAAACTCAGAATTAACACTATCCCCTTTATGAGGGTTTTTCATTCACACACACACACACACACACGCACACACAAACACGTTAGGCCCATATTGGAGTATGCGGCACCAGTTTGGAGCCCACACCTAGCCAAGCACGTAAAGAAACTAGAGAAAGTGCAAAGGTTTGCAACAAGACTAGTCCCAGAGCTAAGAGGTATGTCCTACGAGGAGAGGTTAAGGGAAACCAACCTGACGACACTGGAGGACAGGAGAGATAGGGGGGACATGATAACGACATACAAAATACTGAGAGGAATTGACAAGGTGGACAAAGACAGGATGTTCCAGAGATGGGACACAGCAACAAGGGGACACATTTGGAAGTTGAAGACTCAAATGAATCACAGGGATGTTAGAAATATTTCTTCAGCCACAGAGTAGTCAGCAAGTGGAATAGTTTGGGAAGCGATGTAGTGGAGGCAGGATCCATACATAGCTTTAAGCAGAGGTATGATAAAGCTCACGGTTCAGGGAGAGTGACCTAGTAGCGATCAGTGAAGAGGCGGGGCCAGGAGCTCGGACTCGACCCCTTCAACCTCAACTAGGTGAGTACAACTAGGTGAGTACACCTCCCCTCCACCCCCCCACACACACGGGAAATCCTGGTGGCCTGGTGGTTAATAACGCTCTCGCTTCACACGGTGAGGGCCTGGGTTCGATTCCCAGCCAGAGTAGAAACATTGGACGTGTTTCTTTCCACCTGTTGTCTATGTTCCCCATCAGTAAAATGGGTACCTGGGTGTTAGTCGACTGGTGTGGGTCGCATCCTGGGACACTGACCTAAGGAGGCCTGGTCACAGACCGGGCCGCGGGGGCGTTGACCCCCGGAACTCTCTCCAGATAAACTCCAGAAACTCCAGATACTGGAGTTCTATGACAGGGTGACAGCAGTAAGACAAAAGAGTGAGGGGTGGGTAGACTGCATTTTCTTGGACTGTAAGGTGTTTGACACAGTTCCACAGAAAAGATTAGTGCAAAAACTTGAAGACCAGGCAGGGATAACAGGTAAGGCACTACAATGGATCAGGGAATTCCTGTCAGGAATCGTTCAGGACCCTGTACACTGTGTACGTTAGGCCCATATTTGAGTATGCGGTACCAGTCTGGAACCCACACTGAACCAAGCACGTAAAGAAACTAGAGAGAGTGCAAAGGTTTGCAACAAGACTAATCCCAGAGCTAAGGGGTATGTTCTACGAGGAGAGGTTAAAGAAAATCGACCTGACGACACTAGAGGACAGGAAAGATAGGGGAGACATGATGACGACATATAAAATACTGAGAGGAATTGACAAGGTAGGAATTGACAAGATAGAATGTTCCAGAGATTGGACACAGCAACAAGGGGACACAGTTGGAAGGTGAAGACTCCGATGAATCATAGAGATGTTAGGAAGCATTTCTTCAGTCACAGAGTAGTCAGGAAGTGGAATAGTTTGGGAAGCGACATACTGGAGGCAGGATCCATTCATAGCTTTAAGAAGAGGTATGATAAAGCTCATGGTGCAGGGAGAGTGACCCGGTAGCAACCAATGAAGAGGCGAGGCCAGGAGGTATGACTCGACCCCTTCAACCACAACTAGGTGAGTAAACACACACACCCACACATGGGCAAAGAAGACCTAAGGCGGAGTAAAGTCTAGGGGGTCAGAGACTACAAACCTCACTGAAGGAAGTGGATCTCAGGGTGAGTATAACACCGAGCACATCTGCACCGAGCATAACTGCTGCAGCATACGGGGCGCCTAGGAAACCTAAGAATACCATTCCGACATCTCAATAAGGAATCGTTCACGGCCCTGTACATTGTGTACGTCAGGCCTAAGTTGGTGTATGCAGCACTAGTTTTGAACCCACACATAGCCAAGCTCGTAAGCTAAGGGGCTTGTCTTACGAGGAGAGGTTAAGGGAAATCGACCCAGCGACACTGGAAGACAGGAAAGATAGGAGGCATATGATAACGACATATAAAATACTGAGAGGAATTGACAGTGTGGATAGAGATAGGATGTTCCTGACATGAGACGTAGTGGAGGCCGGATCCATACATAGCTCTAAAAAGAGGTATGATAAAGCTCATGGAGCAGGAAGAGGGACCTAGTAGCGACCAGTGAAGAGGCTGGGCCAGCAGCTGTGAATCGACCCCTGCAACCACAACTAGGTGTGTACATACACATTTAATAAAGGTACAAACACAAATTGTAGTTATCACTCTTAATCTTTTCCTAGACTGGATGGGTCATTACGATTTCGTGAGTCTGGATAGGTTAGCTTCATAAAGATTCGCAAACATAATTCTTCACAACCCATTATAGGGAGTAAGATAATGTAGACCACTTGCGCTACATGTGTCCCGTGGCTCTTTTGATAGCGCATTAAGCTCACAAGGTGAGTGTTCGGGGATCGATCCCTGTACGGGGGAAAACGTTGGGCATGTTTCCTTACAACTGCTGCCACTGTTCACCTAACAGTAAGCAGGTACCTGGCTGTTAGTCGACTGGTGTTGGTCGCATCCTCAGGGTGGTTGTATACCAAAATAGCGCTGATGACTCAAGAAATCGTAATGACACGATTGCAAACAAACCATACCCCCGGCCGGGATTGAACCCGCGGTCATAGAGTCTCAAAACTCCAGCCCGTCGCGTTAGCCACTAGACCAGCTAGCCACAATAAGATTCATCCAACTAGGTATATTTCTACACAATAGGAAGGTTAGCACAGGCACCTCTGTGACCACAAATGAAAGTTTTTACAGACGAAGATTCGTCTGTAAAAACTTGCATTTGTGGTCACAGTGGTGCCTGTGCTAACCTTCCTATTGTGTAGAAATATACCTAGTTGGATGAATCTTATTGTGGCTAGCTGGTCTAGTGGCTAACGCGACGGGCTGGAGTTTTGAGACTCTATGACCGCGGGTTCAATCCCGGCCGGGGGTATGGTTTGGTTAGCGCTGATGCTTTGAAATCAGATAGAACCTTCACTTTCACAAAACAAAACCAAAAGGGAAAATTTCAATAAGTGTGCTATAAGAATGATCTCAGAAATGAAATACTTGCACATCAGAGAAAACAAACAGACCAAAACATCACGACACAGAATGAAAAAAAAACGAAGGTACATTTAAATGTGCTATACACATTTCAAAGCAATCTAAAATTCAATGAAAACTAATTATCAAAATGGACCGTATGGATATTAAGGGATATTAGCAAGAACTTTTTCGTTGCACATGAAGTAAAGAATGAAAGTTAATTTAGGGTAAGTATTAAAAAATGTCTTTACTCATGGATTTAAAAATAAAAATACATCAACTAGTGTGAAGGTGAGATGCATCACCCACCAGTAGTAACAACACTCACACATGACTGGCAACACTCACACATGACTGGCAACACTCAAACATGACTGGCAACACTCACACATGACTGGTAACACTCAAACATGACTGGCAACACTCACACATGACTGGCAACACTCACACATGACTGGTAACACTCACACATGACTGGTAACACTCACACATGACTGGTAACACTCACACATGACTGGTAACACTCACACATGACTGGCAACAATCACACATGACTGGCAACAATCACACATGACTGGTAACACTCATACATGACTGGCAACACTCACACATGACTCGTAACACTCACACATGACTGGTAACACTCACACATGACTGGCAACACTCACACATGACTGGAAACACTCAAACATGACTGGCAACACTCACACATGACTGGCAACACTCACACATGACTGGCAACACTCACACATGACTGGTAACACTCACACATGACTGGCAACACTCACACATGACTGGCAACACTCACACATGACTCGTAACACTCACACATGACTGGTAACACTCACACATGACTGGCAACACTCACACATGACTGGCAACACTCACACATGACTGGCAACACTCACACATGACTGGTAACACTCACACATGACTGGTAACACTCACATATGACTGGTAACACTCACACATGGCTGGTGACACTTACATATGACTGGAAACAACACTCACACATGACTGGTAACAACACTCACACATGACTGGCAACACTCACACATGACTGGTAACACTCACACATGACTGGTAACAACACTCACACATGACTGGTAACACTCACACATGACTGGCAACACTCACACATGACTGGCAACACTCACAAATGACTGGTAACACTCACACATGACTGGTAGCACTCACACATGACTGGCAACACTCACACATGACTGGTAACACTCACACATGACTGGTAACACTCACACATGACTGGTAAGAACACTCACATATGACTGGCAACACTCACACATGACTGGCAACACTCCCACATGACTGGTAACGACACTCCCACATGACTGGTAACAACACTCACACATGACTGGTAACACTCACACGTGACTGGCAACACTCACACGTGACTGGTAACACTCACACATGACTGGCAACACTCACACATGACTGGTAACACTCACACATGACTGGCAACACTCACACATGACTGGTAACACTCACACATGACTGGTAACACTCACACATGACTGGTAACACTCACACATTACTGGCAACACTCACACATGACTGGTAACACTCACACATGACTGGTAGCACTCACACATGACTGGCAACACTCACACATGACTGGCAACACTCACACATGACTGGCAACACTCACACATGACTGGTAACAGTCACACATGACTGGTAACACTAACATATGACTGGTAACAACACTCACACATGACTGGTAACAACTCTCACACATGAATGGTAACACTCACACATGACTGGTAACAACACTCACACATGACTTGTAACACTCGCACATGGTTTGTAACACTCACACATGACTGGTAACACTCACACATGACTGGCAACACTCACACATGACTGGTAACACTCACACATGACTGGTAACACTCACACATGGCTGGTAACACTCACACATGACTGGTAACAACACTCACACATGACTGGTAACAACACTCATACATGACTGGTAATAACACTCACACATGTCTGGTAACAACACTCACACATGACTGGTAACAACACTCACAAATGTCTGGTAACAACACTCAGACATGTCAGGTAACAACACTCACACATGACTGGTAACAACACTCACTCATGACTGGTAACAACACTCACTCATGACTGGTAACAACACTCACACATGTCTGGTAACAACGCTCACACATGACTGGTAACAACACTCACACATGTCTGGTAAGAACACTCACACATGTCTGGTAACAACACTCACACATGACTGGTAACAACTCTCACACATGACTGGTAACAACACTCACACATGACTGGTAACAACACTCACACATGACAGGTAACAGCACTCACACACGACTGGTAGGTAACAATACTCACAAATGACTGGTAGCTAACAGCACTCACAAATGATTGGAAGGTAACAGTACTCACAAATGACTGGTAAGTAACAACACTCACAAATGAATGGTATGTAACAATATTCACAAATGACTGGAAGGTAACAATATTCACAAATGACTGGTAGTTAACAACACTCACAAATGACTGGTAGGTAACAATACTGACACATGACTAGTAGGTAACAGCACTCACACATGACTGGTAGGTAACAACACTCACACATGACTGGTAGGTAACACTCACACATGACGGGTAGGTAACACTCACACATGACTGGTAGGTAACAACACTCACACATGACTGGTGGGTAGCAACACTCACACATGACTGGTAGGTAACACTCACACATGACGGGTGGGTAAGAACACTCACACATGACGGGTAGGTAACAACACTCACACTTGACTTGTAGGTAACAACACTCACACATGACTGGTAGGTAACAACACTCACACATGACTGGTAGGTAACAACACTCACACATGACTGGTAGGTAACACTCACACATGATTTGTATGTAACAACAGTCACATATGACTGGTAGGCAACAACACACACATGACTGGTCGGTAACACTCACACATGACTGGTAGGCAACAACACACACATGACTGGCAAGTAACACACACATGACTGGTAGGTAACACACACACACACACACACACACACATGACTGGTAGGTAACAACACACACACACACATGACTGGTAAGTAACAACACACACACATGACTGGTAAGTAACAACACACAAACACACATGACTGATAGATAACACACACACACACATGACTGGTAGATACACACACATGACTGGTAAGTAACAACACACACACACATGACTGGTAAGTAACAACACACACACATGGCTGGTAGGTAACAACACACACACATGGCTGGTAGGTAACAACACACACACATGGCTGGTAAGTAACAACACACACACATGACTGGTAGGTAACAACACTCACACACATGACTGGTAGGTAACAACACACACA